>NC_060070.1:74072500-74382500 GCF_922984935.1 Meles meles
TTACCCTTGCATTGGTCAGTTGGAAAATTCTGGTCCAGTGAGTTATACAGATCTTCCAGATGTTGACACATTTCATTATAGAAAATCAAACAATCACGTTTGTTAATATCAGAAAATGTTTTAAGTGCTGGAAAGCTGTCAAGCTGGGGATGATGGATAAAATTTTCAAGATACTAATTTTCACTTAAAAGCTCAATTTTTATCTTGGCAACAGATACTGTCAGGTATGTTCCTCGAAGTGACAGGCTAGCTTGCTCTTTTCCCACAAATGTCAGTCATCCCCAATTCTTAATAGTTTGTCGTCAGTCATTCATTCAAATAAAAATAGTGTTTCATGAAAAGAATGGCTAGTTCACCTCATATCTCAGTCAAATAAGTGCTGTTCTTGAGACAACTGTCCCATTGTATTTTGATTTGCAGCAGAAATGCTTAATATATGCTTCCCCTCTTTATCACATAGGGCATGTACTCAAGGATTATGATTTTTAAAATTAGCTAATTTAGAGGCTTACCAAAGGCATTTAAAAATTTTTTTTATTTATTTCTTATTTTTTTTTTAATAAACATATAATGTATTTTTATCTCCAGGGGTACAGGTCTGTGAATCACCAGGTTTACACACTTCACAGAACTCTCCATAGCACATACCCTCCCCAATGTCCATAACCCCCCTCCTCCTCTCCCAACCCCCCATCCCCCCAGCAACCCTCAGTTTGTTTTGTGAGATTAAGAGTCACTTATGGTTTGTCTCCCTCCCAATCCCATCTTGTTTCATTTATTCTTCTCCTATCCCCCTAACCCCCCATGTTGCATCTCCACGTCCTCATATCAGGGAGATCATATGATAGTTGTCTTTCTCCGATTGACTTATTTCACTAAGCATGATACCCTCTAGTTCCATCCACATCGTGGCAAATGGCAAGATTTCATTTCTTTTGATGGCTGCATAGTATTCCATTGTGTATATACACCACATCTTCTTTATCCATTCATCTGTTGATGGACATCTAGGTTCTTTCCATAGTTTGGCTATTGTAGACATTGCTGCTATAAACATTCGGGTGCACGTGCCCCTTTAGATCACTACATTTGTATCTTTAGGGTAAATACCCAGTAGTGCAATTGCTGGGTCATAGGGTAGATCTATTTTCAACATTTTGAGGAACCTCCACGCTGTTTTCCAGAGTGGTTGCACCAGCTTGCATTCCCACCAACAGTGGAGGAGGGTTCCCCTTTCTCCGCATTCTCGCCAGCATCTGTCATTTCCTGACTTGTTAATTTTAGCCATTCTGACTGGTGTGAGGTGATATCTCATTGTGGTTTTGATTTGTATTTCCCTGATGCCGAGTGACGTGGAGCACTTTTTCATGTCTCTGTTTGCCATCTGGATGTTCTTTGCAGAAATGTCTGTTCATGTCCTCTGCCATTTCTTGATTGGATTGTTTGTTCTTTGGGTGTTGAGTTTGCTGAGTTCCTTATAGATTTTGGACACTAGCCCTTTATCTGATATGTCGTTTGCAAATATCTTCTCCCATTCTGTCAGTTGTCTTTTGGTTTTGTTAACTGTTTCCTTTGCTGTGCAAAAGCTTTTGATCTTGATGAAATCCCAATAGTTCATTTTTGCCCTTGCTTCCCTTGCCTTTGGCTGGGAAGCTGAGGTCGAAGAGGTTGCTGCCTGTGTTCTCCTCAAGGATTTTGATGGATTCCTTTCTCACGTTCAGGTCCTTCATCCATTTCAAGTCTATTTTCATGTGTGGTGTAAGGAAGTGGTCCAATTTCATTTTTCTGCATGTGGCTGTCCAATTTTCCCAGCACCATTTATTGAAGAGGCTGTCTTTTTTCCATTGGACATTCTTTCCTGCTTTGTTGAAGATTAGTTGACCATAGAGTTGAGGGTCTATTTCTGGGCTCTCTATTCTGTTCCATTGATCTATGTATCTGTTTTTGTGCCAGTACCATGCTGTCTTCATGATGACAGCTTTGTAATAGAGCTTGAAGTCCGGAATTGTGATGCCACCAACTTTGGCTTTCTTTTTCAATATTCCTTTGGCTATTGGAGGTCTTTTCTGGTTCCACATAAATTTTAGGATTATTTGTTCCATTTCTTTGAAAAAAATGGATGGTATTTTGATAGGGATTGCATTAAATGTGTAGATTGCTTTAGGTAGCATGGACATTTTCACAATATTTATTCTTCCAATCCAGGAGCATGGAACATTTTCCCATTTCTTTGTGTCTTCCTCGATTTCTTTCATGAGTACTTTATAGTTTTCTGCATATAGATTCTTAGCCTCTTTGGTTAGGTTTATTCCTAGGTATCTTATAGTTTTGGGTGCAATTGTAAATGGGATTGACTCCTTAATTTCTCTTTCTTCTGTCTTGTTGTTGGTGTACAGAAATGCAACTGATTTCTGTGCATTGATTTCATATCCTGACACTTTACTGAATTCCTGTACAAATTCTAGCAGTTTTGGAGTGGGGTCTTTTGGGTTTTTCACGTACAGTATCATATCATCTGCGAAGAGTGATAGTTTGACTTCTTCTTTGCCGATTTGGATGCCTTTAATTTCTTTTTGTTGTCTGATTGCTGAGGCTAGGACTTCTAGTACTATGTTGAATAGCAGTGGTGATAATGGACATCCCTGCCGTGTTCCTGACCTTAACGGAAAACTTTCAGTTTTTCTCCATTGAGAATGATATTTGCGGTGGGTTTTTCATAGATGGCTTTGATAATATTGAGGTATGTGCCCTCTATCCCTACACTTTGAAGAGTTTTGATCAGGAAGGGATGCTGTACTTTGTCAAATGCTTTTTCAGCATCTATGGAGAGTATCATATGGTTCTTGTTCTTTCTTTTATTAATGTGTTCTATCACGTTGTTTGATTTGTGGATGTTGAACCAACCCTGCAGCCCTGGAATAATCCCACTTGATTATGGTGAATAATCCTTTTAATGTACTGTTGAATCCTATTGGCTCGTATTTTGGTGAGAATTTTTGCATCTGTGTTCATCAAGGATATTGGTCTGTAGTTCTCTTTTTTGGTGGGATCCGTGTCTGGTTTTGGGATCAAGGTGATGCTGGCCTCATAAAATGAGTTTGGAAGTTTTCCTTCCATTTCTATTTTTTGGAACAGTTTCAGGAGAATAGGAATTAGTTCTTCTTTAAATGTTTGGTAGAATTCCCCTGAGAAGCCGTCTGGCCCTGGGCTTTTGATTGTTTGGAGATTTTTGATGACTGCTTCAATCTCCTTACTGGTTATGGGCCTGTTCAGGTTTTCTATTTCTTCCTGGTTCAGTTGTGGTAGTTTATTTGTCTCTAGGAATGCATCCATTTCTTCCAGATTGTCCAATTTGTTGGCGTAGAGTTGCTCATAGTATGTTCTTATAATTGTCTGTATTTCTTTGGTGTTAGTTGTGATCTCTCCTCTTTCATTCACGATTTTATTTACTTGGGTCCTTTCTCTTTTCTTTTTGATAAGTCTGGCCAGGGGTTTATCAGTCTTATTAATTCTTTCAGAGAACCAGCTCCTAGTTTCATTGATTTTTTCTATTGTTTTTTTGGTCTCTATTTCGTTGATTTCTGCTCTGATCTTTATCATTTCTCTTCTCCTGCTGGGTTTAGGGTTTCTTTTTTGTTCTTTCTCCAGCTCCTTTAGGTGTAGGGTTAGGTTGTGTACTTGAGACCTTTCTTGTTTCTTGAGAAAGGCTTGTACCACTATATATTTACCTCTCAGGATTGCCTTTGTTGCGTCCCACAGATTTTGAACCGTTGTGTTTTCATTATCATTTGTTTCCATGAATTTTTTCTATTTTTCTTTCATTTCCTGGTTGACCCATTCATTCTTTAGAAGGATGCTGTTTAGTCTCCATGTATTTGGGTTCTTTCCAGCTTTCCTCTTGTGATTGAGTTCTAGCATCAGAGCATTGTGGTCTGAAAATATGCAGGGAATGATCCTAATCTTTTGATACCGGTTGAGACCTGATTTAGGACCCAGAATGTGATCTATTCTGGAGAATGTTCCATGTGCACTAGAGAAGAATGTGTATTCTGTTGCTTTGGGATGAAATGTTCTGAATATATCTGTGATGTCTATCTGGTCCAGTGTGTCATTTAAGGCCTTTATTTCCTTGTTGATCTTTTGCTTGGGTTATCTGTGTATTTTAGTGAGGGAAGTGTTAAAGTCCCCTACTATTATTGTATTATTATTGATGTGTTTCTTTGATTTTGTTATTAATTGTTTGATATAGTTGGCTGCTCCCATGTTAGGGGCATAGATATTTAAAATTGTTAGATCTTCTTGTTGGACAGACCCTTTGAGTATAATATAGTGTCCTTTCTCATCTCTTATTATAGTCTTTGGCTTAAAATCTAATTGATGTCATATAAGGATTGCCCAGCTTTCTTCTGATGCCCATTAGCATGGTAAATTGTTTTCCACCCCCTCACTTTAAATCTGGAGGTGTCTTCGCGTCTAAAATGAGTTTCTTATAGGCAACATATAGATGGGTTTTGTTTTTTTATCCATTCTGATACCCTGTGTCTTTTGATTGGGGCATTTAGCCCATTAACCTTCAGGGTAACTATTGAGAGATATGAATTTAGTGCCATTATATTGCCTGTAAGGTGACTGTTACTGTATATTGTCTCTGTTCCGTTCTGATCTACTACTTTTAGGCTCTCTCTTTGGTTAGAGGACCCCTTTCAATATTTCCTCTAGAGCTGGTTTGGTGTTTGAAAATTCTTTCAGTTTTTGTTTGTTCTGGAAGCTTTTTATCTCTCTTTCTATTTTCAATGATAGCCTAGCTGGATAGAGTATTCTTGGCTGCATGTTTTTTTCGTTTAGTGCTTGGAATATATCATGCCAGCTCTTTCTGGCCTGCCAGGTCTCTGTGGATAAGTCTGCTGCCAATCTAATATTTTTACCATTGTATGTTCCAGACTTCTTTTCCCGGGCTGCTTTCAGGATTTTCTCTTTGTCACTAAGACTTGTAAATTTTTCTATTAGGTGACGGGGTGTGGACCTATTCTTGATGATTTTGAGGGGGATTCTCTGCACCTCCTGGATTTTGATGCTTGTTCCCTTTGCCATATTAGGAAAATTCACTCCAATAATTTTCTCCAGTATACCATCTGTTCCCCTCTCTCTTTCTTTTTCTTCTGGAATCCCAATTATTCTAATGTTTTTTCATCTTTTTTTTTTTTTTAATGTTTTTTCATCTTATGGTGTCACTTACCTCTCGAATTCTCCCCTCATGGTCCAGTAGCAGTTTGTCCCTCTTTTGCTCAGCTTCTTTATTCTCTGTCATTTGGTCTTCTATATCACTAATTCTTTCTTCTGCCTCATTTATCGTAGCAGTGAGAGCCTCCATTTTTGATTGCACCTCATTAATAGCTTTTTTGATTTCAACTTGGTTAGATTTTAATTCTTTTATTTCTCCCGACAGGGCTTTATATCTCCAGAGAGGGTTTCTCTAATATCTTCCATGCCTTTTTCGAGTCCACCTAGAACCTTCAGAATTGTCATTCTGAACTCTAGATCTGACATATTACCAATGTCTGTATTGGTTAGCTCCCTAGCCTTCGGTACTGCCTCTTGTTCTTTTTTTGTGGTGAATTTTTCCGCCTTGTCATTTTGTCCAGATAAGAGTATATGAAGGAGGAAGTAAAATACTAAAAGGGAGACAAAGACCCCAGAAAAATGCGCTTTAACCAAATCTGAAGAGAGCCCAAATCGTGGGGGTGGGGATAAATGGGATAAAAAGATAAAATGTTCAGAAAAAAAAATAAAAGAATTAAAAAAAGAAAACAAATAACGAAAAAATATAAAAAAGAAAGAAAAAATATATATATTAGATAAACTCGTTAAAAAATGTTAAAAAAGAAAAGGGTAAAAGTTTAAAAAAAATTTAGCAGAAGAAAAAAAGAAAAAAAAATTGAAAAAAAAATTAAATTAACCGCAAGACTAAGGAATCATGGGGAGAAAGCCATGAGTTCCTTGCTTTGCTTTCTCGTCCTCTAGAATTCCGCTGCTCTCCTAGGTATTGAACCTGCTTTCCTTGGTAGATGAACTTCGTCCTGGCTGGATTTTTTTTTTTGATCTTCTGGGGGAGGGGCCTGTTGTTTTGACTCTCAAGTGTCTTTGCCCGAGGCGGAATTGCATCACCCTTACCAGGGGCTGGACAAAGTAATTGTCTTGGGTTCGCTTTAGGGAGCTTTTGTTCCCTGAACGCTTTCTGTAGAGTTCCACAGGATGGGAATGAAAATGGCAGCCTCCCAGTCTCCGGCCGGGAGGAGCTGAGAGCATGGGGCCCCACTCTTCAGTGCGCCCCCAGAGAACAGCGCCCAATCCCTCCCGTATCCCCGACCTCCAGCCGCGCTCGGAGCTCATCCAGCCTGCGACTGGTTCAAGGTAACCCCGAGCTAAGAGCTCAGTCCTCAGCTCTGTCTCTGTTCCTGGCTTCCCCGTTCTAATACCTGCGAGCTCTGCGACACTCTGACACCCCCGTCCTTCTGTGACCCTGTGGGACTTGGGGCCATGCTGACCCCACATGAGCTTCACCCCGGTTAGCCTCTGGAGCGATGTCCCTCAGTGGAACAGACTTTTAAAAGTCCTGATTTTGTGCTCTGTTGTTCCGGTGCTTGCCGGGAGCCGGCCCCTCCCCCCGCTGTCTATCTTCCCATCATTTTGGATTCACTTCTCCGCCAATCCTACCTTTCAGAAAGTGGTTGATTTTCTGTTTCTAGAATTGCTGTTCTTCTTCTCTTTGATCTCCCATTGGATTTGTAGGTGTTTGCAGTGTTTAGATAAGCTATCTAGCTGATCTCCTGCTACTTGATGTAGTCTCAGCCTGCTACTTCTCTGCCATCTTGACTCCTCCCCCACCAAAGGCATTTTAAAGAAACTGCATTTTATTTACTCTAATTGCGTGCCAACAAATAGTAAAATACCTACTAGTAAAATTTTGTGCCCTTGCTTTGATTCATGCTAGTGGCATCAACAGCTTGACCCACCATTGCTATAGCATCTTCAGTGAGAAGGGTAACACTGTCTCAGTATCTTTTTTACACTAGTTTTGATCTCATGATTCCTAGAGGGGTCTTTGGAACTCATACTTTGAGTATCATTGGCTTAGGGGAGTGGTTGTGATATACAGGTAAAGCAGTTCTTATATGTAAAAAATATTCTCTTTGTATGTATTTCTAACCATGGAATTTCTTCTGTGCGTTAGAATGAATGGTTTTGTTTAATTGGTTCATTAACAGCTTGAAAAAATTAAGTTGCTTTTTAGAGAAGAGGATAATTTGTTTTTAATTTTCAAATAAATTAAGTGTAATCATGCCTCACAGTGAATTTCTTAATTGTGATCTCACTCATTATTATAACTTTGTATGTCTCCTTAGAAGCACGTATGGTATGAGCAGGTGACATACTTCTTCGCTGTCAATGTAATATTTCTCTGTTTATAGAGTTCTTGGTTTGATTTTTCTGCTTCTTTTGTTCAATATCATACAGTAAGTATATGGGCAAAAATAAGGGTGAATGTGTTTGACTCTTAAGTTATTGAATTCAAATATGATCAATTCTACATATAAGTATTAAATCTTTATTCCTAATTTTTATTAACAGTCCATTAAAAAAATTCACATGTTGGGAAAAATACCATTTTTTAACCTGGGAAACATATTAGATTATGTACATTCTTCTGGTATTTCCTGGGTTTCCCCTTCTCTTTCAGGTTTCTCTTGTGGTAAAAAAAGCAACACTAAAATGTTATATGGAACCATAAGAGAAATGTCCTTCTTGTGATAAGAACGCCTACAGTACATTTTCTTTGTAAGTTCTGCAGGTATACTAAGAACTTAAACCAGTTGTATAGCTGATACGAAGTACTAAGAGTGACTAAAATAGTAAATTCTAATGAAATAATAAAGTTTGGATTTTAGTTTTTGTTTTAAATAATGTAAAGTTCTGTAGACAAAGAAATAAATTGTAAACTGGGTTTTAAAGGAGCCTGTTGTCACCCATGTGTAGCATAAGGTTTTGTAAAGCCCCTTCCTGATGCATGTAGTTGTTTATGTTTAAAAATCACTTGAGCAGGGGCGCCTCGGTAACTCAGTGGGTTAAAGCCTCTGCCTTTCTCTCAGGTCATGATCCCAGAGTCCTGGGATCGAGCCCCACGTCGGGCTCTCTGCTTGGCGGGGAGCCTGCTTCCTCCTCTCTCTCTCTCTGCCTGCCTCTCTCTCTACTTGTGATCTCTGTCTGTCAAATAAATAAATAAAATCTTTAAAAAAAAAATCACTTGAGCAAAAACTTGGAAACACATTTTGTGAAACTTGGCTGGCATAAGAAATATACAAGAAATCGGGGCGCCTGGGTGGCTCAGTGGTTTAAGCCTCTGCCTTCGGCTCAGGTCATGATCTCAGGGTCCTGGGATCGAGCCCCGCATCGGGCCTCTCTGACTACTTGTGACCTCTCTCTCTCTGTCAAATAAATAAATAAAATCTTTAAAAAAAAAAAGAAAGAAATATACAAGAAATCGATGTGATCTTTGCTACTTAGCCAAGGTAAAATATTTTGTGAGGGGTCCACTTTTTTTTTTTTTTTAAAAGATTTTAAAATCTTTTTAAAGGTGCCCTGTGAGGGGTCCACTTTTAAGGGTTGTGCTTGGTTAATATTTTTTGTGCTAGGTTAATGATTACAGTTTAGGTTGTAAATGACATTTGTAATTTCTTGCCCCTACCCCTTTCCAAACACACAAGGTTAAAAAAAAAAATTCCTGATGACAAAGAGCTGTATACATAAATAATTATTCTGCATAATTATTCAGTGGCTCATATATGCCATGCACTATGCTCGGTTCTAACGATAAAAGAGGAATAATATAAGATCTTTGTAGTTTAACAAGGGGAGAGCATGGGGAATATAAGTGAGGAAAAAGTGTTATGAGGTCTATAATAGTACAGGGCACTCAGTAAGAATTTGACTTTTATGGAGAAAGGAGTGTATGAAATGAAAAGACTAGAGAAGTCCCTTCTAGAACAAATGGCCAGCTGGAATTATACTCAGATAATTTAATAATTATAAGTAGCCATCATTTATTGATTCTCTAGGACTCTAGAACTAACGTCATAAAAAAGTTAATAGTTCTTCATTTGGCCCACAAATGTTCATAAAGCATCTATTATGCGGTGGGCCCTGGTGATACTGTCATGAATGGCATGGTCCTTATCATTGACTGGGCTGCAGTCTAGCGGGAGAGTCACATAATTTCACTATGAGGTAGTACGTGCCCCCCAAAATTGTAGTACTTAACCCCAAATATGGCCTGTGACTGGCCACATCACCAAGACATTTATGTTTGTCACAAAGTGAAGAAGGATGCTTACTGAGTCATGGAATACTTTTTTTATGTACTTGGCACTGCTATTTTTATTTATTTTATTTATTTATTTTTTTTTTTTTAAAGATTTTATTTATCTGACAGACAGAGATCACAAGTAGGCAGAGAGGCAGGCAGAGAGAGAAGGAAACAGGCTCCCTGCTAAGCAGAGAGCCTGATGCGGGGCTCGATCCCAGAACCCTGAGATCATGACCTGAGCCGAAGGCAGAGGCTTAACCCACTGAGCCACCCAGGCGCCCCGGCACTGCTATTTTTAAATAAAAAGAGGCCTTTGCTTTTGTGCTGTATTTCTTATCATTAAGGAGCACTGTCTTGATTTGGCACACTGGAAAAGTGGCCAGGATTTTCCCATTACCTTCAAGCACCCATAACAGGTTAAGCCTGGTTCAAACCCTGGTCCCATCACTAATTAGCTATTAGGTTCTTGAATCAGTTATGTAACTCCTCTAAACTGTACTTTCTCTGCCTATAAATGAGAGATGAAAATAGTGGGTAATTTCTAGGGTTTTGGTGAGCATTTAATGACATAATCTATGTGAAGTGCTTAGCATGGTGCCTGGCATGTGTTAGATGTTTGTTATATGTTATTTTTTATTATTTTGTCTTAAAGTGCCTTAATAAACCACATAGCAGTTAGTCCTCAAAATAACTCCAAAATAGAGTTTTTTCCTTTTTCATAGGTTAGGTAGAAATCTTGGCATTCTTGCCTGGCCTTGTACTACCAACCAAGAAAAGCATGCCTGCTCAAACCAGTGTTGGTAATGATTTCATAGAGAGTAATGCTATCCAGCTCTTTGCCATTAAAGTGGGATAATAAATATTTTCTAATCCTTCACTGTGTACAATGCACTGTGCTAAGTATTCTAGAGATAAGAAACTTGAAACTGAAAATATTTTTGTCCTTAAGTAGCTTATAAATTATCATGATAAATAAAATATTTCAATAACCATGCATAGAATGTATAGTAAAAAAAATAATAAAGGATCAAGTATTACTTAGCTTTGACTCCATTAAGCTTTAGATTTTCTGAGGGGTAAAAACCGTAAGATTGCAGTTGTTAGAAAGGCCTTTGTTAAGAGATGTTTTGAGCATTTTCCCCTACTGTTTTCCTTAGTTTTATTTGCAAGCTGGAGCAGGTATTAAAGATGAAGTGTTCTGGTGGGAGCGGTAGCCCGGAGCGCTTGAAGCATTGCTAATTTCAAACCTTGTAATTTAGTTAAATTGAAACATAACTGCATTTAGATGAATGGGCCGCTAGTTTTGCTTCCCAGAGCAAACATGCCAACCTTTCATTACTTCTTGTCTGTGCTATGGCTTGTGCTATTCAGATCGGCTTGTTTACACATAATTGACTTGTTACGCTGGTGCAGATTTTTTATTTTGAAAAAAGGAACTTCAGAAAAGTTACGGATACTTTGCATAGCATGTTGCATCAATCATTGTACATTTTGAGGTGAGAATGAGGGAGGGATTCCAGGTAACTTGGTGTGTCCGCAGAAGGTGGTTTGTACTTGGCTCACGCTCTTACGAACCCACGAGTTGAGTAAGTGACACAGTAGGTCTGATTACAAATACAGTTTATCTTCATTTGGAATCCATGACTTTCATTAAATTTAATTACTTCCCCCGTGGCTTCTATTAAATTTAATTAATTTCCCCTGCAGCTGGCATAGTGGAGGTGCTGCTGCTAAATGAAGGTGATTGCTAATTGAGGGAGTTTCTGAGAGAGGTTTTACCCTTTCTCTTGTTTATCTGGAAATCTCTTATCCAGCCAGACATCTCGAAACATTATGGAGAAGTGGTAGGTTACAAAGTCATACGTGAGTTCATCACCGTTACTTATAGAAATCTGCAGGGTTTTTTGTTGTGTTGTTGTTGTTCTCCTTCAGTTAGCCTGTCTTTTTGGTGAGAGGCCAGCCTAGGATTATCAGTGAAGAAAACTGGCCCAGTCTTAACCTAGACAAGATGGAACGTGTTAGGCGTATCTATATACATGGAGGTTTCTGGCAACTGTATCAAGGTTAATTGCTGCTCAGTTTCAAAAACCCAGAGAAAGAGAGGCAAAGAATTTGGCATTGTGAGCAGTGTGTTTGTTACTCATCCCACAATCATTGGGGACCCTCTGAAATTAGAATTAACATCTCCTTGTTAATATAGTGTTTCTTATTGGGGCCGTACAACTATAGTGGTAACATAAATGTCAGTATACATTCCTAAGGGAAAGCTAAAAAATTACCAGTCATTAAAAAAATCAAGATATGAAAATGTATACCTATTGCCATTCCATGGTTTTTCCAGCTTGGTCACACATTAATGTAGGAGAAAGTGAAACTTTTCCTTTTTTCCCTTCTAGGTTCTTTGACTAGTCTCATGATTCAATGGACCTAACACAGATTAACAGGAGAAAAGCAATTTAATTAGTACAAACGGGAGTTTGTAGGACTAGGAGTCTCAAAGAAGTGACCAAAGCAAGCATCTTTTATATTTTTTTAGACAAAGAAACAGTAAATTTGTGAAGAATTGACAAGCAAAAGGGTTTAGACTTAGGGTAGTAAATTAGTAAAAAAGTAACAGGCTTGTTTAGATAGCCTTCTTGGCCTTAAATTCCTGACCTCTGGCAATAAGGATGCCTATTACCCTCCAGGTGCAGGAAGGGTAACTTCACATAGAGAATTTATTTTTGTTTTTAGGAGGACAGAGGAGGGTCTGATGTTCTCCTTGCACCAGTGGTTTCTTAAGTAACTTTAGTTCAAAATGATTAGTATGCCAAAGTGGCATCTGTTGGTGTGGCCTTCCCATCGTTAAGAAGAAAAAATGTAGGGGCGTCTGGGTGACTTAGTCGTGAAGCGTCTGCCTTTGGCTCGGGTCATGATCCCAGACCTGGGATCAAGTCCCACATCGGGCTCCTGCTCAGTGGCAGGCCTGCTTCTCTCTCTCCCACTCCACCTGCTTGTGTTCCCTCTCTTACTATGTCCCTCTCTGTCAAATAAATAAAATCTTTACAAAAGAAAATTAAAAAAAGAAAAAATGTATATCATAAATAGATGTACACTTATTTAATGCATTTTTATTTTCAGCCTTTCAATTTATAATACAAAGGAATTCTCATTTTTGAGCCACAGTATGTCCCAGATATTATGTACACATTATGTGCACACACATTGTATGTGTGTGTGTATATATATATACACACATTATATATACATATATAATGTATTTATATTATATATAATTTATATATAATTATGTACACATGTGCACACACGTGTGTATATATTACATGTATAACATATACAACACATATACAACACATATAACATATTACACATATATTACATATATAACACATATAACACATATATAAATATATATATAACATATATATATACACATTCCTAGCAGTCCAATGGCATATTCTTTACACACAAATAACTGAGGCTCAAACTTGTCTTTTTTTCCTCAGTGATTACCTGCCTATTTTAGTCATATGTGAAAATTCTGGTTTTGGAGAAAATTCTATTTTTCCTCAAATGGACAATATTCTTTTTTTTTTTTTTTCCTTTTAAGATTTTGTTTATTTATTTGACAGAGAGAGAGAGAGAGAGAGAGAGAGAAAACAGGCAGAGGGAGAGGGAAAAGCAGACTTTTGCTGAGCAGGGAGCCCGGATGTGGGGCTTAATCCCAGAACCCTGGGATCATGACCTGAGCTGAAGGCAGACCCTTAACTGACTGAGCCACCCAGGTGCCCTGGACAATACTCTTGAAAACAAACTCCTTAAAAAGTTACTTGCCTTGTTTTTCCTAATATCATTCTCTATGGTGTCAGGGCTAGGAGGATTTTTTCTGGCAGAGTAGAAGAGAATTCAGCAAAGACTGTCACCTGCTTAGTGTATTTATGGTTCCAGAACTAACTTTTGCATATTTAAGCTTTACAAACTTCACAAATTTTTTTTTCCCCCTCCTACCTTTCTGGCCACTTCTGCTTAGCTCCAACTGGAAAGTCATTACCCTTTCAACTTGAAATTTTAGTTTGATGTCCTTGGTCCTTCAGGGTGGTCCTCTTCTCTTTTTTATTCTATACTTTCTCCTTGATTGTTTTATCTAATCTCATAGCTACCAGTGCCATCTATAAGCCCTTTAATTATTCTAAATATAAGTCTTTTAAGTCCTGACCTCTCTTCTGAGCTGTTAAAACCAGAGCTGGGCAGTATTTAAAGTGATAAAACCAGATTTCATTCAGGAACTATTGTATAACTACACAGAAAAAGAGACCTGGTCTCAATTCCTAAGTGAGCGGGAACAAGTGGGGATTCAGCGCCAAGGAGCAGGGTGCATGTCGATGGAGAGAAAATTACTAAGAGGAAGTCTCAGAGGTAAGGGGGGATTCTGGTTGAACTGACTTGACGGGATTCTCACGGAAGGCAGGCAGGGTGTCGAGATACCACCAAGGAGGGTGGTGGCGGATGAGGGATTTGATCAGATACGGAGGTTCATCAGTTTTGGAGGGTAGGGATTCTGGATAAACGGACTCAGCAGGAGTTTTGCTAAAATTGGGCTATGCAGATGTGGTAAATTGAGAAGAGGGCTTAAAGGAGCCTTTCTCAAGTTTGGTCAAGGAGTTAATCTTTGTCAAGCCCCCGACCTTCCTTTCACTCCTTCTGTATCTTTGGTTATTTATTAGGCAAACTGAAATAGTCAAATTCCTGTAGAAATCAATATTTTCTTCCTCCAACCCCCACTGCTAATCTAGCCACAGTGTCTACTCTCTGAAGCCCGAGAGTCACTCTTACTCTGTCCCTCTCCTTGGTAAGCTCCCTTTACTCTATTACCAGGTCTTTCTCCTTACTACATTTACCCAAACCTAACTGTTTTAGTCTATGCCACCTAGATTACTGGACTTGCTCTGTAATTCACATAGAGTTCCCTCCAATCTATTCTTCATAGAGCATATGTTTTTGAATTGTAATTATGATCATATTACTTTTCTCTTCCCCTTCCTTCCTCCTCCTCCCCACTTCCCTCCTCCCCATCCCTCTCCTCCCTTTGCTCTTCCTGCCTTCTTCCCCTTCTCCAGGTGCCCATCAAGTGCAATGAAGAAGACTTACATGTTTAAGTGGAGCTTATTAATGATTTAGACTGAACTTATTTAAAGACAGTGTATAAATTACCTGTTGTTCTTTTTTGAGAATGACCAGAATGTTTTTAGCTACCACCATTTTAAGGAAATTAATCTATTTTTTCTTTGTGAAATGAGCTTCTCTTATTATTACTATGTTATTGTAACTTGATTTGCCAGATTTGTTTTAAACTTGCCACTTCTCAAATTCTGGGGTTTATAGTTCTGCTAAAAATACACATATGTGTGTTATTCACCAATGCTATCAGAATTTGAATTGCTTTTACAATAAATCTTGATTTTTCTTCTTAATTAGTCATTAAGGTTCCTGGTGGTTACTTAACTGATACCGTATTAATGTACTGGCTACACTAATTAGAGCCATGAAAATGCAAGAGTCAATTAATGAATAAATTAGAGCTGTTTCCTTAACCCTTTATGTGCCTGTGAATGTCCTCAGTTGCTTTACTAAGGACATAGTGGAGACTGCCTCACCATTTCCAAAAAAAAAAAAAAAAAAAGATTTTTATTTATTTATTTATTTATTTATTTATTTATTTATTTAAGAGTGACAGTGAGACGGAGAAGCAGGCTCCCCACTGAGCAGAGAGCCTGATGAGGGATTTGATCCCAGGACGCTGGGATCATGACCTGAGCTAAACGCAGCTGCTTAACTAAGTCACTTAGGTGCCCTGCCTCACCATTTTTATACAGTTTCAATTTGAATATATTTTTTTGCCATTTGTAAAGACATACACTTATTATTTAGACTTTCACCACTGCGTAGGAGAACTAACATAGGTAATTGGTAGCATGCAAGCATCTGGGTTTAAAGTCAAGTAGGTGTATTTTATGGGCACTGGTGGCCCAGTTTTCTACAAAGGAGAGGCTTGTGGGTGGTTATGTGGTTGTGGGTGGGAGGCTGAGGGGCTTGTTTTGAAGAGGCATTTGATAGCATGTACATGATTATTTACTTGGAATGTAGTTTCCCTGAGGTAATTCTGGGGACCTGAGAAAAGGGGGCTGAGATGTGAGACCATATATCCCTATATTCTGGTTCCACCAATGCGGAAGAAAGGAAGAGAATACGGACAGAGATAGAATAGTGAAAGCAGGTGGTACAAAGGGACTGTAGTTCAGAAGGGAGTAGGAGCTGTAGACAGAAATGAGGTGACTGTGGTGGCAGGGCTAGGAGGATTTTTCTGGCAGAGTAGAAGAGAATTCAGTAAGGACTGTCCACCTGCTTAGTGTATTTATGGCTCCAGAACTAAGTTTTGCATATTTAAACTTTACAGAGCTGCATCTCTGTTCAGAATTGTAAATAGTATTCTGGAGTATTTTAAGGACACATCCGCCCAGTATTCATCTTTGCCCGTCTTTGCTGATATTTATCCAGATATTGATTGAGTACCTAATACTGGCCTTTGAAGACTTGTTGGTTAGCCTCGGTTTGGAAGTCTGAATGACCAAAGGGTTAGTGATGCTTCCTCTTTAGAAATGGGACTTAGCATAGGTGTGAATGCTGGTGCTGGGCTGAGGTTTCTTCTGAGCTGTGTTTTTAGGCTTTCTTTGTTGATGATTCTATTTAGGGTGATGGTATGGACTATCTGTGCTTTCCTAACCTGTCTTATTACTATAATAGTGAATAGCACCAGCTTCCTGGCTTTCCTATGTAACCACCCTGGACATACCTGCTTAAATTACTAATTTTGTGATTACCTCTTAGGAGATCAGTTTTAGTGTGAATTTGTCTTTTTTAATCCTTTGTTTTTGGAACTGTGTTATACCTTTATTATGTCTTATTCAAGGAAGATAGATCTGTTTGATCCCCAAGCTTACACAAATTAATACTTTACTAGGTTGCCTAGAGGAGAAACATAAGGCCTTAATTGAAGGGAATGAGGGCTAGTCTTTGGGAGAGGAGCCTTGAGTGTGAGCCATGGTCCTCACCAGCATGAAAACAAACACTTCTTCCCAATTGGCTTAATTTTCTAATCTTTGGTTTTTCTTACTCATAAAAGAGCACTTCAGAACACCTAGACTAGACTGACTTAGCTCTTTCTTGATGATTTCTACCCAGTAGTCTGTTTCCCTGCACTGCCTAAAGTTTTCATTTCACCTTTTCATATTCTCCTGAAATAGTCCACTTGAGGACTAATTTCAGTGATTAAGTCTCCTTTAAAAACATCAAATGCCTTTCAGAGACTTAAGTGGCTACCCCAAATTCATACTTTAGGTGGGCTATGAACAAAATCTTTATGACAAAGGAAATACAAACCTTTAAACAGATGAAGAGATGCTCAGTACCCTTATAATATAGAAATGCAAATTAAAATTACAGAGAAATGCCATTTGTTTACTTATCAAGTTGGCAAATATCCAGAAATTTGATAACAGTCTCTGGGACAGGTTTTGGAAGCAGGCACTCTCTTGCATGCTGTTGTTTGCTGTGTAAAATAGAACACACTCTAGAGGGTAATTTAGCATTGTCCATCCAAATGTAGATGGGTATAGCCAATAATACCTGTCCTGGGAATTTATTCAGAATAGTTATATGCAAGATGTTCATTGCCTTATTGTTTTAAATAGTAAAAGATTGAAAAGCCATAAAACATAAAATGTCCACCAACAGGGCAGTACTTAAATCACTTTTAGTCCATTCATACCGTGAAGTACTCTCTAGAAGTTGGGGAAAAAAAAAAGAGGGGCACCTTTAAATTTCTGCCTTAGGCTCAGGTCCTGATCCCAGGGTCCTGGGATGGAGCCCTGTCAGGCTCCCTGCTCAAAGGGGAGCCTCCTTTTTCCTCTGCTTGAGTTCCCTCCCTCACTGTCTTTCTCAAAAAAGGGGCAGTCCCAAAATACTGATATAGAAAGATCTTCAAGAGAATTTATTAAAGATAGAAAAAAAGGCGGCACCTGGGTGGCCATTTGGTTAAGCGTCCAACTCTTGATTTCTGCTCAGGTCACGATGTCAGGGTCCTGAGATCAGGCCTGCTGTTGGGTTCCACACTGGGCTTGGAGCCTGTTTTAAGAGTCTCTCTCTCTCTCCCTCTCCCTCTGTTCCCTCTCTAAAAAAAGGGGGGGCAAAGAAAAAGGTGCCCAATAACGTATACAGTGTGCTAGCTTTTCCAATAAATAGAGAAAATAAGGTATATTCCTACTTTTTGTATTCGTGCATATATATATACAAAGAAATTTAGGAAGGATCCACAAAATGCAGTATCTGTGGAAGGGGGAAGTTTTACTGTGTTCCCTTAATATATATATTTTTTTAATTTGTGAATCATGCAAATACATTATCTATTGAAAATTAAATTCAAAAACTGTAAGTTGGTGTGAGTTAATGACATTGTTTCCTTTTTAACACTCATCTGAAATCAGTTTCACTTGGTTGGGGGTAGGAGTTGGGGTGTAGTTGATTGGGAAGGAAGGAGGACCTGAACAAATTGCAGGGCATTAAATCCTCAGGTGAGACAGGATATGTCCATACCCTACAACGTGGGCATCTTGATGTCCTTTGGAGATTAAAAATTTAGGTAGTAGGAGCTTTGCAAGAAATTGGAGGTAAAGGGATGCCAAAGGCTAATTTAAACTACTTGGGAATTTTGCCTATAGCCAGCAGACTCCAAACGAAGCAAATACCTAGCATGAGGACTTTCCTCCATTTCCATTTTCCTGCTTCTTGTTTGAATCAGAATTTAAATCAGATTCAGAATCAGGATTTAAAGTAATTCTTTGTATTAGCACATGGTTGAGGTTTATTACAGGCCAAATATATTTAATTATCTACTCTGGGAACCTTACTAATGTTTCGAAGTCTGTATCTGATTGCAGCTGAGTTTTCATTTTCAACAAACTAATTCTCAGACATTTGAAAGACTAATTGGTAACAGCATGTAATCATTTGCAGGGTCATAGACCCTGTCATTCACTGTGGACTTTACTCCTTGGTGTTTGGCCTGTTTTCTTAGTACTTTCTCTTTAGCCTACAAAGGAAAGATTTTAGAATTCTGAATTTAGAGAAGAAATCATGAAGATAGTATGTTAAAGGAGATTGTGATTATTTCACAGTTGAATTAGCCTTTGTACTAAGGCTGATTGTTTCAAATTGTATCAGTGTGAATATTTTTCACTTTTCTTAAATTATTTTATTAAAAAATATATATTGACCTCTTGATAGGCGCCATAATTTATTTATGGCTCTAGGAATTCACTGGTGAATTAGACAAAATTTCTGCCTTCATTTAATTTGTGATCTTACAGATTAAAGTGTTATCTGTGTTTATTCATAGTCCCCACACCCCCTTTGATAATTTCAATGTAAAATATTTCAAAGAAGGAGGGGAGGGGAAAGATGGATAGTTGTTCAACTGTTGTTTCTCCCTAAACATTCAGTCCCATTTAGTCAATAACTTTATAATCATTAATCAGAATCTTGATCTCTTAAGAGATTTTTAAATTTTTTATGGGGCACCTGGGTGGCTCAGATGGCTAAACATCTGCCTTGGCTCAGGTCATGATCTCTAGTCCTGGGATCGAGTCCCATGTTGGGCTCCTGACTCAGCGGGGAGTCTGCTTCTCCCTCTCCCTCTGCCTCTCCCCCGGCTCATGCTCTCTTTCTCTCTCAAATGAATAAATAAATTAAAAAAAATTTTTTTTTTCATTTTTTAAAGTAATCCCTTGATTGCCTTGAAGTCCTTTGTAAGCACATCTCAGTGTGCCCCTGGTATTAGAAATATATCACGGTCTAATGGAAAGAACAAAAGATTTGGAGATCTGATTTGAATACTGATCCATTACAGTGATTAAATGGTCCTATTTAAGTTACCTTTTCTTTGAACTTCAGTTTCAATGGGAAAGCAAAAATTGTCTACGGCCATACCACCCTGAACGCGCCCGATCTCGTCTGATCTCGGAAGCTAAGCAGGGTCGGGCCTGGTTAGTACTTGGATGGGAAAGCAAAAATTACCTCCCAGAGTTGATGTAAAAGTTGGAGGTGTATCTGTAGTGTGTCTGGCATACAATAGGAGCTCTGTAAGTGCTAGCCAGTAGTGGGCGGTGTGTTAAAGTTTCAGGCTTGGAGTAGTAACTCCTTTTTAAGGCTTTTCTTAGCTTTCGCCCTCAGGATACATTTTAGGTTTTTCTCAGCATAGCTTGGCACTTGGGGCAGCCCTAGTTAACTCTTTTTATCTCTTTTTAAGTTGATAGAGTGTTGCATCTGAGATGGACAGCAGCTCTTTGATTTGATCCCCAAATCAAAGGAGGTAAGATGAAGGCACATGAAGAGAGAAGTAGTTAGTTGGACAGAAGTAGAGATAAGTGCGAGTGTCTCTCTCTTCCCCATTCCCTGCCTATGGCAAGCAGCGAGCTGCTTCCCTAATTCAAACTTCTCTGTGCCCTGGCAGTGATAAAACACATTATTCTTAGAGAAATCCCCGCTGGCGATTGCTGTTTCAAAGAAGAAAGTTCCAGTAGAAGAAGTATTATGGTTTAGAGTCTTAATGTGTGTGTAAGAGTAGGTAGAGTGAAGATCCAGAAATTGGCAACCATTTAAAAGTGGCATGCCAAAAATTCATTTATTTTTTCACAACTGAGCAGAGTGGAAGTGTTAGTGGGGGTCACCCACAGACAAGACTCTTTTGCAATCTCTGTGAGTGAAGCAGTAATAAAGCTAATCAGGGGACCCTAAGGAACTTGGGCTCCATTGAATCTTGCGCTTCTAGGAGTAGCGCCACCTTCTGGCCAATAGTGGGAACTGTCTTTTTCTAGTTAACTCATTCACGCAGGGCACATAGGCTATATCCCTGTGGCCCCACTCCCCAGCGCAGTGGGTTCTGCACTGCCTAGACTGTTACTTTTGGGTGTGCCTTCATTATTTCTTCAACTGCTGCACATTTAATTTTATCTCATTACATTTCTTTCTAGCAGGAACTTCTTTATCTCTATTCTTTTCTCTCTTTTGGCCAGCTAAATTTTGGGGAAAACCTTTCACAGAAGCAAGATAATGTGATGGTTAAGGCTGTGGAGTCTTAGTGCATGGGCTTTAATTCTCTTCCTACCTGGCGATATTGGGCAAGTTAGCTTGTACTCTGGTTTTGCTTTCTATAAAATGGGGAAAGCAATACCTACCTTACAGGATTATTTTGAGGCTAAAATAAAATAATGTATGTGAAGTGTTCAGCATATCATTTTATGGGAAAAAGTTACTCAGTGATTATTAGCTTTTATTATTTAGCTGCCACTCTGCCCTTTCATTTATGTGCCATAAATAATCTCAGTTGATGAAATTAGTGTCAGGATATACTCAAAGCATGGAAAAGAAAAGGTGTTTTAGAGAAAGTAGCTTTACCTCAATTTCTAAAGTGAGGGAAATGTCAGAAGTTGTCTTCAGAAACTTCATATATCTCTAAATATTCCTCCTCCACAAATTTTCAAATTTACTTTTCATTAAGCTGTAGCAGGTGAGATATATTTTAAAAGATTCCTTCATTTGGATCATTTTAGTGTTTTAATTCTCATGTTTTTTCCTTTGTCATATTCCACTTTAAATACAGAATTTTAAAAGTATCTTTTAAAACTTGATTTAAACTACCTACCAGTTTTTAGGAGTTTTATATACTATTTTGGAAAAATGTTGGTTGAGACTCCAGTCAACCAACAAAGTTGATTGAACAACTGACAAATTATTTTTTCATTTACATTCTTTGTCCCTTTACCTGTGATTCTCCAAAACTCCTAAGAAGTATAAATCTTGTCTTTCATGTTGTCTTTTTTTTTTGGCAAGCCCATTAGTTGGCTTCTTTCCCTAAACTGCAGTACTAATGCCAAAATGTTTGTTTCTGGTGTGGTTTATTTGAGAGCTCAATTTTTACTAGAAGACTTTTGATCACTAGAAAACACATAACAGCTTGTTTTCATTATAATTTCTGAGTGCTGAGTCTTCTGAAAATTTCTGTCCAGCTTCACATAGTGGCCAGACTATTCTGATACTACAGGAGTTTACTTCTTCACAAGCAGTCGTGATTGCTGTCCTGCCCTTTGATCCATCAACTCTTAGTGACTTGTCTCTTAAGAGTAAGCTCTAATGATCATGTCTCTTTCAAGTAACAGTTAAGGAACTACTTTAAAGTCACCCACTAGCAAGATGGAAATCTATCATCTTCTCCTTTCATCAACTGACCCAGGCTCTTCTGTGGGACTGCTGGTCCTTGTCTAGCTTCTGCCTAGATGCTGTAGTAGACTCAGATTTAAGTCATTGGCCAATTATGTTGAGATCAATTTCACATTAAAAAAAGTTGTTAAAAATTAAAAAGAAAAACAACAACAACCCATACTGTTAGAGTTAGTTATATCATACACCTCCAGTCAAACCTTTCATCCTTAGAAGATCAACTAATTTAGGATAAGCTATTTAATTACATGTTTATGGGTCTCAAAATACTGTACCCTATCAGGATGACCATTGTAAATCTAGCTTTTGGAAGTTTTAAGCTTTGAAGTGGTTTTAAACAACTGTAGATTCCATTTGAGAGAATCTTAGTCCTAGTCATCTTCTTGATTTTTGTGATGAAGACAGAAGACTGGTGTGGTTTACACATGAGGAATATTTAATTTCTTTCTTGAAATGAAATAATACTATTTTTCCAGGTTCATTTTGGAAAGGACTAGCTAAGAGAGATTCCAGTACTTTGGATTTGATTTTTTTAAATTAGTTTACACATACTGAGTTTTGAAGTGCTATCATACTTCATTTAATACTCATTTAATACTTTAATATATATCTATTAAATACTTTCATATATATACATATATATATATGAAATATATGTATATATATGGCAAGTTCTATGCAAGTAAATAAACTGAGTTTTCTGGAAGTTAAGAAGTTCACTTAAGGTCATAGAATCCTCAGGTGGTGAGTCTGCGTTGCTATTGCTCACAACTGTGTTCTGCTGTCCTCTCTAGTGTCAGTCTCTCCAAAAATGGTGGAAGGGTGTTAAGAAGTATTTAGTTAAGCCCTAGTATGTGTTGTCTTGAAATGGAGTGAAAGACTTATTAAGGGAAGTCCCACGTGCCTTCTCTATCTACAGCTGGTTTGCTCTGAAGAAAAAGCCACAGTCATGCTCAGAGACTGTGGTTTTTACTATATCCATCAGCCTCCTCAGAGAGGCTGTGAGTTGTTCCAAAGACAGAATAATATTTTTGTTGCAGCTCATCTGCGTTCTTCCGTAGGCTAGTTTGTTGTCCTCCTACAGGGGTAATTTTACCCATGTAGTTCCTATTCTAAGACTGTTGTCTAAATGGACTAGAAAATAGTTCTCTCAGTAATGATTGGTTAGTGATGGTTGGGATCAGATATCTTGTCTAGGAATGCCTAGGAGATTTCTGACTTGGGAGATGGATGACTCTATATAAAACCTTTTAAAAGAAAGATGTCCTGTTTTCTCAGTTACGGTTTATGCATTGTGTTCCTGTGACTTTTATCTGATGTGCCCAGGTGACTTCTCTATATTTACTCAAAAGGGAATAAAAATTACTTAGAAATGTCTTTAAAAAAAAAAAAAAGCAGAAACCTCCAAACTGTTAGAAAATGCCTTAGAAATAAAAAATTAAAATAATATTAAAAGCAGGGTAGAATAAAGTTACAAAGTCAGAAAACAATTAAATGAATACACTTGGATTAAGAAAGAAAATTTAAAATAAAAGTTTATAGTAAAAATACAAAAGTAGAATTGAATTACCTTGAGTCACGTGTGTTATTTGTGAACACAACATTGGTTTAGACTAATCTTAAGCTTCATGCTGTTGGTCAGATGACTCAATTGAACTCTTTATGAACGTATTAATTAGAAAATGTTGAATTGATGGCCTACCTGAAATAGTTTGATTTTGGCAGTAACATAGAGACATAGACATATTTTTATATGGTTTGAATGAAATCTGATCATCTCAGCAATTTGTAAGGTGTTTGAATGATTCTACTGTTATATAAAACATGTTAGTCAAAGCCCATTGCTACAGAACAATAAATGCGCAGAGTCCTAGAATAAAAACTTGTATTTGTTTAGCTGTGTCTCTAAGAACTCCTCTCAATTACATTATTGCATTTGCAAATGTACCAAAGGTGGACTTTGATTTTATATATTACAGGAGTAATTCGTAAAAGATGTATTTATATCAGATTATTTAAAAAAAACCCAAATCCTGTTTAAAATACCAGAGTATTCATACAATAGCAAATTATCACAATTTACCTATTTTTTAAGTAAGGAATAACATTTATTTTTCTGTGGGATTTTTGAATTTCTGTTTGAGCTTTTAAAAACAAAATCCTTTGAAAATGATTATATAGGCGATGATCCATGGTGGTTTATGGCAGTTCTCACAAATTGTATTTAAGTAAAACTGTAAGGAGCTATGTTTTCAGCAGACTTACCCTCTTCCTTTCCTTTTTCCTTCCTTCCTTCCTCCCATCCAGTATCAGAAGTAAGAACATACGTATCTTTCTACAAAGACTGCGAGTGGAGAACAGTAAACTTTTTCATGAGAATGTTAGGATGCCATGTTAGCTACACCCCATCCTTAGATTAGGTCTTACTCAGTTGGGTATTTCTCCTGGCTTTACAAGGATATCTGTGATTTAAAAGGAGATCTCATGTTAAGATTCAGTTTGTTCCATTACTTAAATGAGATTTTATAAGAGACAGTTGCTTCATTAAAAAGGAAAGAAAAACAAGCAATTAGATCCAGTAGAAGGCTAGACCGTTTGATGGTTTAACATGAACATGTCTTGAGCTTCATAATGAGGCTGCCTCAACTGAAATGGCATTTCATTTCGGTTGATATACTCTTGGCATTATTTGTAGCGTCTGATAAATTTTAAAATGTATTTAAGAAACTGATTTCATTCTCACATCATCAGCTGTGACCACTAGTTGAGCTGGAGAGATTAGAATCTGTTGTCTTAATTATTTATTGAATAAAACATTTTTCAGACTCTTTAGCTTACCAAGATAGTTTGTATTCTTTTTCAAAATATTTCAGATATGGTAGATATTTGTGTTTTAAGACTGTACATTTATTTAGCATTTATAAAGAACTCTGGAGAACACTGTCAACAATATGAGATCTGCACATTTACGCAATAATTAAGATTACGAAAGACTACTGTGCTGATTAATATTTTTATGTGGGATTGTGGGATAGGCATTAGGGAGGGGGTTCACAGTATATACTTGTTCTTTCTGGAGGATGCCATGTATATGCATATCTCCAGACTTTTGCTTCGGCATGCTTGGTATTAGACTGGGGTTTTAGCACACACTAGGCTGCTTAATCAATATTTACTGATTTTTTTTTTTAAAGATTTTATTTATTTATTTGACAGACAGAGATCACAGGTAGGCAGAGAGGCAGCCAGAGAGAGGGAGGAGGGGGAAGCAGGCTCCCTGCTGAGCAGAGAGCCCAATGCGGGGCTCAATCCCAGGACCCTGGGACCATGACCTGGGCCGAAGGCAGAGGCTTTAACCCACTGAGCCACCCAGGTGCCCCCAATATTTACTGATTTTATGACTCCTTTTTCTTTATGTGGCCTTTCTTGTTTTTTTGCCATGATGGATTCTTGCTTATATTTCAAGGTTAAATCTAGAAGTCACTTTGTTGTGGCTTTCCTTCTTTTTTGTTTTCAGCAGAATTTTATGTGTATATGTGTGCGTGTACACACACACACACATATATACTTTTTTTATCCTCTCCTGTAGTACATACCATGCTGCATTAGTTATTTTGTCCTTTCTTTTCTGCTATCATTAAAGATCTGTGACATGTTTTAGTCATCATTGCATCACCAGCACTTAATATACTTTCTGACATGTAATAGGCACTCAATAAATGCTTGTTGAATGAAATGAAATCAAACGGGGTTCAAAAGAGGATGACTTGGGACTAGAACTAACATATATTGATTACCTAATCTATGTTTAGCAATTCACTGGTTACTTTAGAATTTAATACCTCTATACTATTTCAAATAATCTTGGGACAAAGGAGGTACTATTACTGTTTTACCTTAGACAAGGAACCTATGGGGCTAATGAGGGCAGAACTAGGCTCTTCCCTCTTCTGTCTCCTATCAGACTGTCTTAAGCTATCTCCTGAGAGTTTTTTTTTTTTTTTTTTGTAGATTTTGTTTCCTTTTGCTTTCTTAAATCATTGCTAAGCTGAGATGATAGAGTCTACTATTTTCAAATCTAAGGTCTTTGCTTAAATTGCTCATTACAAAGATATACCCAGTTTTGCACTCGTTTATCGAGGTGATTCCATTATTCCTATAGGTAACCTTTTTATCGTCACAATCACATGTAAAATCTTACCAACTTTTGAGGTTTGAATTCTGATCCTTTATGACTAAAAGGTCATACTTAAGAAGTGAATTAAAAACATGAAAACTACACCTGCAATGTAAAATAAACTTTATATAGCATTGGCTGTTATGCAGACATAACTCATCATGGTGGAATTTCTCAGTTGTATTTGATCTTTATTACTGTAAGTCTTTCAAGGCAGAAATCATCTAATTCACACCTCATTGAGAAGAGTAAGTTTGTGTTCTAAGTCATTAAGGTAAACTTCTAGAAAGGACTTTATTATTTTTTTCTTATTAACAGATACCCTCTTCTTTTAAACCCTTCTCTGCCAATGTCTTACCACTAGAATGCATTATAAAGGGAATTTTATTTCATAGAGGAGATGGGTGGGGTAGGTTTCTAGTTGCCAAGCTTTATTTTGCTATTACCTTGAAAGTGGTATTTTAACCTTTGTTTTATCATAGTCTAGCCTTTGCTGTCATAAAGGTAAATTTTAGTACCCTATTTCCAGGTTATTGTTATTTTTAATTAGTAGGAATGGATCACAGAATATGAATCTTTATTTTTATCAGGAATGCCTTGGAAATTTTGATAGTGGTGACTTGTTCAGTTGTTAGGAATAGTGCAGTAGTGAGTTTGAAGTCCTAGGTTTATACCTGCTGGATACCCTGTGGTTCCTAAGAGGTTGCTCCTACTTTAGATACTCTGTCCTTGAGGTTTGCTCTGCCTGGAATGAGTCAACCACAGATCTTCACAATTTTCTCCTTCTTCTAGTCATTCCAGCTCTTCTTTGAGAGGTATCCTCTCTACTGCTTGGCATTACATTCACAGATCACCTGCCATGTTCTACCTGAAAATTTCATTGTCTTGTTGATCTTGGTAAGCTCAGAATAGTGCCTAGCATTAAATAAACATTTTCAGAGCAAACTGGAAGTTTGTACAGCTAATGGTAGGCTTATGGCCTTTTCAGTAGTCTACTAACGATGTGCATTTTTAGATTGCCGGGATTGCTTTCCCCCTCGGCTAGGGGTACAATGCTTAGTAATGGGGCAATCCTGCTCTAGAATTCCAAGCAGCTAATTCTTTGATAGAATGGACTCAGTGTTGTCCCTGAGCAAGTAAATCCATGAAATTCTTCTGAAAAGAAAATGAAATACAAATTGTTTTACAATTTACTTCTCTGTATATGGAAAAGGCAGCGTTAAACATTTTGTTGTATAATGTCTTTTAGCTGATGGTGATAGGTGGTACAGGAAGTGAGGAGGCTGGTGGATGGAGAAGTTAAGAGAAAGGACTGATTCTATTGTGGTAGTCATCCAAGAATTGACAAAGATTTCTGATTTTACTTCAAGGAAGTAATTACTTCGAGGTAATTAATAAATTAAATAAATCTATCTAATTAACCCATAGATCTGTTAATTAAAGCGCAAAAGTTTTTGAAAGTCCTCCTCATAGTTTACACTGTGTCTTCTTCCTAGCAGACATTCTGCCTTTATCTCGGAAGCAACGTGGACATTATTGCTTTCCCATATCTTGACATAACCTTCAGACTGTCAGTAATGGTAAGAAGTGTGCTGTCAGAGAGGAGTAGCTCTCCGATCATGAATGTAATTGCCTGGTGTTTCTTGTATGCCTTAATAAGGCAGGTGGGAGAACATGGTGAAGAGGAGCTCTGGAATCAGACTACCTGGCTTAAGTCCTGGAGCTATCATTGCTAGTTGTGTGAACTGGCGAGTTATATAACATCTCCCTATGTTTTCTTATTTGTGGAAATAATAATAGTGCTTACTTCCTCGAGCTACTGTGATGGTTAAATAAGATCATATCTGTAAAGCACATAAGCACACCACTCTCTGGCACATCCTAAGTGACAGAAGTGTTAGCTCTCCTTGCTCTTGTTATTAATACAGTCTGTGCTGGCTCTTCACACTTAACCTGTGCCTGTCCAGTACTGATGCACATTAGAACACGTGATGGGGGCGAAGGGGCTGGTGGGGCGCCTGGGTGGCTCAGTTGGTTAAGCGACTGCCTGCGGCTCAGGTCATGATCCTGGAGTTCCAGGATCCAGTCCCACCCACATCCCGCTTCCAGCTCAGCAGGGAGTCTGCTTCTCCCTCTGACTCTACTCTTGTACTCTTGTGCACTCTCACTCATTCTCTCTCTCTCAAATAAATAAATAAAATCTTAAAAAAAAAACCAACAACGCACGTGATGGGGAGATATAGTAAAGTAAAGGAAAGTCATAATCTTTCAACTTTCTGGTGTTTCATGTTTTGAAAGGAGAGCTTGTATCTCACTCCTGGCCATGCTAGCTTGGTGGACAACTCCCTGCTGGAAGGCCGAAATGGATGAATACTAGGAACAGTAAAGGCTCTGAATCTTCAGAGTGTGTCAGTTTATTTAAAAAAAAAAAAAAGAAAAAAAAAGTTTTCTTGACAGTTCTGCCTTGGATTGGGAACACTGTATTAATTTCAGGTAAATCAAGAAAAAAGATGACTTTATAAGCTTGTCTAATGCAGGAACAAATGATTTCCTTTTTCATTGTTTTCACTTCCTCCCCCAAAACATGGGTTATAAGAGTCTTTTTAATTACAAATGACAAGATGAAGTGACAAAATGTTCAGTAGAATCTTCTTTTGAAACTGTTAGGTTTTATTCCTATATGATCTTAAAGATGTGGTGAATACTGGAAATCCTGATTTTATATTCACTTTTTTTCCTCAAAGCAAAAAACACTGGAAGAGCATGGTGTGTGATGGGGTCATAGGGAGTTATAAGAAGTTATAAGGATTAGGCTTACATTTGAATTTTTCACTTAAGAAATAATTAAAATCCACTGTTGGGTGCTGAGAAGAATAAAAAGATGAATAAGGCCTAGATGCTGCTTTCAAAGGGATTATAGGGATTGAATAAAATACTAGAAAAATAGCTTTAATAGAAAGTAGAAAGCGGTAGATACTGAAAGAAAAGTACAATCATTGATCTTTGGAAGGTATTACTTCCAGCTAGGGACCTCAAGGAGAGCTTAAAAAATGAACTGGTGTTTGTGTGGGCCTTGAATGGATACGCACTGGAAGTCACGAGGGGGAAAGCATTTTTGTCAAAGGGACTAGAATGTGCAAGGACTAGAGGACTGATTATGGGAAGTAGTAAGTCATAGTTTATTTCTCAAGAATGCTAATCCTGAGAAGTAATATGTGCAGAGAGGTTTTTATGGTGAAATTCAGTTGGGAAACTTTATATACTATGTATGCCTCCTACAGATGGTCCAGTATTAAAGATTCTGAGATATCTTCTATTAAAACAAGTATTTAATATTGTTTACGATAGCTTTTTAAATCATGGAACCCTTTTTTTTAGTAAATCGCATGAAAATGTTATGAAACAATTTCAGGTAGACCCTTACTGGGAGATGTTGGTTCATGAAGGTAGATTGGGAGAAGGTGGTGGAAGGTTTGTACATTAGGGTAAAGCTTTCTGATGTGGGTGAGTCATGGTCTGGTGTACTCTTCAGGAGAGTTCATCTGGGGACTGTGCATGAAATGGGATGGATTGGAGACTGGGAAGAGATGTATGGAGGGGCATTCAGTAATATGTCTTTTCCAGCAGACTAGATATGAAGTGATGTTGGTCTCGTCTGGGCTGGTACGTAAAGGAGCTTCTGGAAGAAGAGCCAGCAGTTCTTTGATGTCAGTGGACCGTGGCAAATATGACAGAGTCTAGATTGGCTTTTTGATTCTAAAAATCTCCTCCACCCTCCATTTTACCATCTTTGAAATCAGAAAGTATCTTAGCGGTTAGTCATTGTTTAGTTGCCAGTGCCTTTCTGAGTGGCATATAAAGTGAGATTTGTGAAAATACCATTGTTGTCAAGGGAGCTTTCAAGATAAAGGAATAATGTTTGCCAGAGAGTAGCTTGGGGTTTAGATTCCCCATCACACATTGGTGTGATGTTGGCCACTCCTTTTAGGAAGAGGACACTGGAAGAGTGTCCTTTTGTCACTGGGGCCAAAGGAAATGTGCTGTGTTTCAGAGAAAATGAGCGACCAAGGCATTGGGACCAGGATTCCCTCATGACTTTGGTCATGGGCTTTTTAAGCTGTCAAAACAAGCAAGGGAATCCTTCTGAACTTTCACTTATTTATTTACCTAGTCCTATTTTATCCAGCTGTGAATAGTATGATGTTAGGCAAATACTCTCTGTTGAAAGATACAGACCTTACCCTTAGTCTTCCAGATATTAACTTGGTGAGGTGAGCCGAACCAAACTTCTTGTCTAAAAATGCTTTTTCAGTGGCTGCCATTCTTTCTCTTCAGTAGCTCTTTAAACAATAGCTGTAAAAATAAAACCTTTTGTATCACAACATTTCATTTGCTGTGGTTCATTTTTTTTCTTTAAGATTCAAATAAATGGAAATATATGTGTTCCTTCCCATACATTCTATTCCTGTAGGTCTACAAAACTCAAGAAATAGTTATTAGAAAACACCAGTTCCCTCCTATCCAGAAATATTGATCCAGCGGACTATCATGAAGAGGCAAAAGGTTTATTCGGTATATAATTCTTAAGTTGCTCTGAAATATATTATTCGACTCTTTATACCTGCATAAAAGTTAATGTCATGAAACTCATGATCATATTTTTTTCTTCTCTTACTCCGCTGTCCCCACTGCTTTGATGAAACAAAACTATTAAAAAATAAAAGTCTCAGAGCCTGTCCATAATGGTTTGATAGTTTAGTCACTTCATAAAATGTTAAGCCCTCTTTTAAATTTTAGGTTGATAACGTTTCCAGTTCATGAGAAGAGTCTGAAAGTAGTTTTGGTTCATTGTTTCTTACAGCTGTTATTACTAACCAATGGCCAAATCTTGCACTGGGAGAGACAGACAGACAGACCAACTGGTGGAGGGTGGGAGGGAAGGAGGGGAAAAGAATTCCCAAATAGTTTCCACTTTTTAAATCAGAAAAGCTGGACTTTCCCAGGTTTTCCAGCCAGACATTTTAATGTGATCTTAGGTGCTCAGAAAAGACCACACCCAACTTGACTCATCAAAGGGGTTTTAATTGGCAGAGAGAGCGGAACCTGTTTTTAAGATGACTGTGTGCCAGGGTTGAGTTTGAACCACATAGATTAGGGAACAAAGAAGAGTAATTTTGAAAATTTTTATTTTAGCACAGTATGTATACCACTGATTGCCTAGGTTATTATGTGAGTCACTTCAACCTCTTAACCTCTGTTTTTCAACATTTCTAAAGAGCAGCAATGCTCAGTTTATTTTCTAAAAGACATCTGTGATACTTTTTATTTTGAGTTCTCTGGGGAAAAAAGCATTCATAGGACCGATGTGTTAGTTAAGATCTTTTGATTAAAGACAAAGGTATGACTGTTCAGAGGGGAAAGGGAATATATGAGAAAGCTACATAGGAATGTAATGAAGTCCGGGGATGAACTGAAAAATAAACAACAGCCATGGGGACGCCAGGCATGCAGTCTGACCTCTGGAACGAGAAGAACTGGGACACGAAACCCCTTAGGGCGCATCTTCATTTTACTTCTCTATTTCTCTTTGTGTGTTGGCTTCAGTTTTCTTTCTTTGAGGTACACCCTTTTTCTCACCCTTTCTCATACAATGGTAGGATCATTGAGAGTTCCCAGATTTTAGGTCGTGATTTTTGTCAGCGGAGTGAGTCTTAATTGGGTCCAAAATTCCAGGCAGAGAATCCTGTTGCGTTGCGTTTGGTCCCACCCTGGTTCCAATTCACTGTGGTAAGGGAACAAGGTCTGTGGACCAGACGGTGCAGCAGCCTGAATAAGCTTGTTGATTAGGGGTGAGGAGGCAATAGAACCACCTCGAGATAGCTGGGGGCTGGGCTCAAATCCCATGTGTGGCCGCTGTAAAAAATAATGACTTGCATATGTTACTTAGTTTGCAGTTTTCTGAATAAATTGTCAGTACTTGTATCTGGATGAATTTTCATAGTGGCACATGTTTATTTTTCCAAAGTGAGGATAAGAAATTTTTGTGGTACTTCAGTTCACAGATAGTTATGTTTGTTGCAGGGAAGTGGAGAAGATTGAGTTTTTATTATAGTGATTATAAGGTAATAAAATCATTTGTACACATACATATGCTTGCACATACACGAGAAGTACGACATTAAGTTCATAGCTTAAATAACAGATTAAAACATGTGCATGGGGAAAATAATGCATCATGAAAAATTAAACGTAACATTTTATCAACGCACTTTAGAAAATTTACAGTGTACAACCGGGGATGTAGGCTGAAGCAACTCCGTACAAAGCAGCTCTGTTGGCTCCTGGTTGCTGGCCTGGACTCAGAGGTGGGTAAGCCTTTGTATGTTGCTTAGCAATGTGTGTGTGGGGTGTGTGTGTGTGTGTTTGAATGGATCTAGCCTCATGAATCATGAATTGTTAGTTTATAAGAGTAAGGTGTTCTTGCAAGCCTGCCAGAACGGTAACCAAACCCAGACCCTTTTTATACCAGATGGATTTTAAGAACAGAATTGTAGCTTCTCAGATTTATTATGGAGCTTGAAGAATTATTATGTGATGATAATTCTGTCATTATAATCAGCCTCTAGCTCTGCTTTTTGTACGCAGATCTTTGTGATCCCAGCTAAAGAAGAACAACATTTCTGACTAATTCTACTATTTAGCAGTTCATTTTGGGTTTATTGTGTGGGGTGGGAAGTAGAGAGGGGCTTTCTTGTATATTTACCAAGTCTCTCCTTCATGAAATGGATTGTAACTCTGGAAGGGTGAACGCCTGAGAAGATAGTCTTAAGTGCTTTGTAAAAAATCCTGTTCTTACTATTTAACATGTTTCAAATCTTTATCAGAACAGTGTTTCTGTTAGATTAAAAAAGAAGGAAAGGAAAACACCCAACCGCACAATAATTTCTTATTTCCCACTCTTATTTTATTTCTACATTTTTGGATGAAAGACCACCTAATATATTCTGACACAATCGCCAATGGAAAAAATTACTCATGAGATGTTTCTGAGAGCTGGTGCCACTCTTCTGCTTTCATTCCCCCTTTTGCTCTAGCTTTCCAAGTTCATAGACTCCAAAATTATATTTTCTAGTTTTATTTTATGTGGTGAGATTGTTTTCTACCCCAAACTTTGTTGCTTTATCATTTTTTAAAAAGGTAAACTATTGTACTGGTTTTCTCTACCAGTTCATGTACAAAAAATAGAGTAAATTTTTGTTTACTGTCATATCAAAATAGTGATTTTAAAGAATCTGAAAATGAATGATTGTGTGGTATACAAGCAACCAGCAAGTGATGTAGGAGAAGTGGTGAAGTTTGAGAGACACAGACGGGCCACTGACGTAGGAAGTAAGGGTCTCTCACCTGGGCGTAGAGAATCTCTTCCAAATACTGAAACTGGATTCTGTCATTTTGGCCAGAGTTGAAGATGATTATACTAAAAGCAACCACCTAATTTCTATCTTTACTGATGTTTTTCTGACTCGGGTATAAGCTGCATAATGCATGGTTCCCCATCACCCTGTGGCTTTCTGTCCTATGCTGTTCCCACAGTTTGAATGTTCTCCTTCAGCTGTTGTTGGCAAAAATGTGTATGGCTTAGTCTTAATGCTGCCATTTCCATAAAATCTTCTCAACCATAAGTGGCAAATGTAGGATTGCTTCCCTGCCATCTTCTGAGCACTTACATAATTTTGCTCACACTTTCTTTGTAATTACCACAGATCGCTCTGTGTGGTTCTGTTTTGTACCCTTGCCCAGGCTTCTCCATGGAGCTCTACACTCTCTGAGAGCATCAACAAGGTCTCATTTGTCAAAGCATGTTCCGTGTATCTAGTGTAGAGTCTTGCATTTAGTAGGTGGTAATTAAACATTTATTGATTTGAAACAACTGTTGATTCACAGATCAAAGAAGGGAAAATATACCTTTTAGTTTTTTACTAGGAAGACTTTCAGGCATAATTGTGCAAATCAGTTTGGAGATCTGTGTTTAGATTAAATGATTAATTTTACTCTGTGTCAGAATAAAAGATTATTCCCAGAGTTTCAGCCTCACTGAAACAATGTAGATATTTTTCTGTCAATTTAGTATAGTTGTTTAAGTTGGCTCTTTTTTTTCCCTCTGTAAACTTTACAGCCAATGACAGCATTCCCTTCCCCCTTTTAGGGAGAATAGGCAACCGTATTTTAAGCCATGTACAAGGTGGACTAAGTGTATATGAACAAAAGTTTGGAAAGGTAATGGCATAGACTCACAACAAAGTAAATCTAATGCATGTTCAATGTTGGCATGATTATTCATTTGCTATGTACCTAACTAAACCCACCTCCTGATTTCCATAAGAGTAAAAGGTTGATGTTGGGAAGGGTGGAAACACAGCATTGAGAGCTCTTGGGGCTTTCTTTTCTGGAGGGAAGGCTTTGGAGGAACAGATGTTTTCCTCACCACTTTTGCTTAACAGCTTTTTTGGTGGGGGGAGGGACACAGACAGTGAGTGATCCTTTCCAATCCAGAATTGGTCTTGCCCTGGCTCCTCAGCATTGCCGGTGAGGGGCGCCTGGAAATTGAAGTCTTCTGCAGGTTCTCAGGTTGGTTTCCCATTGAACTTTAGTTCTCTGTTTTTTCACTTTTCATTATTTGAAAGAGTCAACTAACCAAACTAAAGTTTCAGCCTCCATTTTCCTCCTTCATTGATCTGTAATACACAGATTGAATAGAATGGGTCTCCAGTTTCAAATAATGACCCCCAGGCCCCAAAGGCTTTTTACCCCAAAGTGTTTTCTGAACTTCATATGGTAAGATAAAAAAGAACCCTAGTAGTACTCTTTATACTTTATTTGGGATCATTGGATTCTGGGTATTTATAGACATTTGGGGATTTCTTCACAAAATTTTGATAAGAATTTCAGAAAGGAAAGAGGGCAAAGTCTTTATATAATTGATGGAGTGTATTGAGGGAAAGGTGTGAATTGTGCTTTCCAGAGCTAGAGGGAATCATTAGAGTGGGCAGGGAAGACATTAAAAATGGGCATAGTGAAAGAGAATGGTGTAGGCAAGAAGGTGGTTTTATTAAAAAGTCAGACACTCTATGCAACATTTCAACTTTGGAAGAGTTATGATATGCCCAAGTTAGTTCCTTGTTGCTTCTTTTTAGTAGTGTTCTGGTACTGAGGAAGAGACAGGCTGATCCCCAAGGACACCTTTGCAAGATGTAGCAGGTCTGTGCTTGCAATGCATGCTTTAGGACATCCAAAAAATGTTTTAATAAGGACTGTGGTCTCTGGTTCAAACCACATTTTTTTCCTAAAGGAAAATTTTGTTGAGGGTATTTGGAATTTTGTGGAGGGAGAGTTTAAAGGAACTATGATTATGCTAAGAAAATGGTACCTAATGGATTTTAAATCATCATAACTTTATGTTAAGTAGAATTCAGAAAATGTTACTCTTAGTAAAATGCATTAACTTTTTGGTGAGCAGATAGAGTTTCTAATGAAATGTTAGCTTCTATCCTTTATATATATATATATTTTTAAAAAAATCTCAATAAACAGACACACCCACTTACAGCTGAACTATTTTTACTTTGCCTTTCATCTGGTGGGTATGGGTAGGAAGTAGTGCGTTCCATTACCCCAGACTGTGAAGGGTGGAAGCAGAGTTGCTGAGAATGTCTCTGGGAATTAGAGATGAAAAGGACCATATTCTTTTTGTTTTTTCTCATCCACATCAGGTAAATGAGACTCACTGTGGAATGCTGTTTGTTCCTCAAGGAAGAAAAGTGGACCCTCAATTCATGGCAGTATTATTAGAAGTGAAAAAATTAAGGAACAGAGACTGACAAAAATATTGCTATGATGAAAGAAATTTTTCTTTTTATTAAGCAAATCAAAATGGAAGGCTCAGTATTATTACCTGAGTATTAAATATTTGCTAGTGAAGTTGGAGTGATTTATGATACAATATATTAGGAAAGAATTTCTAATGATATTCCGACAAATTAGTTTTCTTGTACTAAGGTGAAGTGTTCCTGTTAGTATTATCAAATGACTCCCTATTTTACATTGTAACATTATTGTTTTTTGAATTTGTGTTATTAACCATTATATTTTTTTCTATGTATAAATAGTATATAATCTTCTTGTTGGAGGTGCTGATATTTAATGGCCTCTCATTGTGTATGGTTCAAGAAGAATTCTGTTATCCATAGAGCAATTCTGAAGTTAGAGTTAACTTTCTTTTTTTTTTTCCTATTTATGACTATAATGGCTCATCTTATCTTACTGTTTTAACTCCTAGGCTCTCTTAACCCTTACACATACCACATATCCTTAATCCTGGACCATATATTAAGCCTAACTAGTTCATATTCTGCAAATGTAAAACATTATCCTAAGGGAAAAAGAAATAATTATTTTTTCTTTGCGTGCCAGACAGAGTACTGTTAAAAACAAGGGAAGATATGAATCTTAGATAATATTTTCTGCTTCTGTTATGATTTGTCTCTGCTTAGTAAATGTCTCCTGAATGATAGGAAATTCTCATTTGCTTTAAAATGTGTTTGTGTATCAGTGTCTTCTCCTCTGATTTTAATTCTAAAGGAAAGCCAAGACATATTGAATTTGTAAATGATTTCAATTATCAATTTATAGTTTTACATGTTTTTCATTTTTTTAAAGGGGGAAGGGCAAAAGGAGGGGGGAGAAAGACTTTCAAGCAGGCTCCATGCCCATCACAGAGACTGACACGGGACTTGATCTCACGACCCTGAGTTCATGACTTGAGCTTAAATCAAGAGTAGGACACTTTAACTGACTGAGCCATGCAGGTGCTCCTATGTGGTTTTCCCCAACACTTACAAGAAAGGGAACATCTCTTTACCACTATACTAATAGTAGATCTGGTTTTAAACCTTGGTAACCATCACCAACTCTCACCCAGACTATTGCATTCACTTCTTTAAATCTTGTCTTTGTCTCTTGTGTGGGGCCTTCTACAGCTGGTTCATTGTACTAGTGCCAATGAGGTCTTTTTAAAACAAATTTCACTGTGTCCCTTACTTACAAAGATTAGTCCATGATCCTCGGCATGACACACAATGCCAGGTATTACTGAGTATTGTATATCTCTCCAGGTCTTCTCTTAGCATCCCTCTCTTGAACCTAATACTGCCACAAAACAAAGTTAATCCGATTTTGGTCATCCCTGTTTTTGTACTGTTTTCTTTGGTCTTCATTCTTCCTTCAGAACTTAGTTCAATATGTCCATTACGGAGAAGTTTTTCTTGACTGCCTACCCAAGTATAGTGCTTATTGATCATTTATTGTCCTATTGCTATACGTATGATGTATATTTTTCATATTATAATCATTTACTTACATATCTGTATCCCCCTTTATGTCAGGCACTTTTTTGTCTGTGTATTCTCAGTATCTAGTATAGTACCAGTATTATAGGTTCTTCAATAAATGCTTATTGAATTGAATTCTTTATTGGTAAGTAGATTGATTGAGCTCTAATGTCACCTGTAAAGATATTATTAGCCCCAATTATTTAATCCTAACCATCACAAATTTAATACAGCCAAGTTTTTTTTTTAAAATCATGTAGAAGAATGACGTTTTTCATTTTATAATTTCAATTATTTCATCAGTTTTTATTCAGACCTCCCTTTGTGCCATGGATCTTGCTACATTCACACAGGCTACTGTGATTGAACAAATAAACACTGAGAGTCTTTTATAGATGGGGACTTAATGTAATTGTAATTGTAACAATTATTGGATTAAGGTCCTTTTTTCATGGCTTTCTCTTCTGCAAGGCTCGTCGGTGGCCTCTTGGTTTCAGATACTGCTCCTTAGCTCAAGTCTGTCCTTTTCAGAAGAGAAGGGGACTTGACAAATGGAAATTATCCTCAAGAGGCATCTTCACCAAAGTGGTTTATGAGAGTGATAGGTGAAAAAAAAAGGATTTTTTTTAACTTCTCAGTTTATGTCTCAAATGGCACCTTTTTCACAACTGAAATATGAATACAGTTCTTTTGTGCTTATTAAAATAATAAACCGTCGTTCTTTAAAAGGAAAGGCTTTCTTTAATTATGGTAATTGTTTTGTGGCCTTGGACATGAAGCACAACTTTTTATATAATGCCTCATCCAAATTTTTCTTAAGAGTAAATACGATTATTTCTTAAAGAAAAGTCTCTTTTTTCCTTTTTATTTTTCACATAGCAGCCTTGGCATCAGAGAATTCTGAGGTTGCTAGGAAGGAGATTTGGAAGATGACATGCAGAGAATAGCTCAACCAGGTTGTGTTGACCCTTGAATCATGTGAGCAAGTGAGCGGAAATTAAAGAAATTTTATCAGAGAAAAACTGAAATTACCGGATTTAGGACCATTTACCTAATCTAGACTGTGTGCTTCTGATGCAGTCCCTGCCATTTCCTTGTCAATTACATAGGCTGGAAAGAGAAAAGTTACAAATGGATTTCACTTTGAATAAGAAAAAGTCAACAGAAATGAAGCTTTGTGAAACAGACCTTTATGGGGAAAATAAAGGGAAGTAGGAGCAAGGAGAGGGGTGTGTGAGTGTGAGTGTGTGTGTGTGTGTCTATCTGTCTGTGTCTGTGTGTTTGCCAAAGGAGAGGTTGTATACTTGTATATGGACCTGCCGAGAGTCCCATGTTCATTTTCCTTACCCCAACTGCCTACCTGTTCATTGTTCCTCAATAGAAAGAGGAATTAGCACCCTTCGAGAGCTAAGGAGGCCAGGTCTGTGTGCCCACTGCCCCAAACCAGGGCCTCTGCAGTCTGGGGCCAGCCCACTGCTTCTCTTCCTCCCATCTGGGATGCAAATGACTTCCTGCCCTTGAACTTTGAGAGACTTGGCACTTAGGAGGAATCATCTCTTTTTGAAGTCCCTCCTGCCTGGGCTCTGGCTAAGACAGATTATAAGCCAAACTGTCCTGGTGAGACCCAGTGAATTCTCATCAAAAAAAAAAAAAAAAAAAAAAAAAGAAATGAGGCTTTGTTTTGAGAGGTTGGCTCAGAATGGGAGGGTGATCCTTGTATAGTTAATGTTAGAGGTTAAGCTGCACTTATGTGCACCTATAGGCGTCACTGAACCTAGGCTGTGGTCTAGATTAAACAAAAAGTGACCTGGGCTTAAATGACCCCTAGAGTCCTTTCCAGTTCTGAAGTCTAATAGTTATACGGCACTCTATAGGATGTAGCCTTTGAAAATGTCATCACAAATGTCATGCGATTGCAATGCCAGTGGTCAAGGGATTTCAAAGCCATCATGGGGGCATACCATTGATACCCCAGAGGTCCTGCCTTACCATGAAGGGTGTGCAAATATCCAGGCACATGCCGTGAGGCCATCTGTCCTGAAATGCTAGAAGACATTCCTGTACTGGGTGGAGAATCGTACTCAATGGGCTTCAGGATCTTTTGCAACTCTTCACATTTTCAAATAACTTCACTTTTTAAGTAAATGAACATTTAGAACAAATGGAGCCTGGCATTTTCCTAAAAACGAACAAAGAAACAAAACTAAGGTGGACTTCTTGAGGGACGGGACACATGAATGTTCCTTTTATGCAGTGAGTGAGCAGCACTCCATGCAGATGGACACTTGGCAGATACCCTTGATATTGTGTTTCTCCTTCTTTATGGGATTGCTTTGAACTCTATCAGGAGTCAGGTTAGAAGGTCACTGCCTTGCCCTGCTTTAGCAATATGTAGGCGGGCTTAAATATAGTCCTCATCTTCAAATAGCTAGTTCTAGTAAAGAACTGAAGAAATGTAGGGGTTGTAGATGCTGAGGTAAGCTGGGTTAAGGATATTTATTACACAAAAGAGTTGCGAACTGAAACAGGCGGGTATCCTTGCTCTCCCAACAATTTCTTGCCTGTAAATGGCATCTCTGAAAGGATGTCCACATTTTTGGTGTGGGCTTGTAGAATGGACAGCTGAGTCACAGCTGCTGAAATGAGACTAGGCATCCTTCCTCTCTCCAAGAGAAGGAACAGGGACAATCGAGGGCCAGTGCCAATTGCTTACTTAAAATTTGCTGGCTTGGGGCGCCTGGGTGACTCAGTGGGTTAAGCCTCTACCTTCGGCTCAGGTCATGATCTCAGGGTCCTGGGATCGAGCCCCACATCAGGCTCCCTACTCAGGGAGCCTGCTTCCCCTTCTCTCTGTGCCTGCCTCTCTGGCTACTTCTGATCTCTGTCTCTGTCAGATAGATAAATAAAATCTTTTAAAAAAATTACTGGCTTGAACCAAGAAGAAACCATTACTTGACTACATGGGAGGGTTTGGAGCATGAAATCTGCTTCTCCTAAGGGAACTCTTGTGATTTGCCATAGTTTGTGCAAAAACATCTTGTGTTAATCCAGTATTTGTAGGCTGCGGTGGTAGTATCTGGCCTGTGGTTTGTGACTGCTTGTCCAGTCTGCGTTTTTGATTTGGTAATACCCAGTTTGCCTGTTGGCTTTCTCCTTGAGTTTGATGCTGCTCTTCCCTTTGAAGTGCTTCCTTTCATCCATTTGAAGGAAGTTCTGAAATGTCCACCTTCTTTGGATTTGGATCCTGGATTGGTGCCTTACCAGCAGTGTGACTTGAACAAATCACAGGTAAACTAAGCTTACCTTAGGTTCTTCATCTCTAAAATGGACGTACTAATAGGGCCACCTTTTTAGGTTTTGGTGTGAGGATTAGGTGAATTACTTCGCATCAATTCCTCAGAGTAGGTCCCAGTACATGGTGGCCGCTTGGTCAGCATTAGCAGCTAGGGCTGCTGTGGCTTCTCCTCTGCTGTTATGACAGCAGTTTCTCTTTCCACCTCCGACACTGCCATGGCTTTTATCACTTGTCTGCCTAGTGCCTCAAGAATACCTGCCTGATCAGAAGTAGCACCGAGGATGAGTGGAGAGAGATACTAACCTACTGAAAAAGTCATGCTCCAGCTAGTAGGAGGGGCATTAATCAATTAGGATCCATTTAATATCACCATTATTAATATTGGTTTAGAGATTCCTGTGGATTTAAATAATAATACACACAAAGGAGAACAAATTTAGCATTATTTAGACAATAGGAATTTCTACTTAGAAGTCCCAGTAACATCAACTAGTAACATTATTAGACTGAGAGCATTTGTACAATGTTTGGGTATGCTAAATTAGGAAAAAAAAAAAGTGAGTGACTTTCCTAAATATTGTCAATAAGCAGTAAGAAAATATAATGTTGGAAAACCTAGTAAGAAATGCACATGAAAATGTTAGCACTGGTTATCTCTGGTTGGTGAGGATATATATGATTTTTAAATTGAAAAAAATACTAATGTTTATCTAGTTTAATATGCTGTCAATTGTGTTAAATATTTTTGTATGTTAATAATAACTGTTGTTGCTATACTTTGTATTCTGGCCAGATATTTTCATTAATCCCCTTTGAGATTCATAAAGCCTGTCTGAATCTTGTTTGTGAATTCCAATTTATCTAAAGATTGCAATTGCAAAACTGCATACCAAATGATGCATATTGTAATTTGCTGTTCCTTATATCACTTGAAGCTGTCCATATTTAAAGAATAGATCTGATCCTACAGTTGAAATAAAACTGCTTTCAATTTAGGAATGAAAACTTTAAAAACCTCCTTTTCCGTTCTCTGAATGAAAACACTTATTTGTATGATCTGGTGTATAATGTGTGGAATAATGTTGAATGGTTTAGATCTGACTTTTCTCCATGGTAACATTGAGATTTGGAAGAGGTATGATATGCCTGGCACCCTGGATCCTTGGAGAGATTTACATTGTATCTTAAATGTTTAAGAAGAGGAGAGTGTTCATTTGATTTTCTTTTGGAGGCTGTGGTTGTTACTGTGAATATAAATTTAAGGCTGGGAAGAAAGTTTTACCACTAAAGGCTCAGCCAAATTAGTGATTGGGCAGGAAGTCAACTCTCCTGCCTTCAATTACTTACCCTGCAGTTCCCTTCCCTTGTGACTTCTAGACCAGTGTTTTATAGTACTATAAAATTTTATTCTTTGACTCACACAATTCTCACTTCACCCTTGGAGGTGTAATTAATGCTACTGAGTCAGATTTGATAGCCTTTCACTCATTGAGCTTTTGTTGTCTTAAAGAAATCACAGATACCTTAGTTCAAGGCTGTATTCTGTAGACATTGCTGCAGCTTGGAGTGAGGCCACATGACTGGTCACTAACTTTTAATACCTTTTGATGTTTTGGTAGAAATAATTTTTCTTGAACACGTGACCATGTTATTGCCAATATTTCCACAGTAAAAAGAAGTCCTTTTTTCTATTTTTATAAGATGCCTCAAATACATGAAAAACAAATCTTAATGTGAAACATAGCCAATTGCTTTTATGGATTATCAAGGGGAGGAGTGGAGGTGGACTGCAGAATCCTATAAATGGGTGATTCTCCTTTTGTCGGAGGGATACTTGCTTGTTCATCTGATCACAGCAGGAAGAAGCTTTCTAACCTCATACATTTCCTTTTGGATGTGGACTGTCCTTACCAGGCTGGAGGTTAAAACCTCTTGAGCAAAAATCCTAATGCCTCTTACTTATCTGAAAACCTGCTGTGTATGTATATACAGGCAGTTCTTAAAATTCTTAACTTCACACAATTCATGGTATCATGCGCAGTCTGCAAGTTAATACCTGGATTATGGCTTTGCTATTTAGATTGAGTAGGTCACAAACTCCTCTCTTCTGTCTATTTAGGCCTCACCTCAGTGGTCTCTGATCCCCCACCTTCCAAACTCTAGCACTCTTTAATCTCTTAGTCTTTAGCCCAGCACTCGATTATCCCCGATTCTGTTCCTTCCCCAAGAGATGCTTTCATTGCTCCAGATCTCTATTACCTATTTTTTCTAATCCAGGAGCCCTTCTTCCTGTTACTGCCTATTCTATAGACTGTCTCCTGATAGAATCTTAGTCACATACAACTATCAGGAATGTTGCACATTGGGAAAAACAAACACAGGGAAACCACTTTTTGGTTCCCAATGAGGAATTCCCAATGAGGAATTGTTGCTCTCTACTATGATTTTCATGCTCTGGTTCCTCTAGCCCTACTTCCTTCGTGCATCACATTGATCTAAATAAAAGTTATGTTAACATCCCAATTATAGACTAAAGATAAACATGAACTTGAGAGATAAGAGGATTTAGGAAGGTACTTGAAGTTGGAGGATATTTTTCTGTTTCCCCTAATAAATGTATCATGTGATTTCTCTAGTTGATTTTTATTGTATTTCACAAATTGAAAACGCTGTTTCTAGGAATAGATTTTTATTTTAGCAGCTTGCCCTGCTATTTATTTTATTAGATTTACTAGATTATTAGAAAATTTTTGAATTAAATAAAGTTATGGGTAGTAGCTAGATAGTCCCAATCATGGTCCAATCATTTCATGTGGAAATATGTACATAAATGCATTCTCTCACAAAGTTATAAACTTATCCTTTGCAGATAAAGTAACATCAGAAATGCTTTTGACATGTTTAGCTCTCTATTATACCCTAATCTGTTTTGCATTCTGGTTGTACTTTCAGATGCGGCCTGAAGTTGCTGAAGTGATAAGTGAAAAGGAGCTAAGTTATGCTATTAGATGTCAGGAAAATACTAGGAAGTTATACTCAAAGCCATTCTTTCAGATAATTTTATTTTTGGCTGACTTACAATGCTATTGCTGTAATCAATCTTATCTTGGATGGTTTATCATAAAATGTTACTTCTCCTAAGTGGTTTCCCTGTGTTTGTTTTTCCCAATGTGCTTAAGTCGCCAGGTGAAAATTGGTAGCTGGGGAGGGATACTTTTACATCATCGATCTCCTATGACACCTTCTTCTTTCCATTTGTGCACTTGAGTTAGCATTTCTTTGCCTAATATCTTAAGATATTTTAATTGACTCTCTCAACATTTGCCGGATAATTGCTGAATTCTATATTGCTTATTAAAGTTTGCTTTGTTTTTATCTTCACTAGTTGATAATGTTGAATATTTAGGTTCCCTGTGTAAAATAACTATTATAATACCTTACTAGTGTTCATTAGCCTGAAGTTTGGGATTTTATTTGCAAGCACTATTGCTGGAAGTGCCTTCAGGCTTGGAGGTAGTCTTGTTGTCTTTGGGATTCACGAGAGCCCCATAAGTAATTTTTCTTGGTTTTCAGGGGAGTTGGTAGTCCTGGGTTGTATTTGTAGTACTCAGGACTGCACATATGTGAACATTTATGTAGGGTAAGTTTCAATTTAGTATATGTGCTGCCGAAGCGAGCACTGTAGGGTAAGTTTCTAGAAGTATAATTGCTGGTTTAGAAAGTAAGTGATTAACAACTTTGGTATATAAAACCAAAGTGCCCTTTGCCCTTCCTATTGTTACTCCATGTACTATCAATACTAGATATTAACAATCCTTTGACATTTTGCAAATGCTGTCGCCAAAACATTGCTCATTTTATTGGAATTTGCCTTTACTCGAATTTGAATAGTGAGCATGACAGGCTTTGCTTAAGTTTATTGGGACATTAATTAGGGGCAGTTTGTTTTTTACTAATTATTTGCTAGGATGGCCTTGTCAGCTCCATGTTGTAATAATGCTTTTTATTTTGTCTGTTTCTAGAGAGTTGAAAATTCCAAAATAGAAGCTCTAGGTTGAGGTGAACAGTGAGACAGGAAGGCTGTCCTACTCTGCACAGCAGATCCCAGACTTCATATGCTGTCCTCACATGCTGCCGCTTTTAATCTGTTATTCAAATCTTATTTGCCAGCTTCTCACCCCCTCATATTTGGAATTAGAAATTTCCAGGTTTTTATGTTTCCTTTTGAAGAAATGTGTTTGCCTTTAATCAGTAAACTGTACAGTTGGATAGATTTAAAGTCAGTCATTATGTTTTAGAGCAAGAACTGAAGGGAAAATTAAAATAAGAATGTTAAATAAATGGGATATAAAGCTTCAGCCAATCTAAACATGATGAGACAAGGCTATTGCAAGTCCGTAGATGATGTATCTACTGCTCTGATCTGCATGGAATTTGCAACAAAAGAAAGTTAACTTCTTATCTTTATTAAATTACTCTTCTATGCCCAGACCTCTTTTCTGCACTGAAGCACTTTTTAATATTTTTGAGTTTCATTTGAAATTCTAATATAGGCAGAGTCAACATCTTTAAAATATTTTTGTTATGTAAGAGTAGTTAGATTGTGGTAGTTTATATTTTAGGAATTCTACTGGGGAGTAGCATGAGTTTCTGACATACAGCTGAGTCTGTTACCATACAGCTGCTTTATCTTTTCACAAAAGCCCATGAATGATGGGATATTGTTGTAAGCTCATCTTCCCTCTTTTAATCCTCCAAATTATTGGCCATATTACTCTAAAAATTTCATGTAAGTGTAAAACAAGAATAGAGATTTCACCTACATGTTTTGCTAACTAAAATTCTAACTTAATGATACCTTAGGTGTGTATAGCATTTAGCTTTAATGCCACAGGATTTTGTGGAGAGATTTTTCAAATTAATTGGCACAGCATTCCTATGTAGTAGGTGGAAGTAGAGATGGGAAAGTAAAGCCAAATTGGGTGTATTTTAGTTGGTATAGAGATAAGAAAATGAAGATACAGGCAGGTCTGAATCTTGATGAGGCCCTGTATAAAACCTTACTCAATATTTTCCCAATTAAGACTCTATTGGGGCACCTGGGTGGCACAGTCGTTAAAGTGTCTGCCTGCAGCTCACTCATGATCCTAGGGTCCTGGAATCAAGCCTCACCATTGGGCTTCTTGCTCAGTGAGGGGTCTGCTTCTTCCTCTCCCATCTCAAATGAATAGATGAGATCTTTAAAAAAAAAAAAAAAAGAAAAAAAGACTTTCTCTGTTAGGTCAGAATGGCCATTGACTTGACTTACATGTCACTTAAATATCCGTGAGTAGCAGTGTTTTTTGTTACTTGGGAAATCTTTATTTTTCCTGGCAATTCCTCTGACTGGTAACCGTGTGCACTCAGCTGAGAAAGGAACCTTGAGAAGAGGAAGTTTTTTTGACTCAGGCTGCCACACTGGTTTGGTTAGAAGTTGATAAAAGACTGTGGTAAAATTTGTACCAGAATTTTGGTTGAAGCCTGGAATGCTTACTTTATGAAGAAAGGGGCAAAAATTCCTGACCATATGGTTTCTGGTATCGCTCAGTATTAACCGAATGATTTACTTGTGGTTTGTAGGAGTGGCTTGTTTGCTGTGGACCTGGCAAGATGCCAAACACCGTATAAATGATGCTTAGAATGACAGGAAGTGGTTAATGCAGCCAGTATCAGTAGTGTATATACAGACTGAAATAACCATACCCAACTTTATCTAAATAAAGATAATGGCAGAAAGAAATATAATTTTTCTTTTAAGAATGTGTTTTAGAAACTATGGAAAACTTGGGGTGCCTGGGTGGCTCGGTCAGTTAAGCATCTGACACTCGATTTTGGCTCAGGTCATGAGCCAAATGATCAGGATTTCAGAGTCCTGAGATCCAGCTCTGTAAAGGGCGCATGCTCATTGCGAGTCTAGCTTCTTCCTGTCGCTGTGCTCCTTCCCCACTCAAATAAATAGTTAAATAAAAACTATGGAAAACCCAAACATTGACCTGTATGCCTTATATATTACACCAAGTCTAGAATCATTTTGATAAGAAAGGGGATTCATGCTAATGATTTTTTTTAAAATTTCGGGATGCATTTTAATTATTGCCCTAAATTAGTTGATTATCATTTCCTTGAAGTGTATTTCACAGTGTTACAAAACGGAATTGTTGACCTTCTTAAAATGTGCTGGGTTATATTTAAGATTCCTTTGCCAGTCTGATGTAAATCTTTAAATTCAGAGCCTCAAAGCAGATCTTTACCCTTCCTCTAGGAGGGTGGGTTGTGGAATTCCGTTTTACATGACTTCAGCATTTCACAGAACTCCCTTCATAAATGAAAAATGGTCTGTTACCCATCATGCTTGAGCTGAGTCAGGAGCAAGGGCTGAAATAAACCAGGATGTGTCTGATATCGGTGAAGTAGAACCCACCAGCAATCCCTTCATGAGAAACAAAACAAAACAAAGAAATGTTTAAGTGTGAGCTTGGGTGGTTTTCCAATTTTACTGAAATGTAAATATGGCTTCAATTGGGAATTTTATTTTTCAGCCCATTTATTCTCCATTACTTTGTTCAGTGGGTTTGTCTAGATTGTGTATCTAACGCTAAGCAAAAAAGATGAGATTTTACTGGGATAGATACAAGGATAAAAAATAGGAAGAGAAATTTGTGTAAATACACTAATGATCTTGGGTAAAACACCTGGCTTTTAGAAGTAGGATTAATGTGAAGGCTACTGTAAAAATTTCCAGAACAAATTGCTTTTGATTTATTTTAATGTTTTCAAAGATAGAAAAGCTTCTTATTTATACCTGTTTTGGGGGAGATGAGGTGAGAAGTAAAGGTTGTTAAGCAAGGAGGATAGGACAGTGTTGCGAACATATGAATTCTCAGCCTGAAGTGACCCTATTTCAATAAAATTCTTTGCCAAAGTTACTAGTTAATCAGCTAGGCTATTATAGCTCTATCCAGCTATTGTTTTATGTTCAAATGATGGAGCACTACCATAACGTCATATGTATGGGTGGGATAGGTAATGTGCTCTGTGTTGAGTAATACCTTGAGGATTTGACCAGTGGAGGGATCTGTGCTGAGTGATTTGGAAAATACCTAATCTCTCCTGATTTTGAGGAGCCATTTAATGTAGGGAGGTTAAGAGTAAAGAACCCACAGTGCCCAGCTTCAGATCTTGGCTCTGATAGTTTCTTGATCTGTGACTGGGCAATTTTAATTTTTTCTACTATGAGGTGCCTTTCATTAATATATTCCTCTTATATTTAAATAAACCTCTTTTCATATGTGATACCATTTCTATGGCTGTTTGGCATGTAACCTCCATTAGCTCCATAATGAAGTTGGATGGTCACATATTGCCAGGCTGCCCAATTCTCTCAGAGGCTTATTTTTGGACTTCATCTTGAGCCCTGGAAATTAGGTATGGAAACTTGGACTGCTCACACCTATCTTCTGGACAGGTACTCACATGTATTTGAGACAAAGGATTGGTAGTCCCCCCCTTTTTTTTTCATATCTGTCTACTCCTCTGATTCATACAACTATTCTTCATTTTATTTTATTCGTAGAAAGAACACTGGATTAGTGATCCATAGAATGAGAAAATGAATGATTAAAAGAGTGTCATTGCTCACACATACTATGCATATAAATATTTGCATGCCTGTATGCATGTAGAAACTGAATCATGATATAAAATATCTTTGTTTCCCTTTGTGTCTTAAAAGTTTGGAATCCAGACTAGAGGACTTTGAGAATTTCTTTGGCATTTCCATATTCTCACTTTCTGACTTGAATCTCTGCCCAGCCATATAATCTGATTTGGTTTCAGATGTAATTCTGTCATTCAAACTCATTCAGTTCAGTTCCTGGCTGTGGACCACTGCTGCTTATCTTGATATATGGGGAAAAAAATTCAGTCCTGTAGAGGTGGTGCAGAAATGAAAGACCGTTGGTTCTAAGCTTTTCTTTTTTTTTTTTTTAAGATTTTATTTACTTGACAGACAGAAATCATAAGTAGGCAGAGAGGCAGGCAGAAAGAGAGGGAAGCAGGCTCCCTGCTGAGCAGAGAGCCCGATATGGGGCTCGATCCCAGGACCCTGGGATCATGACATGAGCCAAAGACAGAGGCTTTAAACCACTGAGCCACCCAGGCACCACTGGTTCTAAGCTTTTAACCAGACTGTAATATTACATATAATTTTCAAGAATACTTTGGGCACCTGGGTGATTCAGTTGGTTAAGCATCTCTTTGGCTCAGGCCATGATGTCAGGGTCCCAGGATCAAGCCCCACACTAGCCTCCCTGCTCAGTGAGGAGCTTGCTTCTCTCTCTCCTCTGCCATGTGCTCTCTTTGTCTCTATCTCTGTCTCTCTCTCTCAGATAAATAAATAAATATCAGAATAGGAAAAAAAATGATCAAAGTGATCTAAACCAGGGGTTGCTGAACTATGGCACAGAAGCCAAATCCATTTTGCCACACATTTTTGTAAATAGAAGTATAATTTGAATACTGCCATATCCATTTGGTGGGTATTCTCTGTGGCTGCTTTCTTACTTAAGTGACATATAGTTGTGACAGAAATGGTATGGCCTGGGTGTGCCTGAGTGGTTCAGTTGGTTAAGCATCTGGCTTTGGCTCAGGTCATGATCTTGGGGCCCTGGGATCCAGCATTGCTGTGGGCTCCCTGCTGAGCGGGGAGTCTGCTTCTTCCTCTCCCTCTATCCCTCCCCCTGTTTATCCTATCTCTGTCTCAAATAAATTAAGAAAAATCTCTCTCTCTTTCTCTCTCTCTCTTTTTAAAATCTTATTTATTTGTTTGACAGAAAGATAGATCACAATTAGGCAGAGAGGTGGGCAGAGGGGAAAGGGGGAAGCAGGCTCCCTGCTGAGCAGAGAGCCTGATGCAGAGCTGGATCCCAAGACCCTGAGACCATGATCTGAGCCTAAGACAGAGGCTTAACCCACTGAACCACCCAGGCGTCTCAAGTTAATAAAATCTTTAAAAGAAAAAGAAATGGTAAGGCCTGCAAAACTGAAAATATTTATTAACTTGTTTTTTACAGATAATATTTGCTGACCCCTGATCTAAAGGAAGGTTTTTTTTTTTTTTTTTAAGATTTTATTTATTTGTTTATTTGACAGACAGAGATCACAAGTAGGCAGAGAGAGGAGGAAGCAGGCTCCCTGCCAAGCAGAGAGCCTGATGAGGGGCTCGATCCCAGGACCCTGGGATCATGACCTGAGCCAAAGGCAGTGGCTTTAACCCACTGAGCCACCCAGGTGCCCAAGGAAGGTATTGTCTAAGTGAAAGCATATCTGATGATGATAATATGGTAATACTGCCTTTATGGAAATGCTTTCGACTTTTTGGGTAAATTATATGGAAATTGTAAGTTTCTTGTTTAGGCTTTAGTACTTAGATATTGGCATAGGTTTGCATCTGTACAGCATATATAGATAATAAACTGTCAAGAATGAGACATGAGAAAAGAAGGCTACTGTTAACAGAAAACTTGTTGAGTGTTAGGGGCTTTACATGCATTACCATTAATACTCACACAATTAACTGTACTGTAGCTATTATTGTCGTGACTTTACTGGAATGGAGATTAAAGCTCATAGAAGTAAAATAGCAAAGCTATGTATGTGTTGAACCTTTACTTCTTGCTGTGCCTCAAAACTGTCTCTCTCCTACCACCTAACTGGTGTGTGTGTCAGTTCCTTGAAATTCAAGTTTTTTTTATTTTTAAAGATTTTATTTATTTTTATGATAGAGAGACAGCACAAACAGGGGTAGCAACAGAGGGAGAGGGTGAAGCAGACTCCCTAATGAGCAGGGAGCCCGATGTATGGCTTGATCCCAGGACCCTGGGACCATGACTTGAGCAACTGATTGAGCCACCCAGGCATCCTGAAATTCCTTAAGTTTTATCCATTGAAGTTTAGGAGATTTTAATATTGCCTCTGCAAAGATGGAGGGGAGTGAATTTGGGTTTATTATTCTATTCTGGCTAATTCAGTCTTATTAAAGGAAGATTACTCAGATGGAGTATAGCATTTGCTTTGAATCACAGACAGTTTGAATAGAAGTCTTACGAGCTAAATAATGTTGGATTATATATATTAAACATATATTCTTGGCTAGAAATGGAACTTTAGGGATGAACAATTAGATAATTTATGGGTGTGTTTGAAATGAGCTCTTCTCTGATCATTAAGAATCATTTGTATCTATCAATAAATGATGGGTTTGGATTTCCACAAATGTGTTTCAAGTTCTTTTCCTTTATGTAGGAACTAGGCTCAAATAATATTTTCACATACTAATTAGTTACTAGCAGGGTAAAAGACTTTTTTTTTATTTGAAGTGATTATCTTTTAAGCAACTCTTTTACATGGATTTTCTAATTTTTCTTCAGTAGATCCTCTTTAGTATTGAATCAGAGCAATGTATTATGACCAGCGGCTCATATTTATGCTCCCAAAGGCATTTGTACTTTGCATCTATTTAGATTTTTTTTTTAAAGATTTATTTATTTATTTATTTGACAGAGAGATCACAAGTAGGCAGATAGGCAGGCAGAGAGAGAGGAGGAAGCAGGCTCCCCGCGGAGCAGAGAGCCCGACACGGGGCTCGATCCCAGGACCCTGAGATCATGACCTGAGCTGAAGGCAATGGCCCAATCCACTGAGCCACCCAGGCGCCCCTAGATTTTTTTTTTAAAGATTTTATTTATTTGACAGATAGAGATCACAAGTAGGCAGAGAGGCAGGCAGAGAAAGAGGGGGAAGGAGGCTCCCCACTGAGCAGAGAGCCCGATGTGGGGCTTGATCCTAGGATCCTGAGACCGTGACCTGAGCTGAAGGCAGAGGCTTAACCCACTGAGCCACCCAGGCGCCCTGGCATTGTTAATTCTTATTTTGTAACTTCAGTAGTCCCAGAATTGTAAGAAAAACAACCAAAAAGCCATTAAGATAACCCAGTAGATTTCAGAAGAAATATGAACTTTATATAAAAGCATTAATTTTTACCCTTTTTCCAATAATCTGTTTTTCTGGGAATAGACTGTATTGTCTCAGATTATACGTAGAATTAACATTTAAGATATTTAGTAATAAATTCCTTTTCTGTCCTTCTGAAATTTTTGGTGAAATGTATTGGCCTCTTTGTAATGAATTTTGGGGATTATATCAGTAAACTTACGGTTTCTGATTAGCATAGATAAAGATGATCTATTTAAAGTTAGTTTAATTCAGTATTCCATGTGTCCTAATGTAACATGTGTCAATCTTTCTTTTTGTTCTTAATGGAAGAAGGATCATTGCAAAGTTGATGATCACTTACATGAGCAAATTTATATCCCAGCTTAATTCACAATTGGAAAAGATTGTGTCCATTTTTGAAGATCATAAACAGCTGTGCTAAGGATATTGTGTTTGCCAACATATTTTGTCCAAGAGTTTCTCTTTTTAAAACCTTGTTATTCTAAATATTTAAGAAAATAAAAAGAAAAATAATCTGTGTCTTCAACTAAATGAAGTTTGTTCTTTATATATAGTAAAGAACCATGAAAGAAAATTTTGTAAGTTTCTTGCTGTTCTGTTAGTCAGGAAATTAAGACTGCGCAAGTGCTCTGGAGGGGGAGAATGTGGAATATCCTAGTACAATATCTTTTATTTATTTATTTTTTTAAGATTTATTTATTTGTGTGTGAGAGAGAGAGGGAGGAAGTGAGAGGGAGCCCAGGCGCAGGTCAGTGGGAAGAGGGGCAGAGAAATTGGGATGGAAAGTCCTCAATCAGACTCCCCACTGGGCAAGAAGCCCCCCCCCCCCCCGGGGGGGGGGAGGGCAGCAGGATTTAATCATGGGACCCTGATAGTATGACCCAAGTCCAAATCAGGAATTGGTTAACTGACCCTGAGCTATCCCAGTGCCCCTAGTACAATATCTTTAAAAAGAACGCCCTTTACAAAATGTTCAGAGCTGTCTGGGGCCCTATTGACTTTTTATTTTTCTCCAATTATTTAAATTTTATTTTTAAAATTTAATTTATTTATTTTTAATTTTCTGAGATTATTTTTCTCCAATTTAACTTTGTTTATAAATTAACCCCAATAATGGTTTTAATTGAAAAGTTTGACATCAGAGAAGACTGCGTTTAGTATTCTTTCATCAAGTCTGTCACCATCTGTTTAAATAAAGAGTCAAGAGTTTAAATGCTGAATGTTTAGGCAGCGTGGTTTTGGGGTTGGGATACTGATGTTTTTCTAGTACCAGGCCTTTCAGTGAGCATCTGAGGAATGGAAAGAAATTCAGGCAAATCCAAATTAGCTTGATTTTTATCTTTAGGTGAACAGTTTGCAAAGTCACCTAAGTGGATTGCGGTAGAGGAAACTGACCATTGCAGCTGTAGTTAGATGATTGATTGGTAGGGAGGAATTAACAATCTGTGAAATGGCTCTTCAGAAGTGATTTTCCTCCAAGGGTCAAGGAACTTGTGATTGTGGTTTCTCTGACATGATTTGCAGATACTCATTGTGGTCTTACTGGTGGCAAATACAACAACTGAAATGTAGGCTGCTTCCTTGATTTTTCATCCCCTCTACCTAAAGTTCTTTAACATCTTGCCTCTTTGTGTTGTGCTGTCTAGCTCAGAGAAATGTTAAGTTCATTAGTTACGTTTTTATGAATTAGAATCTTGCTAAGATGCTTCTCCTTTAAGTAGATTTTAATGGTGTATATGAAGGTGTGTTGAACTCAGGAACATGTGTAGAGAAGACAATGTAATAGAAGACTTTGTGTTATAAGACTTTCTAGTGAGCCTTAAATGGTAAACAGGGCTTGTATATAACGGGATTATCTCAGGGTGTATTTTCTTGTGTTATGTGTTATCTGCTGTAAGGTTGAGACAAACATTCTAACATTCTATCTCCATTTTCCTCCATTCCTCTTTAAACTATGCGTGACTGTTATTGTTGTTGCTGTTATTTTTAGCATGGCTTGAATTTTTTCCTACTCCTGGATAAAATCCTCTGATGTCTTCAGTACAACTACAGATTAACATCTAAGCATTTTATGTCTAAAATCTTTCATATTTAGTTGTATTTCTGACTGTCCCCTACATACTTTTATTCATTTTCATAACACAGAAATTTTTGAGGATATTTGAGATCGTCAAAGTCTCATATTTCTTTAGAGTTCCATGCCTTTGCTCTCGCTTTTTCTTTAATTTTGGTCCCATCGCCATTCTGGCCCAGCATTATCTTTACTTGTCTTAAGAGGCCTAAGGACATGCAGCCTTCTCTAACCCACGCTGGTGTAGGTAGCCAGTTCATTTGTGTTCCCTTTGACCTTGGTCATGCTGTCATCATCCTTTATAATGTTGTGCCTGAGTTTTCGCGTCCGAGAGACCACCAAAGAGCCAGGCACCGATGCAATCACACCAGGGTTTATTTGACAAGTTTAAGCTTGGGCCCAAGTATACCCGACGCAGCGGAGTAGGGACTTGGACCCTGAGGTGACATGCTTAAGCTTGGGCCCAAGTATACTCGATGCAGTGGAGTAGGGACTTGGACCCCGAGCTTCGTTAAGGCAGGGGTGTTTATGGGTTCCTGTTACTAAAGCAGGGTGGGGATTCCTGGAACCAAAACAGGGTGGGGGTTACTAAAGTAGGGTGGGGGAAAGTTCAGCCCTTGGGCACAGGGGTCTGAGATGGCTGCCTGAGCTAAGATGGCTGTGCTTATGCTAAGGCTAAACCTGAGGTGGGATGGCCTTGATTTTCTTGGCCTCCACATTTCCTCCTGAACAATTTTGACCCTTAAATCTTTAAGGTTGTTGAAGGTGGAAGGTCTCATCTTCTGTAACTTCCTGCTGAGTAGGGGTGTAGAGTTGTCCCTACTTACTCGGGTCAATGTTGATCAGTTGGGGAATGTATAGGAGAGTTATGAAAGACAGAGGCAGCTGAGTCCAGGGACTTAAATCAATCATTACAGGAGAGAGGGACCGTTTAAAGTGCTATCCTGAGTAGGTCAGAACCCAAGAAATATTTTGTGATAATCTGGAACATCAGGATGGCTGCACTTATGTCAGGGCTAGACTCGAGTGGGTACAGCCTTGTTTTTCTTGACCTCCACAGTAACACAGTGTGTGTGTGTGTGTGTGTGTGTGTGTGTGTGTGTGTGCTACTATGTTGGCCAGGAACAGTTTTTTTTAAATTTCCTGTCATGTAGTTCAGTACACAGTATAAGTATTTACCCTTAAAATATAAAATACAAAAAGATTTTTTAAAATGTTTTATGAGAGATTTATTGATATGCCCTATGTGCTGCAAACAGATATATGGTACATCTCAGATTAGAATTTATTGTTAGCTGCAGTAGTAAAAATAATCTTTTTGAAAATTTTCTTATCAATCAAGTCAAGTGGACTAGTAACTATTTCCAAAACTCTTGACTGATAGGGCAGTGATGTGCAACAACAAATAGTAGGGGTTGACCCACTTCTTTTGTACAGATACTTCCAGTGGTTATTACTAGTCAGAATCCTGGAGTCTAAAATTAACCATGGCTATGAAGGGCAGCAATTAAGGTCATTTGTCTTCCAAATGAGCCAATGTAGGTTCCATTGGTAATTTAAATTTATATACAGAGGCCACTTACACTATTATAAAGGGCATTGGGGGCCCTGAAGGCTTATGTTACAAAGCAGTAAGTCATTTCGGGCTTATGATAGCAAATTGTATCTTGAGAAAAACTTTCCCCTTGCTATGTGAAGATGCATTTCCTAGCAACCTTTTTTTTTCCCATTGATTAATTTTAAATTAAGATGTACATCATTTTCCATGAAAGCATTTATAAGAGGCTATTTTAGGATATTTAAAAGACATTATTAAGCTTTCAAGCTACTGAAGTTTGATTATTTTAAAGGATTGATGTAGTCATAAGAATGATTCAAGGATGCCCACATCCATGGTCTGCTTTCAAAACCGGTTATTAGGGCATTAATGTCATTTGAACATATCTGATCTTGCCTCCTTGGCTTACCTCCGTCATTGGTGAGGAATGCGATTTTTTTTCATATATAAGCTGCAAACTTTTCTTAAAAAAAAAAAAAAAAAAGAATTCCTTGTTTATGGAGAAGAATTTATAAGCCAGAAGTTTAACAATCCGTAGTCTGCTATTTGGTCAGAGAATTCACTGAATTTCTTCACAGAGATCCCCATGGAAACTAAACAAATAACTTGAAAGGAGACAGGTTGTTGGTTTTTCTCATTAAACCCACTGCTGAATTTTCATTAGTTCTAATCCATTTTCTTTCAAGATTAGACATACAGGCCAATTCTTATTTTCATGAAATGAATAAACTAAGTATGTTGAGTTTTGTGTACCTGTATATGTACATTGAGAAGAAAAAGTAATCATTTTACTTCTGCCATAGAATTACCCCTGGGGGTGGGGGCAGGAAAAATGATTGATATAAAAGGGAAAGGCTACCTCCATTTATTTTTTTGAAAAAAGGTTATTAAATAAAGTGGTAATGGTGAGAGTAATTACAGGCTAAATCTGATCAGTTTTACGTTTTAGTTTTTTCTCTCCTTTTAAGTCATAAGTGTGTATGCAAGTAATCTAAATAAGGTATGGAAGAATGAACGTATCACTGACCTCAAACACTTATAAATGCTTTAAAGCTTTATTTGTTTCATTTGCTACTTCAAATGTTCTTTCAAAGTGTTCTTTTCAAGCAAGGAGTTTGGTAAGATTTAAATATTGACTTCACCTTTTTGAACTTGCATCATGAAAAAAGACAGTTTTTACTTTTTCCCTTCTCTGCACCAAAGTTGTTAAAATCTATTTTGATTTCAGGTGGTTTGCATATTTCAGGAAAGCTTCGCTATACAAGTATCTTTTACTATTTTTAGTCTTTCAGAATCTGTGCCTTAGCCTTCCTTCTGAGGCTCAAACTGGTTTCTTATTCAAACAGAAACTACTGATAGAAATTCATTTTATGTGAAAATTTAATGGGAATAGTCAAAAACAGGAGTACCAATTATTATTGAGTGCCGTTTTACATATTCAAAATAATCTTTCCTCCAGCACGTTCTCAATTTTTAGCAAATCTGTATAGAATGTAACAATAAATTTTCTCTTCTCTTAGGTGGCTGTACTTTTGATGATGGTCTAGGGGCCTGTGATTACCACCAGGATCTATATGATGACTTCGAATGGGTACATGTTAGTGCCCAAGAACCTCATTATCTGCCACCTGAGATGCCTCAAGGTGAGAATCATTTTGTTTACCCAGTATTGAGGGAATGGCTTTGGAATATGTATCATTTTCTAACTTTAGGTGTAACACAATCATTTGTTATAGTAAATATAGTAAATATACTAATGGGCAAGCTACTTGACCACATCTAAGAGCTTTATTTTTGTCTTTGCCTTTCCCTCAATAACTTTTCTATAATCCTGTATTCTTCAAGAATGCTCGCTATGTTTTTGTTATATCTGACTGGAAAAATATAAGTATTTGTGGTTCTTGGTTTTGTTTTTTTTTTTAAGATTTTTATTTATGTATTTGAGACAGAAATATACAGAGAGAGCATGAGCAGGAGGAGCAGGTATCCCACAGAGCCAGGAGCCTGATGCTGAGCTTGATCCCAGATCCCGAGAACATGACATGAGCTTCAGAAGGAAGAAGGCCAGCTGGATAAGCCACCCAGGCGCCCCTGTTTTTTTTTTCCTATTTAATAAAAAGACAAAATGTAAACAAAACTAAGAAAAAAACCCATTAAAGCATAGCAAACAAAATTCTTTTAAAATAATCTGAAATGGAGGATCAATTACTTAATACCTATTCAGTTAAATGACATGGGTTTAGTACAATCAGACCGAAAGGAAGGGTTTATAGTCCATGATGGGGAGAAGCCTTATCTCATTGTCGGTCTGCTCTCAAGCATACAAGTGGCTCTGAGGAGAGGCAGCCAAGACACAAAATTGTCAAAGAGAGGAGGAGGTCTTTTCTGGGTAGATTTTAGATAAATAGGGCTGTGCCCTGTTCATTCTCTATCTAGGCTTTGATATATCCTTTGATTTCTGGTTTTGTGAAATAATGCGTCTTATTGGTTAAGCTAGTCTGAGTTGTGTTTTCTCTTACTTGTGAAAAACACATTAATGTACAGTAGCCATCTAGACATATTATTTTATAATGCATCATTTATTAGTACTATCAGACTAATATATGTGCCTTCAGTTCTACATATTAATTTGGGGTTAATTCCAAACTCTGTATGTATATGTTTAGCAATAATTTATTAAATTGTAAAAATTAAAAATTTCAACAGGAATACTAAAATATAATATTAAAAAGCATGAACTATTTTCCTTCTAATATTTAGAAATAAATACAGTTTATACCTATGCATTATATATAATCATGTATATATAGTAATATACAACATAATATTTAACAACATAATATATTAATATGCCATGTAGTAATATATAATCATTATGCAATTATTATACATAATCCTATGTATTTGATAAGCTGATTACCTGTTGCTAATAATCTAAGTTTTAACACATGTTTTCAATTCTTTTATTATGATCTTTTTAAAATAATTTTTTTTCAGTGTTCCAAGATGCATTGTTTATGCACCACACCTAGTGTTATTATGATCTTTTAAAAAATACTTTGTAATTAATTTTCTACAAATTCAGAAAGACATTCCTGTAGTGAGTGAACTTTAGAAATGACAATTTTAGGGGCGCCTGGGTGGCTCAGTAGGTTAAGCCTCCACCTTCGGCTCAGGTCATGATCTCAGGGTCCTGGGATTGAGCCCCACATCGGGGTCTCTGCTGAGCAGGGAGTCTGCTCTCTGCCCGCTTCTCTGCCTACTGTGATCTCTGTTTGTTGAGTAAATAAATAAAATCTATAAAAAAAAAGAAATGACAATTTTAGACTGGCCACTGGAGATGAAAATGTCATCAAAATTCAAGTGAACCAAGGAAGAAAGTTTTATCAGTAGCATTTCTGAATTTACTAAGTAATCTGATGTATAGAGCCAAAAAGCTTAAAACATCAGCAGTAAACGACAATACACCACAAGTGCACAAAGGAAACAAAACCATACCTAAAAATTACATTTCCCAATTATGGTTCCAGAAAAGAATATAGTTACTATATTCTTTGGCAGGTTTTTATTGGTCCCCCCTCTAATGTGTATTTTGAGAGTAAGGTGAAGTAAATCTGCTTTCTATTTTAAATTGTCACCTTCCATGGCTGAGTAGGCAAATGGTTATCTCAGAAGCTGAACTGAGCCATAATTTTCTTGCCAGAGGAATAAATTGGTACTAGGTGGCTGACATCCTTTGCTTCTTATGTATGTCTCCTGTGTTGCCAGCACACCCATTTAGTTTTTTGCATAGGTGTGTATTTATCTTTCAAAGGTACAGAACCTTATTTTCTTCATACATTTTAATTGAAGAAACTCCTGTAATATTTCACCTGAGTTTTCTCTGTGGTATATTTAGAATTTTTTTTAAATATAAAATTAAAAGGGGTGGGCTGGGATGCACACATTTTGACTGTTTATCATCAGAGAATAATCAGGAAGATGTTGATTTATGGAAATGTTACCATTGTTAATTACCACTGAAGATGGATAATGAATAGCTGAAGAGATACTGCTCAGATGACCTTGTTGGCTCACCTTTGATGAACAGCTTAATCGCTGGTTAGAGTACAGGATGATATGCACAGAAAATGAAAGTGTTTGAAATTCAGCCACATCTTCCAATTAATAGGACATTAAGTAATTAATCATGCAGAGGAGGGAAAAGGTCATGGCTACTTTAGTTTTGCCAAATGTGACTTCTGTTTGGTCTTTAGGGAGAGTGAAGGAAAGCACCATGGTGTATCTTCTTTTATTGCTCTCTTTTTACAATAGATACCATTTTTTCCCCACTTTCCTTCTGATATTTCTTTACAATGCTTCTGATATTTTTTTTTTAAACACTGTTCATAACAAAAGTTAAAACAAAAAGGAGAAATTTATATTTATCCTGTTAAAATTTTATGAAGGGTCCATTTATTTTCAAATAGATAGCCATGCTTACTTGTTTCATTTATTAAACAAACAAACAAACAAAAACTCTCAAACCTTTGGCAACCCTTAAGAAAGAAGGCTAGGTCTCAGATGTAAACTTGTTATTGATCTATTGAACTCTCTAGACAGCGCTTGGACATTGTTAATTGCCTTCTATTTATTGACCTTTTTGGACTGGAAACAGAGAAGGAAAGAAGACAGATTGGGTGGACAAATAGACTAGAATAATAGAAGAATAAAGATGAGTAGGAAACAAGAAAAAGGAAAGAAGAAAATTCTTTCTTAAAGACATATTGCTATCAATAATTGTTTAAAATGTTCTTCAGCAGTCCGTAGCCCCAACACTCCCTTTGTCAGGTGACAATGATGTGACTGAAAGGCCTGCTAAATGCATTAAAAATAGTATGCAAAAGAATTAATTTAGGCCATTTAGTATTAGGGTAATGGCCAAAAATCATAGGAAAATATGAGCATCTCCTCAACTCAGTCACCAAGGATATGTGAACTATATTCACAATTAGATACTACTACACACTTAGCAGGAAGATGAAAATCAGAATTTCAGGTTTTGTAAGAGTATAGAGCAAGTGAAACTCTCATATACTACTGGTCAGAGTATAAATCTGTACAAGCTCTTTGTACAGCTTAATGACCTAGTAAATCCTTTCTTGGATATAAGCCCCATAGAATTGAGTATACACATGTTCTCCAAATGACATGTGCAGGAATGCACCAGTGTCCATAGCATGCTCAAACTGAAAACAATGCAAGGATATTGCTTAATAGTGTAGTGGATAAATATGCATTTATGGTGGTGCATTCATCTTAGGGAATATTACACAGCAATGTAAAGGAATGAACTGTTGCCATATATGATATGAATGAATTTCACAAACATCACGTTGAGGGAAAGAAAGTGGACATAGAAGAATATGTACCCTATTTCATTTATATAAATTTCAAAGACAGGTAAAACTATTGATGATGTTAGAAGTCAGGATATTATTTACTTGCAGGAGGGGGTGATGGGTGAGGGATTATTAGTGCTTGGAAAGTGGCATGGTGGGCCTTCTCTTTGGGCAATAAATACTGTATTTCTTGTCTGGATGGTGTTTTCATGGGTATGCCCAAACTGAAAAATCATTGAGCTGTATATTTATGACCTCGGGACGTTTCTCTGTATATCTTATTTATTAATAAAAAGTGGCAGATAATAAAGCAAAATAAAGCCAGTGCTCACAGGGATGCCATGGGAAAACCGAACTAATAATTAAAAATGTTATAGATTAAAATAAAAGATGTATCATAGGACATCTCAAATGGACTCAAACTCTTTTCCATCGTTCTGGATCGGCACCCCAACATTCAAAGAAACTGTTGTCTCTGAGCGTCTCTGAGCCTTTGTATGCTCTCTTCCCTCTGATTAGACAGTTCTCTGTACACTTAGCTGCTCACCAAATTCTTACCCATCCTTACTGTGTCTATTCAAGTTCCATCTGTGTTGGAAAGATTTTTCTGATTGGCATAGAACTCATATTTTTTCTGTCCTCATATCTGAATGTTTTCCACTGCACTTTATACACATTTCAGTTGTAGCTGTTAGAGTATCATCTTTGTATATGTCATTCTCTCCTATAAACTATAAGTTCTTCATGAACATAAACTGTATTTTTTTTCTTCGATTTCCCAAAACACTATTTCGTTTTATTTAAGCAAAAATGTCAACTTATATAATATTTTTTAAAATACTTTGGTCGAGGATTAAACAAAATTTTTCTTTCACTTGCTAAAAATTTAACTGAATAAAACAAATGCCCTAGTTCTGGGACATTATATTCAGTTCAGATTTTAATGTGATTAGAAGATCGTCATACAATTATTAACATATGGCTTTTGCCTTTGTAAATGATTTTACCTATTTATTTCAAATATAATTTTAATTATATTAATTCAAATATAATTTTAATGTTATTAATGCCACCAAGAAGGAGCTTTAGGTTTTCTCTCTCTCTCCTTTGTCTTTTGCATGTCAAATTCATCTCAATCTTTTATTCCATAGAAGCCTGGAATGAGAATGAGAGATGTTACATAGAAGTAGAAATTATTCTTTGATCTCAAGTACATCTGTGTCTGTGACCTTCTTTGTCAGATATTCTCTTAAGCTTATGACCTCATGAAGCAAACTCATTTGACCATTTTGCTATATGTTCTGCCTAGATCTGAGATTGGGGATCATAATTGACATCTCAATACATTTATCATCTACTGTAATTATAACTGATTTTTTTGAATACTTTTTTTTTGAAATTTTTTTTGAACATTTTTTGTAAAATGACTAATTGAATTTTGGTTTAGAGTCTCTAGAGTACCCCTTTGGTAGTATTTAAAATTATGACTATGTTGTATCTCACCTTCAGTCTGGTACTTTTCACTAATAATAATGTAAATCAGTATATACACTTCTATAAAATGCATACATGCTATGTAGACACTAAAAAATAAGACTCTCTGTCATTAAATTAATCTGAAGACTGAAGTAAGAAAACATTCCTCCTTTGTTATAAAACCTAGTGAGGTGTCATTCATTAGTTTAAGAACCTATTAGATCTTAGTTCTGCCCCCTTGTCAAGCCCCCAAACTAAAATAAATTACACAGAGAACAAATTACACAGAGAAGGATGAGGAATGAACAATGTTGGTAAGAAATGTATCTTTAGGGGTGCCTGGGTGGCTCAGTGTTAAAACCTCTGCCTTTGGCTCAGGTCATGATCCCAGGGTCCTGGGATCGAGCCCTGCGTCCGGCTGTCTGCTCGGCAGGGATCCTGCTTCCCTTCCTCTCTGTCGGCCTGCCTCTCTGCCTATTTGTGATCTCTATCAAATAAATAAATAAAATCTTAAAAAAAAGAAATTATCTTTATATTAATTTATTACATTTAGAACTGTGTATCCCTCTCCCCCCTTTTTTTTAATCTCAGAGTTCAAGCATGAATTATTAGCCGGGTGGTTAAATAAAGGTTGCCCTTTTCAAATATTTATTTGGAGAGACTAAATGTGTTTGTATATTTAGTAGGGAGTGTGCATGGGTCACATGATTGTGTGCCTGGCTTTCTTCTGATAGTATGATGTTTAAGTCAAATAAAACATTGAGTTCCACAATTTGATGCATATGGTAACATTTTATAGGTTATACAGTTCCAGCTAAGTTTTTTATGCTAAGATGATAATGTCTTAGTTTTATAGGAGAAGACTTAAAGTCATAATTTACTAAATGGTGTTATTATGTATGCAGTGATTCACATTTTTATATATCTCTAGAGAAATTTCAAGGGAGTTTTTGCATTGACTTACCATTTCTAACCTGTAAGTCTATCTCTGGAACCATAATCACTTACAAAAATGAGTGGATCACCTGCCTAATCTTTTCGTCACTCTATTATAAACAATTGATAGTAAGACACAGGTTTCTACAAGGTCATAGCTGCCAAAATCTCACATATCTGAATGAACAGAATTATTTGACAGAAAATTTACCAAAGTCAAAGGATGGCAGAGATGGTAAGATAAAGTTGTATATCGTGTTGGTATATAGTGTTGGTTAATAGAGATAGTAAGTTGTAGTATTGTGGCTGATTTTATTTGTGTTAGAGGATAGAGCAAATCAGGCCAAAATGTTGGTTTATTTTCTTTTTGTCTAGTTATCATTGTCTATTAATATGACTAAAGATAATGTGTGTATGTGTGTGAACCTGTGCAGTTGTTTTAAGGATAATTGAGAGATGGGTGGTAGAGTGGAGATGAAAGACAGGGAGACGAGGACAGACAAGAGTAGAATAAGAGAATAGCTTAACATCAGTTCATTAACGCAGATGGGAAAACTTTTAACTAGTGGATATAAGCATTAGATTCTTTTTTTTTTTTTTATCTAAGATTTTATTTACTTATTTGTCAGGGAGAAAGAGAGCACAAGTAGGGGGGAGCAGCAGGCAGAGGGAGGGGCAAACGGAGGGAGAAGCAGGCTTCCTGCTGAGTGAGGAGCCTGATGGAGGACTCAGTCCCAGGACCCTGGGATCATGACCTGAGCCAAAGGCAGATACTTAACCAACTGAGCCACCCAGGCATCCCAATAGACATTAGATTCTAAGAAGGTGACAGAGCCTGAAACCTTACAGGTTTAAAACTGTAAGGCCATGCATCATTTGATGATTTTCAGTTTTTTCTTTTTTAGTACTAGAATTCTTTTTATGAAAATAATATTTCCCAGTACTCACATATATAAAATCAGCCACAAGGAGCTAATGATCCTAGAACCTGTTTGCTCTGTACTTCCTATATCCCTACCCCTACCCCCTTCTCCACTACCCCAGCTCTATCAAGATGGCTTCTGTGAAAAACACTTTGTGATAGAAATCTCCAAGAGACACTTTGCAAACAGTGGTTTGGTGCACACTCAACATAAAGTGTGCAGAGATGAAGGTACTTACTCTACCATTAGCTATAACTTATTCGTGGCTTACTGGGTTTTATTCTACTAGGGACATGATATATTTTCTTAATCCTCACATGAACCCTACAAATTAGGGATATTTTAGAGATAAGTAGAGAGAATAACTTGCTTAAAGTCCCCCAGGGATGGGATTTGAAATTAGGTTCATGTGTCTAATATCAAAATTACTCTTGCCACAATATCATCCTGCTTTGTAATCATAGTGTAGCTGATACGTTTCCTTGAGTTGCTCCTGGACATTTAATCCACTGTATAATGAGATAACTGTTTTGATTTTTTACTGTTTCATCTAAAATACTATTTCCAAAATTTAAAAGCTGTAAATGACTGTCTCTTTTTTAATCTTTGCATGAAATGGGCTCTGAGATTTGTTTGGAATTGAGACTGTCAGTCCCTAGGGAGATACTTTGTCCTCTCTTTGACTTACCTGTATGTTATTTTTAGTGATTTGATGAACACTTGCCCCATGTCTGTCTAAGCAGACCTTTGGAAACACCTATATTATCTGCTATCTCATTAGAGCACATATGACAGAAGAAAAAATAGTGGACTACAGGAATCGGACTAAAGTTTAGGGTTTGAAAATAATTTTAAGACTTTGTTTGCGGTGGGGTATTTTAGGACTAGAATTATGGGCTTATTTCTGTGTGTTCTTCCAAACCATGTTATCATGTATCTGTTGGTGCCTTTGCCCTCAGCACGGGGAAGATAGTTTACCACATTTGAGTTGCTTATTAAAAACAGTGGGAGTTGAAGGCAGTGCAGGGTCAGAGAGAGAAAAGCAGTAATGGACTTCATGAAGGGTGAAATACTTCTTGAAGGCTGGTTTTTAATGTAAGGACTATTACCCTTTTGGACATAAATGCAGCATGAAGAATGTCTAAATTACTGTGGACAGAAATGGCATGCTGAGACAGGGATATTTTCCTGATATTTCAGGTACATAATGTATCAAAGTTAGATATGTCCCAATATATCTCAGTGGAAAAAAAACAGGTTAGCATTAAGAGAAAGAAAGAAAGAAAGAAAAAAAGAAAGAAGAAAGAAAAAAATTAATACTGGTGTCAGGCTAGAGAAGTGTCAGCCTTTTAAATGAATTAGGGTAAGAATACAGAGTAATTTCAAAGACTATACAGGTACCTTTAACATATATCTTAAAATCAGTACATAGTCCAAAGAAACAAAATTACTTTTCCTTGGGGGAGTGTGACCGCAAGTGCTGTGATGACCTTATACTTTTTCTCTCCAAAAGTAAATTTGCTTCATGGTGGCTAAGAAATTCTCCTAGTCCCAGTTTAAAAGCTTATTATCTTTCAAACAAAAGAAGAATACCAGGAAGAGAAAAGTCTACAAAAAGAACAGATGATAAGTAATTAAATTAGAGATTATTTAAAGAATATGTGATGTTACTTATCTCATAGTTGATATTATAAAAAATATAGAGCTCTGCTTATGTACTTGTCATTACATAAAAAGATGCTTTTTAAATCTCAGAGTTTTGTCAGTTTTCAAATCTAATTTCTGCTGAGCGTACTATGGTATGTCGTATAGACATATTCCCCTTCCCTCAAAGAGCAACTTATTGATTGGGAAATATCTCTCAGCAAAAAAATGAATGTTTTCTGTACTTAGAGTGCCTGGCACCTTATAAATGCCAGCAGCATCTTATGAACTCTTATGAAGAGTTCTTATGAACTCTTCACCTAGGGACATAGATTAGAGAAATAGGCTGATGTGTTTCTTAAGCAGTTGATGAGAAGAAAATTAAATAGAACAATTCCACAAACTTCATTTCATATATTTCTGTACCTTCTCCTTCCCCCCTGATTTTAGATAGTTGGTGAGTTAAGTAGGAAATTGGAATGTCAATTTGGCTATTCAAAAGTTATATTTTGAGTGTATGGTTTTATCCAAGCCAGGTTAGATGCTTTCCTGACCACTTTTATCTAATCTCAGGCATTTTAAAAAAATACTGCATTTCACCTAATTTTTCTTTATTTTCTTTCTTTCTTTCTTTATTTCTCTCTTTATTTAAAGATTTCATTTATTTATTAGAGAGAGAGAATGCGTGAGCTGGGGGTAAGGGTTGTTAGGAGGTAGAGGGAAAAGCAGACAACTCCTCACTGAGCAGGGCCCAACGTGGGGCTGGATCCTAGGACCCTGGGATCATGACCTGTGCAGAAGGCAGGTGCTTTACTGACTGAGCCACCCAGGGACCCCATCACTTAACTTTTATAAAAGCCCTCTGAGGTATGTATTAACCTTACTCTATAAATGAAGGAAATGGGGTTCAGAGAGGTGAAATAAATCACCAGAGGTTTCATGCCTTGGGAAAGTCAAGGTTAGGAATCTTAAGTATGTACAGATAGAAGATGAAAAGATCCAGCTTTTGAAGTCTAAACAAGTATAAGTAGAGATCCTTCTTTAGAGACTACAGGAAAAAAAGGTATAGGACTGACTTGGAAGTATGGTCGAAGTTGTATCTCTTAATGCTTTCTCCAGCTCCAAGTAATGAAGAAGCCAACTTAAAATGCCTTTAAACAATAGGGAAAGCTGCTTTCACATAACAAAATGTCCAGGATTGGCTTTGTTGGCTTTGTCTATCTGCTTCTCCATTTTGATAGGTCATCTTCTTACTTCAGGCTAGTTCCTCTCTTGGGTTTCAGATCTGTATAAATTAAGGTATTAATTTCAGAAATGAAGAAAAACAGGTCATCTCTTCATTATGTCTGTTTTTTGATAAGCATAAAGAACTCTGAGGTGTCCATCAATAGATTCATCTTTTTGTCTAATTGGCCAAAATTATGTCACCTATCCATGCCTAAACCAATGAGTGATGGGGACAATAGGTGTGACTGGCTTTTACTTCCAGACCCATCCTCCTCTCCCAGCTGGAGATGAGGTTGAAGTCAGTACCAGCTTCCCCTGAGGCTCACGGCAGGCCAGATTGTAATGGAATAAGAATGGTGTGCTACAACTTTTGTAGCAACATGGACGGGACTGGAAGAAATTATGCTGAGCGAAATAAGTCAAGCAGAGAGAGTCAAGTATCATATGGTCTTACTTATTTGTGGAGCATAACAAATAACATGGAGGACATGGGGAGATGGAGAGGAGAGGGAGTTGAGGGAAACTGGAAGGGGAGATGAACCATGAGAGACTATGGACTCTGAAAAACAACCAGAGGGTTTTGAAGGGGCGGGGGGTGGGGGGTGGGAGGTTGAGGAACCAGGTGGTGGGTAATAGGGAGGGCACGTACTGCATGGAGCACTGGGTATGATGCCAAAACAATGAACACTGTTATGCTGTAAATAAACAAATAAACGAATAAAAAAAAAAACCAACTTTAACCTTAAAAAAAAATTGTATAATTCAGATAGTAATTACAACAGACTTAAGGGCTTTATATCTAATGTTAAATCGTAATAAAATTTTTAATGTTTTAAGAAAAAAAAAGAATGGGGTGGATATTGGGTAGGTAAACAATAGCGTCGGTTACAGAACTATTCAATGTAGATATAGTAAGATGGCTATGTAGGTGGTAGAATTTTGAGGCTGTGGAATTTAGAAGAGTGGATGAATAAAGCATTTATTAGAGCAGCATGACATTCTCTAATGCATTGTCAGCTTAGTGTCAGTTTTTCCTTTATTTCAAAGTATTTATTAGATCTATAACTCAAGAAGTGGGAAATCTTCATGCCCTCAGTAAATTTATTTTAGCTTTCTCACGTGCAAATGTTACTATTGAGAGGTTGTTTTTTTTTTAAAATTCTCTCCTGTTTTGCCCTTGACTTTTATGACATGGAAGGAATAAAGTAACAACGCTTTATGAAAAACTCAAAACCTAAAAGTGAGTCGAGTGTTATGTACATTGGATGAATGTATGATGAAGTTATATTTAATTTATTAATGAGGGAACCAGCAGTATAATATAACTGGCTCAAAAGACTGTAGGAATAAGGGAAGCATTTATAATTCACTGAAAAAAAGAATGCTGGGATAAGATTCCTACTTTTATACTAAATAGATTAATGTCCAACAGGGCAATAAATCTGAGATGCTTAAGGTTGTCTTCACTATAAACAGGTGTCATTTGCTTCTCTACTAGATCAAATTTATTTGCAGGGCTATTATTGTAAGTATAATTTGTATTACTATGAACTTTCTACAAATTAACATTTCTTACAGATTTATAAATTATTTTAATCAATAGTGAATAGTGACTCCAACAAATTTACATGCTCTTTGAGTAAAGGATAACCAGTCATTTTTTTGGTCTACTTCCAAGGTTTGTACTTTTTCTCCCTCCGTTTTCCTTTTATGATCATAAATACTCTCCAATGATAAATTCGTATAAAAACAACAACAAAAAAGTTGATTAAAAAAAAAAAAGATGATTTTTCTTTCCTTTCTTTTCCTTCTCCTCCTCCTCTTTATCCTCCTTCTTCCTCTTTCTTTTTTGGTTTGATTCATTTACATGTACAAAAGAAGGTACAGCATTACAGGTACAACAAGAAGTGTTTACTAACAGATACAAGCTTCATAGTAAGATCAAAATATATAGTATCTAGTGCTTTGGAAAGTTAAACAACCAGTAAAGGCAGAAAATTAACTTCAGCTTGGGGATGTTATTAGAAATCTAGGATTTTTTTTTTTTAAAGATTTTATTCATTTATTTGATAGAGATCACAAGTAGGCAGAGAGGCAGGCGGGGGGGGGGGGGGGGGGGAAGCAGGCCCCCTGCTGAGCAGAGAGCCCGATGCGGCACTCAATTCCAGGACCCTGGGATCATGACCTGAGCCGAAGGCAGAGGCTTTAACCCACTGAGCCACCCAGGTGCCCCTAGAATTATATTTTTAATAACTTCTGTCACTTGAAAGTTTTTAAAAAATTGCCCTTATTTACTCTTCTATCCAGGAACTAAGAAACCAAACTCACATTACTCATATCTACTAGGTATTACCTGAAGTACCTGTAAATGTGGATAAATTTCTATCTGTGTCTGAAATCAGCTGGAATTCCTAGCCTGTCAGAAATTGGTCTTTCTTTCAAGCAGAGAACCTGCAAACTTAGACCAAGTAGTAGATCTGATTACTGAGGAGGTGTTGTTAGGCATTGGTTCCACATATTGTTACTTTGGAGGGCTTACTATGTGTGTTTTAATAAGCACTATTCTTAAATATAACACTCCATAACATTTAAACATGTTGGTTGCACAGTTCATTTGTCAGATTACATTCCAGTGAAAAGGAAGAGCCTCTTCTTGTATTTACCATTAACAATACCCAAACAATAAAGAAACTTAGATAAGGAATGTATTCCTGTATATCTGAGTGGTCAGTAGGAACAAGCTACCATTTCAGGTTTTAAGAAAACTGGGTTAAAGATCAAGACCATTAAAAATATACCAATAATCTTCCAAACAAATAATTCCAATTAGATTTCCCTCATTAGTTCATTAAGTTAGGCCTAACTAATTCATTGTCCCTCGAATTTCAGGATAGCATTCTACTTCAGGAAGTCATTATTCATGGAAATTCTGGCTCTGTGTCCTGGTATGGTCTTGCTAATACGTGTTGTCAACACGGAAGCCTATACCCATGAGGCTAGTCCTTGAAGACATTATAGAAGAATCTACCTTAGTCCATTCATTCCCTTGAGACCATTAGTTGAGGACCCAATTGCTAGAGCCTATAGCTTTTAGCAGAGGCTTCAGGCAAAATATGGGAAAAAAAGCATAAACCACTTGCTATTAAGACTGAATGGCTGTGATTAATTTATTGCAGTAACCAGTACTACCTGAGTGGAGAAGAGAACAGTTCCCCTTCGGGATACTGGACTTAACTATTTCCTAAGTATTTGGTTGTTGTTTCGCTTGAGGTAAGGAAATATGGACAGTGAGGATAGTAACAGAGCTCAAGTTCTTCCTATACATTGTATTATCTTGGGCATGTATTTTATTTTAATAACATTTATCTGAAGAAAATGTACAGAATGTTGAACTTTTCTGATTCAAAGCTCTTCCTGTGCAATCCTTACAGTGTTGTTGAGCTACTTAAAAAATGTAGAGCATACCAAACTTGAGTTTTAGTTTCCCTGGTCTTATCAAGTAAAGGACCGTATCTTTATGGTTCTCCAAAGCTCTAGAGGGAGTTCCACAGTCTATAAGAGACTTCTTGACATTAAAATTTTTCTGAATTTAGGATCTTTAGCAGGCAAAATCTAAAGTTATTATAGGAGATTGGAGACGTGATTAAGATAGTGGCATATGTACCTGAGAACAAGGAATATTATCATTATATTAATATTTATTATAATAGTAACTGCATTAATATATTAATTGTATTAATATTTAGCATTTAAAAATAAAATAGACGATAACACAATTTTAAGAAAACTTAGCTCTTTCAGAAGTAATGAAGTTATGTTTTTTCTTAATAATCAAAGCTATAATAAAGTCGATATAATGCACAAAATGTTTTTCTAGAGAGATACAGACCTCTGCTCAAACAGAACGTTAAGATTAATTTTTACAGCCTCTTGTTCAGAGGAGATTGAGATTACTAAGATCAATTCATTATTTTAACAGAAAGAAGAGATACTTCCAGTCTGGCATTAATGCAAAATCTTGCATTAAAAGCTTTAAAAAATGTTGTAAAAAAGCGTATCAAAACTTTGTCAACTTTGACAAAAGTTTTAACACAGTTCAGTGCTTCTTTTTAGGATGCATCACTTGTAAGTATTATACCCTAGGATAAATAAACTTCTCTCACACTTGTTATAGTTTACTATAGCCATTGAAGTTCTGCTTTTGACTATGTTCTTTCATATTCTGAAACAGTCATATGTGTTTTTTCTTTAAGACAAAATAACTGTCTTTTCCTTGGCACATAATAAGTTATCACTAGTTATAAGCTTCTCCCACTTAATGTAAAAGTCTTTTTCTGAAAATGAGATACTCTGTCAATTTCTTATTATTTTAGATGGGAAAAATTGTAATGTGTGAGACTGCTAACCAAAATGCCTGACTAGTTAATTAAAAAATAACTAAAACACAGCATACAGAGTAGGTTTTCAAACTAGGTGCTAAAGTTAATGCTTAAAACATTGTTTTGTGATCCAAACAATTAATATTAAATTTACTGTAGTTACTTCAAATGGAATACATTGCTGTATTTTCATTATATCTGCCCACCTGCAACTTATAGTTACTGTGAGCTTTCCAAATAGTTATATATATATAATTTTGGTGTTTTACTAACTATATTAGAATGAGGTAATTCACAATTCTTTCTATGCATAGGTTAATTCATTTACTCTATTGAATTTTTGAGTAATAAGTAAAAAGTTTTCTCAGAAAAAAAAAAAAAGGTTGGCCAAAAATCTGTGTATTGATTATTGATCTCTATTAAGTTGGGTATTAACCCAGAATCATTGTGTTGATAAGAATTCTAACAAGGGAAACATTTTGTAGGATATACCTATGTATAGAGTGCATCAATTAGAAGTTCGTCAAGACAAAGTTTGTCAAGACACCATTTGTCAAGACAAAGTTATTCAATGAGAAAGGAATAAGTTTTAAAACAAGAAAATGTTAATTTGAAATTCTAGATCTAATTGTTGGTAATGAACCAGACTATTAGGATATGATTATGCTCCCTAAATTAGTAGTTACTGTTACAAATAGATAATCCTTCTCTGAAATGTTTAAGAAATAAGTTCAGTATTAATTGTAGGTAGCAGTTGGGTATTTAATTTGTCTCAGGGTTCTATTGTTTGCTCTTTATGGGGCTAAAAAATAATATAGAATTACATAGAAAATAAAAATTTGTGGTGCCTGGGTGGCTCAGGCGGTTAAGTGTCTGCCTTTAGTTCAGGTCATGATCCTAGGGTTCTGGGATCGAGCTGCATGAGTCCTCTGCTCAGTTGGGAGTCTGCTTCTCCCTATCCCTCTGCTCCTGCTCGTGTGCTATCTCTTGCTCACTCTGTCTCTTAAATAAATAAAATCTTTATAAAATAAAAAAAAATTTGTTTAAACTGTAGAAGATTTTTTAATGTAATCCTACTATTGATTTTGACTTACCAGTTTTGTGGCTTAGAACAATGATATCTAAAACAATGCTAAAGGATATGCTAGTGTTAATAAAATGATATACTTCTTGAAAACAGAGTTAAGTGACTGATACTTAAGAATATGTTGAAACAATACCATGATTCACTTCTGTGCAGTTTAGCACTGTTTTTGGCACTTGGACTTGCAATCAATAATTGGTGAATGATTCAAAATCTTTTCTTCTCCAAGAAGGCTTTTTTTTTTAACTTTGTTTTTATGTTTTTGAATTATTCTGATCTGAAAGTTTGGAATGCTTGTCAATTTAGGTGAACTTACATGGTATTATAATATGCATACAGCTAATAATAGAGATAAAAGTGATCTGTTTCTATGTGTTTAATATAATTCAAAAGAAATATAAAATTCTCCTAAGAAGTCCAGTTAGAGCAAAAATAACAGTTGAGAATATAAGAAGCAATACTTTTCCTTGCTTTTTGACTGCAAGAGAAGTAGCCCATCATGAATGAATATATCACATGACAAGGTATCTTTATGTTAAGAACACTGCCATCAACACAGAATCACTCAAAATCTTTTAAAAATATAAATGAGATTTTTCTCAACTTGTTTCTTGAGAGCATCTATTAATTACCTTGAAATGCAAATTATTTTTGAATGAAGAAATAGAAGGAATGATAATATTGCTGAAAAAAGAAAAAAAGGGATGTTTTATGAAATGATTTGAATTAACTATTGTTAATATATTCTGCAGTTTCTAAATTGGCCCTTTGAAGCATTTCCACAAGGAGAAATGGGATGGGTCTAGTTACCCATCCCATGAGTTGGGTTGAGTTTAATTCCAACCCTGTTGTATTTCCTCCTCTTTCTGTATGTAGAAATGATTTCTGATGCTTTTTTTTTTCCTTATCACTTTTCTTATTAAACATGTTCTAATGGTTAATACTATAATAATATTTCATTGTTCCTGTTTATGCTTTTTTCTATGTGTTATGTGGAATCTTTGGAATTTTAGATTTTTACAGCAATAGTGGGAGGTGATATTTTTTGTTACGCTTTATAGTTTATCTTGGCTGTTGAGAGTCTAATTGTGACAGTGAAATCTTGCTTTATGTGACAGACACTGATTTTGATTTTTTTTTTAAATGGATTATTTAGGTAGATTCATTACCAATGAAATCAAGAAACAGGAGTCTCCTCAGTTTCGTAGAGGTGACTCTTTCTTCTTTTCTCTTTTACTCAAAACTAAAATCAATGAGGACAGTAAGCCAGTGAGAAGAGCTGACTATTGCTATTTTATGTCACATTCCTCACCCTAAGTTGGTTTTTCTGGTCACAGTGTTCATGTAGATTTCCTTTATGCTGCTTTTAAATATGTACTACCCTTTTTTCATGGACACTTGGCTGTACATGGTTGAACGGTAATAATAGGATACCATAGTAGAAGACATGTTACTTTGTGTTCAGTTTTTCTTGTGTTTTAACACATGAAGTCCCCAAATTCAGTATATCATAGAAATTGTTTGAGTGGTAACACCGGAACATTACCCTTAACATCATCAAAATGGGTTTCCATTATACCTAGAAGAGACCTTAGAGATGATTTCTAATTTAGCCTGTCATTTTACAAACAAAATAGAGTAAAAGCAGGTAAACTGACCGGAACTCCAGTAACCTGAATTTAAGGCCAGGTTCTATTGCGTGCTATTTGGTTATGACATAATAATCTTTCTGTGCTTCCATTTTCCCATCAGTAAATTAGGAATAATAAGATCTCTCTCTTAATTTTGTTGTACCAGGGAAGGAAATGTTTGTGTAGTATCTGCTAGTATCTATGGTAGTTGATACTGAATAAATATTATTTCTCTTCTTTCCACTGGCCCAGGGTGACATGGCTGGTTAGTAATCTCATTAATCTGTAAGAAATTGATTTGAATTCCTTTCACTTACTTTTTTTTTTTTTTTTAGCAAGAAGTAAATTGCATTTCCCAATTATAATTTTTCAGCTTACTCATTAGGAGTTATTTTATGTCCAATTCAGAAAATCACCTTTCCTACATAACTATTCACTGAATGCAGATGCTTTGGACTATGACACATAATGATGTCTGAAAATGATTTCCATAGAACAGTATTATAGGTCATCTTGAATTTTCAAATACTATTTTTGACAGAGATAGGATATTTAAGAGATGGTAATAATTTGGAAAAAGGTTTATTATTTCTCAGCTCTTTAAGACTTTTTATACATTATTTTTAATTTGACTTCCTGAATTGCTTTGAGATCATTATTATTTCAACATTTTAAAAATGAAGGACATTATTTTATTAAGTCACATTCCTCACCCTAAGTCCAGGTTTGGATTTTATTTAATGTCAAAAGCAGTTGCAGCCTATAATGACATAAAGGCATAGGAAGAAGACATGCAACAACATTTGAAACATGGAGAAACTGGAAAAATTGTTAAAAGTATCTCATGCTACAGAAACTGAGTGTCTGCTACTATATAAGAATCTTTAAGCAAGCACTAACAAATACTTAGATTTGAAAAATCAAATCAGATTCTGTCTGATATGACTTGTTATTATTATTTTTAAATCCAAAGTTTCTATCATGCAAACTGATTTTGGTTTCATAGAACTTGTATAAGTACTCATTTGGCACCTACATATTTGGGGAAATTTTTTAACCTTTTAATAGACTAAAGGTATATCCAGGTTACCAGTTGTGATTTCTTGTTCTTTTGGCTTCACTTCCTCTTTAAAAGTGAGAAAAGGGTAAATTCAGTTCTCTTTGCCCTTTTTAATACTCATCTACATATTATATTAATGAGTTTTTAGAAGTTTTTGAACCCTTGAAAGTTGTAGTATTGTATATGTGTGTGTGTTTATCTGTGTGTAGGTATGTATGTAATTTTCCAGGAAAACATTAGGCAGTGAATATTAGATAAACCACACTGAATAGTACAGAATTCTTTAGAGTCCAGAACTGGAGAGTTTTTTAAGGCACAGTCCTTAGGGGAAAGTTGAGTTCATAGTGGAGAACAAAATTTATACTTTGTTCACCTCCTGATCTGGTGTTTTAATACTGACTCAGAGATCATGTGTTTCTACAGAGTCTCTCAAATCCTTTTAATTTCATCTCCATTATTTCAAAGAGAGTCATATCCAGAGTTTAAAGGACTTAAAATCCTTTATTTTCAAAGGATTTTTTTCTCTGAATATTTTCACTCCCAAGAATGTAATATTTGTAGGTTTTTCTATTACTAGATTAACCCATTTTTAAAATATTCTTCTTGCCACACAGTGTTGGGATTGAAGTCCAGTTTGCAGGGATTTGCATCCAGGCTGAACAAGAGTTAGGACATAGCTTTCCTACTTTTTCTTCCATGCGCTTACCTATTGTCCGTTGGAAAGCTTAGATAAATTACTTTGAGCTTCATTGTGTCCTCCATTTCCTTAACTCACTGTTGATTATTTCAGGAAAAGCCATAAGTATAAACAAAGTAAACAAACCCAAAAACATCATTAGGCAACAGAATATTAGCTAGCAAATATTAGATGACAAAATAAGCACCAGGGAGTTTTCTCTCTACTTTATGAAATGAATACCCTGGAATTCCAAAGTTTTTCTCTCTGAGCTAGCCAACTAGTGTTAGAGAACATATATGACTTAATAAGCATTTTCCAAGAGTCTGAGAATATCTGCAACCTGTGAAGGATTTGGTATTTTGGGGACATAAACCCAATGCCTTATGAAGAAAAGAAAGTAATTGAAGGGTATTTTACCAAGAGATTATTTCAGAAGACTCAGGCTCTAGATTCTAAGACTTGTGACTTGGGTATACATCCACGTGATTTGGAGAATGGTTCTCCTTTGGAAAATAAAATCAAGAAATTAATAGTTGCCTTTCCTTTCCCAGAGGGTACTTACTTGTAAGGACTAAAATAATATATGGTTGTGAATGTACTTTGGAAACAGTGAAAGTAGATCTTAATAAGCCAATAAGTAACAAGTGTATTGTATGGGTAATGTAAATACATTGGACCTTGTATCTTTAATTATTCCATGTCATTTTACTAATCAATACTTCAAAGACTGGGAGTGAATTACATGGTCACAGCAGTGCACTGTATATCATTTAATTGCTTAACGGTATTTTATCCCATGACAATAGGTAGCAACAACAGAGTGTAGAGAGACAGCAGTAAGCAAGAGGCAGGTACGTTGGAATATGTGGAAATAAAGTGGCTGGAATAGGGAGCTACAGAAGTTCACAGAGTCGAATTTTTAGTCAAAAACTAGACAGACCAATAGAAGACTATTAGGGAGTGGAGCAAAGTGAGCAATAATTAGCTACTGTATCTTACTCTTTCTTTTCCTCATAGTGCCTATGATAGTACTTTACTGCGATAAATATTCAACAATTAAAAGAGCCTCTTAAGGTTTAGTCTCTAAGGTCATTTTAGCCGTAACAAATAACTCATTATGTCATTCTGTTATTTTCAATCTTATTTGAACTTAGTGTAACAATTATACTGGAATGGGGATAAAGGTAGAAGATAATTATACATAAGTAATAGGCTTTGAAAAGAGAAAATAGGTGACACCAGAAAGTGATAGTGATAAAATTCTGCTCTGTAAAATTCTCCCAAAGTGAAATGTATATAACTTTTAGTTATATAGCACAGTTCACATGAAATTCTTTGGGCTTCTTTGAAAAAGAGAGATTCTCATATACATTAATAGTAAGTATTTTGGAGTCTAGTCTTTCTTTTCACATTCCTGAAAAATATTTTTTTGAAGAGTTCTTCTTTATTTGTGGATATTTGTCATACTCCCTTTTTCTCTAATTTAAAGCTAGTACATATATAATGTACAAATATTTAAATAAATCAGAAAACCATTTAAAATCATACACAAGTTTCAAAACCAAGAGAAAACCACTATTAATATTGTGATGTTATTTTTATCCACCCCCCCATGACAGCCTATATTTGTGTGTATGTGGTGTTTGTATGTACATCTTCATGTATGTGTATGTATGTTTATGTAATGAAACCATGACGATATAGCATGTAGGATACTTCCTCCTTTTTATTAGATAATACAGGATTATTATTTTCCTCATATTCCAAGATAACTTGGTATGGGTGACGTATATTGATTCTTTATCATATAAAAGTGTCCTACATTTTCAAAAATTTCGGTAATGCTATAGGTATATATTATGTCTTCTTTTGTCTATTATAATTAATGCTGCAATAAATATCCAAGACTTCTATAGTTTCTAATTGTTATCTTTGAGAGGGTTGGTTCAATAGGAGCTACTCAGTTTTGTCCAGGAGCAAAGGATAGCATATTTATTTATCTTACTTTACAATATTTGCTCTCTACTATATAATACAGTAGTTCTTAATATATATAAATGAAAGCAATTTATAATCCGTATGCATTGAAACAACTTTCACTTTAATGTGCATAGCTAATTTATTATATTTCTGTAAAAATTTGTGAAGCTGCAGATCCTAAAAGGCACACTGTCTGCAGATTACATCTCAAGAATAATTCCTGACTGATAGAGTTAAACAGAGCCAGAAACAAGACTTCTTTTTCACGTTAAGAAAGGAAGAGTTTTAATGTGTTTAAGATACAACCTAATTTATATGCTTATAACAGTTCTGAAGTTGATTAAAGTCTGTAGAGTGAATGAAAATTGCATATAATTCTCATTTTAGTTGACCTTCCATGTTAATTAGGACATTTTTTCATTTTATTTTGGAGCTAAGTACGTTTTCTTTGTCTAGTAAACTTTGATTCTGTTTCTTTGGCTTCTTCTTCTTTTAATGAAGTTGGTCACTTTCAGATTCCTTTTAACTTTCCTCATGATTTTGCATAACAAATCAAAGTACTATGATGAAGATTATTTAGTCAGTTTTAGTTACCTATTACTTGCCAATTCATTCATCTGTTCATTCATTCACTTAAATATCTATTTAATAGTATATTAGCCAGCCATTCTTTCAGGCATTTGAAAAATTCATGAATAAGACAGATAAAATTCCTTGCCCTCAAGGAGCTTTTGTCTTGATGGGAAGAAGGATAATAAAAAGTTAAAAGTAAAATATACAGTATTTCTGAGTGCCATGGAGAAAACAAAAGACTTAACAAGATCGTGACAGAGCAGGCCATTCAGAAGTCTCAGGGAAAAGTATCCCAGGCAAAGGGGTTAGCCAGAGGGAAATCTCTAACTGAGGAACATGCCAGTGTTTGAGAAACAGTAATACTGCCAGTTTGGCCGAAGGAGAGTGAGTCTGAGGGTTGCAGTAGAAGACAGGGTCAGGATAGTAAAGGGATTATAAGTAGGCTCATGGACAGGACTTTGCAAGGTTTTAAGTGGAGTGACATGATTTGACTTCTGCCTTAACAGGGTCAGAGTGACTATAGGATGTGTGGAGGAGAGACGTGGTGATGGAGCAAAAGTGTAACGGGGAGACCAGTTAGGAGGCTGCTGGGTTCACCCAGGTGAGAGGATTGTGACTTGGAACCAGGGTGTTATCAAAAGAGGTGATTCAACATTAGGGTTGATGGGATTGGAGTCATGGTGTCCAGTATGAATAAGAAGCTTTTGGCTTGAGCACTTGGAAGGATGGATTAGGCATGAACTGAGATGGGCATGAATGGAGGAGGAGTTGGGTTTTAGAGATGTTAAATTTGAAATACTTATTTGATAACAAAATCTGATATTCAGGGGAGAGGACTGTTTGGGAGTCTTTAGTATACAGACAATATGTGAAACCATGAAACTAGAAGAGATTACAGTGCTAGGTGTGAACAGAGTGCAGAAGCGTTCCTAGGACTGAATCAAGCATTATTCCAATGTGTAGAGCTAAAGATGAGGAGAAATATACAATGGAAACTAAGAAGCAGTGGCCAGTGTCATCAGAGGAACATGTACCGTATTGACAAAAACAGCAATGGATATTGAAATGATGCAGATGAACTTAGTATAGAATTAAAAATCTACTTTTCTCTCTTTCTCATTAAAAGAAAGTGATACAAAATAAGGTATGAAATTAATACTTAAATGTACACTGGAGAGGTCCCAGAAAATTGGAGGATGGGAACTACATATTTGTTTCTGAGTCTTTTTTTGGTGAAGGTAGCAAGAGAAAAAAATGAAATATAATTAATTGCAACATATGATAAGAGATGAACATACAATAGAAACACATTTGTTACTCAAAAGAATGATAAATATTTAAAATACTGAGCAACTCAGGGGTACCCATAGTCAGGCAAAAGATTTGTCTCAAACATAAATTTGCATTTACCGCTGACATAAAGATGAATAGATGATGGAGAAACCCACATACTAGACCACTATACCTGGACACATATGTATTGTATAATTGCCTTTAGTAATTTATAGTGTTATATTATTATTAGCATAAAGAAAAAATAGGATTCTACGTCTAGAAGGGAAGATAATTATGAGTAATATTTAGGGACTGTTTCAAGACAATTACGGAATGTTGATTCTCAGAGCTGATTGCCATGGAGATATTTATTTAAAATCCCCAGGTGATTCTAGTGTGCAACACCAAAGGAATAAACATCAAAGTAATGGAAGCAAAGGAAGTGCTTGTGTGTGCTTTGTGTAAACCATTTCTAGTACTTTGTAATACAATGAATCATCCTGTTTTTGTTTCTAGATGTATTGAATATGCATTAGTGCCTGATTGATGTATGTGTACTGCACATTACAATGTGAATCAACATAACTGTGTAGGGATAAAGTCCAAGGCTTAAGTCTTTTTTTTTTTTTAATTTTATTTATTTGGCAGAGAGATCACAAGTAGACAGAAAGGCAGGCAGAGAGAGAGGAGGAAGCAGGCTCCCTGCTGAGCAGAGAGCGTGATGCGGGGCTCCATCCCAGGACCCTGAGACCATGACCTGAGCCGAAGGCAGAGGCTTAGCCCACTGAGCCACCCAGGCACCCCAAGTCTTAAAATTATATTTAAGCATATGATCATTTGGTGAAAAATTTTTAAAAAATTATATGTGAAAAGTAGGAGTAAATTGAATTCGTTGACTAGCAGCCTTAGTACAAAAATTTTGGGAGGACGTCATGGTGTGCCAGTGTACCTTACTTTGACTTGGAAATATTCACTAAAAATGTATTACAATGTTTTCAGTCTTGGGTCACCATTTCCTGTCTTGAAATTACCCCTCTCATTATTTTCCAACATTTAAAGTGTATGATGCTTCCATACAGTTTTATATACAGCCCAAATCTGTATGTACATATATGTCAGTATTTTCTGTTCATTTGTCCCTTCCATGTTTCTGTTCAAAATTTGGTGAAAGGGAGTAAAATAATTCATGACACTGAATTACCAGAAATGTCTTTGTGACATACTAGGAAGTTAAACATACTCTTCTGAGAGTAGGGTTAGGCCCTGTTTAATGTCCCATGGAGTGGTCATTCCTACCAGTCATTTATGCTCACCAGGGAGCATGTTATAATATAACCTAGCTAAAATTATTTATCCTCATTATCATTATCTGTCTTCAATAACTTAAAAATCAGTGGGAAAAATCAACTCCTGATAGCCTTACTTGTCCTTATCTGTTTCTGACTAACTTTGCTACTCTGGAAATTCTCTTCCAGGATTAAATGGACAATGTATACAGCATGCCTACTGTATCACTATCCCTTTTCATTTGGTCTTCCCGGATACACTGAATTTTCAGATGTGCTGTAGCCTAAGATTTTGGCTTGAGTCTTTGGTTCTTGGATGATCTTGTGGGTGAACATAATTTTAACCTAACTGGGTAGGCCTGAGGTAATGGGGGCAAACCTAGGACAACTGGGCCAATGCCCATTCCATGCAGTTGTGTGTCCCCAGAGTTTCTAATCTCTAAGCACTTTTCCTTGCAGGAAAATGCCATTGAACTCAGAGCTTCAAAAGACTGATTAAAGGGCTGAGAATTTGGGATAAAGGATGAACAGAATGGATGGTCTTTTGGGGGATTAAACAGCTGCTTAGTCAAAAAATGAGCTAGGATGGAAATACACTGATGAATTATGAGGACAGTGGTGGGTTGTAATAGATTTTGAAGTGTTCCAAGTTTTTATAGTAACTACTAGTTCAGACCTGTAAGGGTAATGACAGTGTTATAGCTGTGGTCAAAATCTAAACTGATTCCCATTAAAATACCCTTTTTATGAGAATATATAAAATTAACATATGCTAATGAGCTATCCATTTTAGGTTTGAAATGCTTTGTAATAAAAGTGTTATTTCATGTGATTGATAGTGAAGTAATCATTTATTTTTACTAACTCCACAGTATAGTACAGATAGAGTCCAAAATGATTAGACATATGTAACTAATAAAATGAATTGGCAGGACAATAATTGCAAGGGGGAAGAATTGAAGACAAAGCAATGTTTTTGGGTTTCTTGCTGATGGGGATGCTGGGAGTACTAGAGTGTGCAAAAGTGTGGGGCGATTCAGACAAATCCCAGTGTTTCTATTTATTCCGTTTCAGTTCACTGAGTTGTCTGATTATAATTGAGTTGTTCATATTGTGCTCTTGAAATGTTTTGAGGCAAATGAAATCTTCTAAGAATTCAATTATACTGAAACAATAGCCACAAGACATGGTAAAGTTATTGCCATGTTAACATAGGGCAGAATGGGAAAACATAGTTTGTGTTTAAGTGTTGGTGCTATTTCTTGGAACCAAATACTTCAAGTTATTTCCAAGGTAAACGGACTTCATTCTTAGAGTGAATATTTTTGTTATAAATCATGAAGTTAATCTTTTGATCCTTGAAGTAGAAATTAAATGTTCTTTTTAATGAGACCAATTGATTCCTTTCTTGAAGAAATATAGTAGCAAATACCTAAGACTAGCTTAGAAAATGTTGACTTTGGAGGAGGGGTGGGACTTCTATATAAAGATTTGGAATTTTAGATGATCATTTAGAATTTAAAACTTAGAGATTTCATGAGTGGAAAATTTTCATCAAAAAATAATATTCATTTAAGTAGGTTTTAAAATAGAAAAATGTAAACTTGTTATGATGAATTATCTTGATGTTCAAAAGGCACTGGTTCATGAATAATATTACTAGGAAAAACTACTTATTTTCTTTAGGAGATTTAAAAAAAAAAATCTGGAGCAGTAGCTTAGGGAACTCTGAATTCTATTCCCCATTTTACCGTTAATTCTGTAGCTATGAGCAACTAATTTAACCTTCCAAAACCTTTCCCTCATTTGGATAAAGAATGAATAATACTTTCCAGCTACATCAATAACAGGGATGCCCCAGTGGATGATGTTTATTTAGTGCATTAAGCTCTGTAGGTGGGAAGGCAAGGACTACAGTATGAGGCCAAGCTGTTATTATTGAACTGCTTGTTTTTTTTTTTTAAATGTTTGTTTGGAAAGATGTTTGTTTTGGATCTGTTATGTGCCAGGGACCAAATGATACATCCTTCCTGGTAGAGTCTAAGCCCCTGAAATGCGGCTTCCATTTCTTACTCATTATTGCATCCTGTCTATTCAAGACTTTGAATCTTCTACATGGGAATAATCAGCAAATGTTTATTTAGATCATAAGTATGAAGGATGCAGTCTTCTAAGGATGCCTTAAAACAAAGTGTTTATGTATGTGTGTATGGGGGAGACGAGCTGAAATAGGAGGGATTCTTGTTTTGAACAAGACCTCTAAACTTTATTTACCTTCACTGTTATTTCCTTCATGATTAAACTGTTTTCCCCTCAGATTTTCAGTCTCCCATGTGCTTTTGTTTTATTGAGTTTTTATTATTATTATTATTTTTGCTTCTCTCCTGTTTCAAATGGTTTGTTTCTTTACTAGGCTGTCAGAGGAAAGGGACCCATGAGTCGTACTTTCTACTTATCTTCCATCATCAGAACACAGTGCTCAGTCCCGGAATAGATTTCCTAACATAATAGCCGTAGAATAATCTTCAGAAACATGGCACCCACCTCTATGTGGCATGTGCTGAAATCAAAGAGATAGAAATTAAATAAATTTTTAAGAATTTCTGGTTTGTTTTTTTTTCATTTATTAAATTTTCATAGTCCATCCAGCTTCTCAATAAATGTACTTTGGTTTGAAAGGAAGTAATTTCTATAGGTTTATTAAAATTTACTCTGCTGAATTTAGTTCTTTGGATATGGAATGCATGTTAATTTCTTTTAACTATCCGCATCCATGTCAAGCATTTATGGAGGAAGAATCTCAGTTTTCACGTGTAGCATTTTATTTCACCTGCTGAAAGGCAAAACTAAATTTACATCATCAGACTGGGGGCCGATATATTTTGCATGTCTTACAAGATGTTCATCCATCCATATCTACTGAGGTTTTACCTAAACTGCCCAGTTGTTGAGCCTTATTTCCTTGCGGCACCTTTTCATTTTCTACATTGGAGAAAAGCCTACTTTCTAAAATCATTATCACAGCTCCTTGAAAACTTCATCTCTTCTCCAGAATATCAAAGTAGAAAATGATCAGTGGAACTTTGGTTAAGGGTCGTGGGACTTACGTAAGGAGGCAAAATCAGCATAGAAATATATTTTCAGGCTTTTTTTTTCCCCCTCTTTGGTGAAATGCCTGCGATATCACCAAGACAGAAAGTTTGACTTGTGAAGAGGTGGTGGAATTCAAATCACATAGAAAGCCAAGGCTCTTTAAAAGACGGTGAATTGAGTTAGCTGTGCAATTTAGTTCTGTGGTGATTTTTGTTCTTTTGGAAAGAAGTGAAGAGTTTTATTCTTACATATTCTCTGAATAATGGAAAGATTTCTAGTACCTGAATTTTAAAGACTTATTGTAGTCTATCATCTTGCTTGCAGTACTTTGGAACTGGGCAGTGCTTTAGAAAACTAGTTCTACTTCCTTACTTTATAGATACGAAAACTCAGTTCCAGAGAATTAGCAGTAATTGCCTGATGAAGATCAAAAAAATTACCTAGAGATAGGTTATAACTGGGCTGGCTGTTCCCTCTACTCTGGTCCTATGAGCCTAAAGAGTTAAGCAAAATGACTTCTGATTCATATACTCCTCATTCCAGTTAGTAGCAATCTTGGGTCAGTAGCACTTTCGTGTGTTAAAAATAAATTGGAAGTTACTTGAAAAGAATGAGAAAGCTTTATTGGGGAAAAATTAGGATTACTCAAAGGAAGCTGCAGCTAGTCAGAGGAAGCAACCGGTAAAGACAGGATCTTGCTCATTGGCCTTGTCACCGGTTTGCCTGCATTTTTTTTTTTTTTAAACAGAATACTTAATTGTTTAGTCACCTCTCCCTTTATTGGAATTGCTCTTACATTTATTGATTTTGTTTTGTTTGTTTAAATAGAGTAAGTGTGTATCATGGCCTTATCCTCCCTCCGTTCCCCCCCCCGCCCCGTTTTTTTCATTCCAGATCCTTCAATTTATTTTCTCTGCTCTCTGTCATCCTAAATTTGGTTATTTTTCTCCTTCAGTCCCTGCTTTTTGTTTTCCTTGCCTACTCCCTACACCCTTCATTTTCCACATCTAAATTTCAGTGAAATCGATTTCATCATTTCCTGACATCTGTAGATTTAAGCCCAGTGACTTATAAAATAAGCCCAGCAATTCTAGAATGAGATGACATCTATGCATTTCGCATTATTTTTGATCGCAGAAGTGGGGAAGTCTATGTATGCACATTAGAGAGTCAAATCTCAAAAATTAGGTCCTGGATTTGCTTCATTTAATTGCTTTATAAAATCGAACTAACACTGCAACTCATTAAAGTAAGATTTTTTTTTTCCTGAAGGTTCTCTCAAACTCTCAAATAGGGCATTTGTATTTTTTATAATAGTTAATGGTTTCCACTTTAGCACTGCTATTACGTGCTGAGAGATCCATGTTTGATTCTCTATTGTTATACTTAGTACTGCAGTCATTTATTTATTTATATATTAGAATTATTTTTTAAAGATTTATTTATTTATTTTAGAGAGCAAAAAAGAGAGAGAGAATGAGAGAGAGCAGGAACAGCGGGAGGGGCAGAGGGAGAAGGAGAGAGTCTCCAGCAGACTCCCTGCTATTTGCCGAGCCTGATGGAGGCTCCATCTCACAACCCTGAGACCATGACCTGAGCTGAAATCAAGAGATGGATGTGAAATTGGCTGAACCCCCCAGACACCCTAGTACTATCATTTTTTAATTATAGGCCTTCATCAGCATCACTCAGAGATTCAGCAGAGCAGTGGTGATCAAACCTGACTTCTTAGACTCTATGGGGAATTTTAAAAATTACCAGTTTTTGTCCCACTTGAGAGCAGTTAAATTCAAAACCCCAGGAGCAGGACTAGAGTACTGGTATTTTTAAAAGTACTCCAAGAGTTGTCAGGATGGAGACTACTGGATACACTAGGGGAATCCCTGAGTTCAACACGACCTACTATTTTGGGTTCACGTGGGTATTCTAATGAATGATTTTACATTTCTCTAAAATTTTAAAATTCTGTGATATTGGTAATATTTTAACTAAATGTTATCAAACTAGGTAAACCAATGGTACACAGGTTCTGGGGGTACGTGGATAATTCAGTACACCTGTTACCAATGTTAGATAATGCATATGAAGAATACTGCATACAGTAGAATTACATTTCATTTAACCACCTGTCAACAAATGTTTATTGAGGCCCTGCTGCATACCAGGGACAGGGGTTAGAAAAGTGAACAGAATACTAAACCATTCTTTCCTTAGAGAGTTTAGATGACTGAGGACGATGCCACATAGTGCCCAAGGTACTATCATACAGTAGGTCCAACCTACTGTAGGTTGTAGGTCCTATCCTGCAGGATAGGATAGGATACTGTAGGATAGTAGGTCCTATCCTGCAGTGTTAGGCAAGTAGAACATCAGATGAGTAGTTTGCTGGGAGGGACAAACGTGCTTCTGTAGGACACATATCTTCTAACACCAAAGCCATCCTCTGCATCTAACAAATCGGATAATGTGAGAGGTAGGAAGGACATGAGATGAAGGGAAGAACAGACCTCTTTGTTGTCTCATGTGCATGCTCATGAAATCTAAAAGCAGGGAAAATGCTGCCATGATTGTAATTCACTCTTTTCTGTGTCTTTAACTTATACAATTAATTTGATAGAACTGAGGTGTCTCCTTATCTTCACTGGGTGCCCTTATTGCTGTGAAGCTGCAAGGCATTATGAACACAAAGGCTCTGGGGTCAGAAAGACCCGGCTCATTTCTCAAACTTGTCTCATGTAGTGGAGAAGTTAACCCGAAACTTCATTAAGCCTTTCTTCGCTAAGCCATAAAGTTGATAAAATGATATCTACTTTGTAGGGATCTTGTGTGGCTTGACATCTGTGTATAGCCCTCAGCCTACTATTTGCTATATTTAGATGCCTCGTGAACAGAAATATTTTGTTATTATGCAAAGGAGCAGCAGTTTTTATTTAATACTTAAAATTAAGAAATACTTAAAATTATAGGAATTTTAATGCATCACAATGGAAGAAGTGTGAGACATAATTTGTTTGTATAAATCCCAAATTTTCAGCGTTTCTTTAAATCTGTTGTTTTAGTTAGAATTGCTTTGGACAGCGACAGTGGCAGTGTTTTTGCCTCAGTGATTCAAGTTTTCTTTTTCTGCAGACTTTTCCAAAAGTGTGCCTAACATTAACAATTTGTCAGTGAGAGAGCTGTTCAGGGTGATAAACTACTTCCAGAAGCATCTAGGGTCCATTTCATTTCTGTGCTTACCTTGGGCTTTTCTGTTTGACCCCTGTGCTGACAAGTTTTTCTAATAGGTAGGGCTCGTCCATTGGGTGTGCTCTTTGGAAAGGCTTATCTGTCTTCTACTCAAATAACTCATTTTTTTGGACTGATTTGAACACAGAAGAAATCTTCTGTCTCAGTTTTTCCACAATGTTTGCAAAAAGATTGAGAGAGTAGGTAAACACTACTCCGAGACTCGAGATGTGGGTGACAATTATCATAGTTATAGCACTGTTGATTGTTTCTTTGGGAGTACTCAAGAACGACTTAACATTTGGGTATCAAACCTGGTTAGGTTTTAAACCGGTCTTATCAGGTTTTCCTTGTTCTTGATTTAATTTAAACATTAGACAAGTCCATTGTCTTGGGAAATACCCAACCCTTGAACTAGAACAGGGAACTGTTCTCTCTGTTATAAAAGACTAATATTTACAAATTATATAACAAACCATAAATACAGTTCCAGAGTGCCCAGATGCTATCAGTAGCTGAAGATAGGGACACCATGGCTGGTGGTTATGGCCCATTGAAATACTTGATGGCATGTCAATATGAATGGTCACTGGCTAGAAGAAATGCCAGTTCCACTTCATTTTCATTGTAAAAGACTTTGGAAAGACTTCTCTAATCTAATTTTTGATCCTCTGAAAGTACTTGTATTTCTCCAGTATTTGTTCATAGTTAAATATGACCTCAATTTTCCTTTCACCTCTACCCATATTCAAATGAAAGAAAGTCTCAAATGACACATTAGGGCCCTTAAACTTTAAACTCAGAAATGACTATAAACTAAATATCTTTGATTGTTCATGGCTATAGAGATGTAGATAAGGTTGTTAAGAGAAAGAAAATTGAGTGTGTGTATTGAACCCTGATTAGAACTTGAATTTGGCATATGATGCCTACAAGTTTTTATCTATGTCCGTATGCACTTCATGTGGCATATTGTACTAGGTTTTGTAGGACACTTTTAAGAAATTAGTGATAGACTTGAATCACAGTGTTTATCAGACATTCCTTTGCCATTTTCCAAATATATGTAATGCAGATATATAGAGAGGTAGGTTTATAATAGCCCACCCTCAAATTTACCACTCCCGATACTGAAATACATAGTTCATCGCAATCCCACCATGCCTAGTTAAAGATGAAATCTTTGATTCTACCATAGTAATCCTGTTTAATAAACTCGGACTTGGATATATGAGCTGGCAGGAAAAATTTTCCTTCTCTTTCTTTTTTTTAATGGATTCAGAATATTAAAGATCTTGTAGGCCTGTGGGTCGCCATACTAGGAAAATCAGTATACAGTAAAAAGGCTGTGACTGTTCATTATTCAATTTAAACTAATATGTGTGCATTGAACTTAATTTACATAGGTGAAAAAAAATAAGTGAGATAATTATTATCCATGTACTTTAAAATAAAATATCTAAGCATTGATGCTTAGGAGGTTATTTATTTGTATGTTTAATTTGTTTTGAAGGAGTCAGTGATCATTATTGACTTTTGATGAAGCTTACTTGTAATGCCTTCACTTTCCTTTTTGAATATTGCCAATAACTTATCAAGATGTGAGAGACATTCATGACAATAAACAACCTGTTTTCATGCAGGTGACAAATCAGTGATGTGTTTCTTTCTTTTTTTTTTTTTTTTTTAAATTAATCAACTAATTAAATCATTCTAGGGTGCAAGTTTACCACGCTGGTAGCTTTTTTTTTTTTTTTTAATATTTTATTTATTTGACAGAGAGAGAGAAGTCACAAGTAGTCAGAGAGGCAGGCAGAGAGAGAGGGAGAAACAGGCTCCTCACTGAACCGAGAGCCCGATGCCGGGCTCGATCCCAGGACCCTGAGATCATGACCTGAGCCGAAGGCAGAGGCTTAAACCACTGAGCCACCCAGGCGCCCCCAGTGATGTGTTTCTAATGATATGTTTTTACAGTTATCCTGTCTTAACATACAATATGTATTGAATTTACTAAAAGTAATGAATCTGCAGAGTTTATACATGGATCATTTGCCCCTTGTAATAGCACAAGAAATAAAATGCAATTGTTAGAATGCCATTTGCTTTTAAGAAATATATCAAAATTTTGCAATTTTAAGATTAAGAATATTTAAGAAAAATTAAGCCTTGAACAAATCTGTCATGACTCAGAATCACAATATGTTAGACCTTTATTATATAATATAGTATAAAATAAGTTTTCACATTGGACTACTGTAATTATATAATAATAACTGAGATAATAAAATTTGAATATGGTCCCTTGATTGCATAAATCACTAGCTATCTAATTTGGAGGTTATAATAACACCATAAAGTTCAGGTTTTTGCTCTGCTAATTATTACCTCTGGGGCTTTGGTTTCCTCATCTATATGACAGAAGGAGGGCTGGCAAAATAATCTGCTCTTCCTACTTCTGAAATGCTGTGACTTTGATAAGGTAATTAATGATGAATGTGACTAGGGGAATGTCATTTGGGAAGGTATTGACTATCAAAAAGCAACATGCAAACAGATTGCATTAGGTACCAGTTTTCTTCAGCTTATGATGACTTATTTCATAAGCCAAATTTCAATTCATGCTGTGTCATTAGCACAGTGACATCTCTTTGAAGAGAAAGTATTCATACATTTGAAACTTACATTTAAATTGATTGGCCCAACTTATATTTTGTGCTCTCTTAGTAGAAAAATATCACACATGTGTTTATATTCTAATTTGCACTTATTTTCTTTGCAAATTTGGCATTACCTCCATTTGTAAATGCTATTTTATTTGTTGCTGGCCCTTTTAAAATTTTAATTCAATGTTTAAAATTCATTTTAGTAAAATCAGAAGTTCAGGGCTTCACAGTCTGCCTTTTCAAGTGTAAAAACCAGGATTTCTGTTTTGCTTTAGCAAAAAGTGACACAGCCATTCTTTCTCTTAAGTTTTTGGCTAAGAAGAAGCAAAAGATTGACCTTGATAAATCACCTTAAGAGTATAATTTAGATCCTTGTTCATAAACCCTCTCTAGAATTTCAAATACTTAAAATTACCTGATGGTATCTGTGGACTCCTCATGGATTTGAAGACAAGTCAAGTACATGAAAGGTTCCTTTCTGTGCTCTAAGATATGAAAAGTGGATTTATTTCAGTGGGTATCTGGTTTAATTCATATTCTTTATTATTATTATTATTATATATTTTTTTACTTACATATAATGTATTATTAGCCCCAGCGGTACAGGTCTGTGAATCGCTAGGCTTACACACTTCACAGCACTCACCATAGCACATACCTTCCCCAATGTCCATAATCCAACCACCCTCTCCCCACCCGCTGCACAACCCCCCCCCCAACCCTCACTTTGTTTTGTGAGATTAAGAGTCTCTTATGGTTTGTCTCCCTCCCAGTCCCATCTTGTTTCATTTATTACTTTCCTACCCACCAAACCCCCCATGTTGCCTCTCAACTTCCTCATATCAGGGAGATCATATGATAATTGTCTTTCTCTGATTGGTTTACATTATATTCTGTTGGAATGTTGAGATAATGTATGGGTGTGTGGGAATGAGCTGGAAACTATGAAATTTGCTATTTGTATTTTTATTTAGATGAATTAAACAATCTCCTTAATATATTACTTAAATACATAAAATGTTCTCTATTAATTGAAAGTTATACATTTTTTAAGATAAAGAATCTTCTTCCATTGTGCTTAATGATCCACAGAGTCCCACCTGTGCTATAACAGAATAAAAACAAAATAACAAAAAGTAGTTAGATGCTGGCTTTAATTTAAAAAAAAATTTTTTTATTTTTATTTATTTGAGAGAGAGAGAAAGATCACAAGCAGGGGGTGTGGTGAGGCAGAGGGAGAGGGAGAAAACAAACACACAGCTGAGCTGTAGCTGGAGGCAGGGCTTAGTCCCAGGACCCAGAGGTCATGACCTGAGCTTAAGGCAGATGCTTAACTGACTGAGCCACCCAGGGGACCCTGGCTTTAATTTTTTTTAATGGGGAAACAGAAGTATAGTTGCACAGAGGAAAAGAGGTAAACATTCATAAGCATAAAATGGGAGAGCAGAATTTTCTTATAGATAAATATATATATTTTTCGAGAGAGTCATTTTATGTGTTTGGTTTTGTCCAGGGACTACGTATATGCAGAGTTTACAGATTGAATAGTTGAAATAAATTCTGGAATACCTATAAACTGTGCTAATCATAAAACATTCTAAATAACTGAAAAGCTAGTCTTTATAGATTTGGATACTTGGCACTTGCTGATGTCTATTTCAAGTACCTAATGATTCTCAATTCGCTTCAAATGCTTAAGTGTAAGAAAGCAATAATAGGGACAGTGGGTGTCCAATGTCTCATTTCAATATATTTTTAAAAAAATCTAGAAGCTATTGTATATTCACATTGTAAATTTTTATGCCGTCTAAAGCATCACTATTCTCTGATTTTTATTGAAGTTATATTATTTCAAAATTGTGACATAAATTACATGTTACTCAGAAGCTCTGGGTTGGCAGTATTTATATAGCCAAGAATTTTGGTTGTAGGTTGGGGTATGGAATAATATTGCCATCCAACCCAGTTTGGTTTCCTAGCTATTAGGTTTATCAGTGTTTATCTAAAAGCATGTTAAAAGCACATTAAAGTTTTATCAATGCTCAAATCAATGTGAAAGGAATCACTTGGGTCTTCTGGATTATGAACACTTTGGAGAATTAGTCTAGGATTTCTGCCAAGGGTAGTAGAAGACATAGAAGAATGGGTAAATAAAAAGATAAATGAAGAATGGGTTTGGAGGTGAATTGGCTTTACACTTACCATGCATATTAGGTTAATACTCTGGATGTGTTTCTCAAATGCCAATTTCTGATCAACCTTGACATGAAGTAGTAGCAGTTGTCATCACATCTTAGTGCTCTCTACTTCTTTGACACTGCTTGATGAAATTTAAGAAAATGATCTTGAATAGAGCAAAGTTTGGCAATCCATTCTGTGCCACTTACAGGCCTGCGAATTTAAGACCATCACTTTCTCATCTGAAGTATGGGATTAAGTGAGGATTAAATGAAGTAATACATGTCAAGGTTTAGTAGTGTGGCCTTATACATATTAGGAAGTAAAAAAAAAATCATTGCTTGTTTTTCTGATAGTAAAATGAAAAAACTTTGGGAATGAGAGGAGTTTAAGTGTCTTAAACTTTCTTTTATTTATGCTGGAATGGAATTTTCAGAGCTGTTCTCTATGAGATTTATCATTCTCAAAAGATCATGCATGGTTTCAGATGGCTTTTTCTGTTGTAAAACCTTTGTTGGATCTAACTTTGAGCAGCAATAAATGCAAAAGTATTTGTATTTGAGGAGAAAAAAATGTTTTTCTTTTATTTTAGATAAATATTTATTAATGAGGAAGGTCTTCTCCTAACTGGCATTACTCAGGAAACAATGAGTAGAACTACAATGAATAGAAAATATCTGTGAAAAAGACCAACATTTCCTTGATTCTAGACTAAAGGATAATGCCCTCTGAGCAGCGTACTGAGATTCTACTCTGTACGATTAATTTCTCTCACTCACCAATTAGGGTAATAGGCAGACACACACTCACAGATGTGCAAACACAAAAGAAAAATATTTTTCACTTTGGGAATATTATTAAATGTTATAAAAATTTTATTCTTTAGGGAAAATTGAATTATATAGAGAGTAATATTAGATGTACTCACAGGTAGAAAATACTCCTTTAAATGGAATAAAATGAAAATATTAGTAAATTTATAGAATGTGTGAATACTGTTGCAAATTTATAACAAGAATTTTTGTAAGCAATTGAAATGCATGATTCTTAAATATTTAATCATGTCTATAAAATAAAATGGAATTTCGTAATCCAGGAGGCACAAAAATGCAAGCATGAAATAAATGAAAAAATGTCATGTAGCTATCAAACTGGAAAACAGAAATCATTTCTAAAATTAACTGTTTCCTACTTGATAAAACTCAGTAAAGTTATAATTTTTCTATCATTACATAAGCCAATTTTCCTAAAACTTCTTTAAAATTATATGCTATATGTTTTCTTAGGTGGCCAATGATAGAGAGGGCACAGAGTACTAAGAAATCATGTTCCTGTTTCTCCACGTGTGACCTGGGGACCTCATACATCAGGATTTCTTTGGGTGCTTATTTTAAAGGGGGACTCCTGGGCCCCCAAATTAGGTTATAATATCTGGAAATCATATTTTCTAGTGAACAACCGTTGGGTTGGGTTGTGTGCTTGCCTTCCAGTGGAATCCTGGAGTGCCAGTATCCTGGAGGAATTTGTATCTTGGTACAAGCAAAGCTAAATAGGTTATGATCTGCATTGCACACCCTTTCTAACTAGCTCACACGATGGAAACCATGAGTATAGATATTACATAGGAAAAGACTTTTATCCATATGTATGTCAGTCTCCCCACTCTTCTCCTTCCGCCTTTAAATCTGACCAGGCTATTATAATTTCAGAACTGATTCCTCCCCATGGAAATATATTGCTTTCCAGCTGCTGCTTGCAGATATTTAAAAATTGAAATAAGCATCTCATTTTGTATTATCTTTCTGCCTACCCATGTGTTGAGATAATGCGCTGGATATTTTGTCATTCAGCTGGAGAAGAGTTCTATTTGCATGATTTATCAGGACAATTATTTGTGTTGAAATAGCAGATGTAGAAAGATGTCTCACTTGCAGGTAGTCTGTTCCTGATGACAGCATTGTGTCATTGAGTTATCCCACTGTCCAGTGAGAAGTTATGGTCGATTAAACCTCCCAGGCTTTGGGAGCTGTGCTGGAAGTTTCCTCTTTCATCTTTTTCTTGTTCTTCTTCTCTGGCTGAAATTTAGGGATGTGTGATCCCCTTCTAATAACATTTCTATGTCACTGGAGCAGTGTTTTCTTTCAGCTCCACATGGCTTGGTGTTCTGAATAGGTAGCAAGTATTGAGCTCCTTGAGTTCTGCAGAAGTCATGAGTTGTGGTGCATGGAGAGAAGAAGGGTCAGCTTGCATACAAAGGTGTGAGGGGGCACCGCCAGGCCCCTCTACTGATTGTGTCTGAATAGGATTGTAGGCTCCAGCCTGAGTAAGCTCCCTCCTTCAGGGCTGATGACCAGTATAGTAAAGAGTGGTTATTACAGATCAAGTAGAATTTGGTCTCTGCTCTATCACGACTGCTTAGAATTTCATTTGGCTTCATTTAACTCTTACCTTTTGGATGTTATACCTGTTTTGATGTATTTGAGGATTAAAGGTTATAAAAGCACATTGAGTTGAACTTGGAGATTAATTTATAGGTCAGAAATAAAATCATAATTGATACAGGCTCTTTGTGTGGTCCCATTTGGTATAGTTATTCATGTATTTCACAGAAATTTGGATAGGAGTGTAGGTATGGCAGAAAGAATAGAATAAGGGCTATGTAACATCAGTATGAGTTCCTGTTAAAACATATTAATACTTCAGCTTTTCATAAGTGTGATGCTGTGTCTTACACTCCTAGAAAAGAACACACTGATGAAAGAAATGTTTGTAGTCCAGGTAAACAGAAAATAAATAATAGTTACAGTGTAATAAAACATAGTACCAATATAATGTGATCAGTGATAAGATAATTGTAGTAAAGTACTTGAAATGGAAATATTGTATCATTTTTCTAACACTTTGAAAAATAAAGACAGTTGCTTTTGAATATTTATATTTAATCATTATGAATAATAAGCATGAATATTTATAATTATTTGGGTGGTGTTGGTCTTGTCTTCTGGCTACAGAGAGCTAGCTATTCTATAAATATAAATAGACAGGCTGGGAACGGTGTGTACTGTGCCAATGGCCAAAAATGCTTAATTCTTAACATTGGTGATAGAACTAGATATCTGGGAGCTGGGGCTCCCCCTCAAGGCCCTGAAAGATTGATCTCTCCATACTTCTTTCCTACTCTTGCTTTTCTTGCCTATTAAGGGAAATGACTGCTTCCTAGATCATGTTATACAACTTGTAAAAGGCAGTTAGTAATCACAGGTCTGTGATCTCTATCTTTGCTTCTTTTCTGCTGCTTAATATTGTGATATCAAATGAGACTATTAAAATGTGATCTCTGATCCATAGCTGATTAAATAGCTCCTAAGTTACAGCTATAGAATGATTATGCTTAAAGCTCAGATTTAATAGTGTGATAGGAGCTACCTTGCATTGCTTTATTCTGTAACTGAAAATAGAGTAAGAAGAATAATGTGGAATATGAAAAACTGTCTCAGTTTCTTGATTTATGAAACATGGATCGTTGTGCTCTTATTTCCCAACACTTCCAGGCTCCGTCTCATTCTTAAATTGTGTCTAGAAAGTTTAAACCTTCCTAATTTCTAAGCCCCCACTTTGCCATGAAGTACTACCCTTATGTGAAATCTTTCCACTGCTTCTTTGGAACTTCAGCATTTCCTCCCTGTGGACCTGGAGAAGCTTTGCACCATGGTAGAAAAAGCTTGGACTAAAGTGGAGCTAGGGGGCATGGCTTTCAGTTTCAGCTCTGAATCTGGTTACCTGTGTGATGTAGGACTCAAGAATTTCCAGACCTACATTGTGCATACTAGTTTGGAAAGTGATCAGAAGTAGAAATGTGAATTTATGTATCGTCAACACGAATTGATGGCTAAGGCCATAGGTGTAGAAGGTTGTCTGCAAAACGTTGCAATTTATGATGTGAAGAAAGAAGAAAGAAACCTAGATAAAATTTTTTAATTGATGGGTCAGCAGAGAAAAAGGAATCCATAAGAAAATTGAGGAAGCACTTTGAGAGGTAGCAGGAAAAACAGCACTAGTGAGTGCAAGCACATGGGGGTGAGAATTTCAAGTAGGCAGAAGAGTAGTAAATAGTTCCTGTTGTATGGAAAGATGTAACTAGGACGAGAAATGAAAAATGCCTAATAGATTAATGAATTAAGGACTCATTGGTAACCTTAATGGGAATAGTTTCATCCACAGGAGGGAATGAAAGCACAGTTGCATTGAAGTGAGTTTGCTGTACAATTGAGGAACCCCATTGATTATGCCTTCAATATTCTTGGGTGGAAGAATTTGGACCTAAATGGAGGGGCTGTTATTGTTGCTGTAAGATGGAGGAGACTATTTGCAAGGTCTAGTTCAGTCAAAAGAGATAGACTAAAGTAACAGGAGAGAAAGGAGTTAACTGGTGGGGGAGAGGATCCAGAAAGGATGAGATCCTACGCTTTGAAAGAAGGCTCAACTTCGAACAGGATGAGTAAGACCTGTGACTTAGATATTTCTTTATTTGGCTAAGTTATATACTTTGTGTGGACTGATTTTTTCCTTTTGTTTACTTATCCCAAAGCAATTTACATTTTGGTTGGTTCACTGATTTTTCACAAATTTAGAGATGATGGTTTGAGAATGATTAGGAAAAAATTAACTTCAACAGCATTCTCAGATTATAAAATTTTAGTGGAAAAAATGTTTACATAAAAATTGGGAACTTTGGTGAAAATATTTTAGAAAAGTTACCTGCATTTTTTCTTTGCTCTACAGTTGCTAAAATTATACAATATGACACACACACACACACCCACACACCCTCAGTCTCATTGGTATAGAGAGGCTACTCTACACATGCTAGGCTCTCTATAAAAATATTTCCACTGCACCTTGTTTAAAAGCATTAAAAATATTCTTTCTCTAGATAAGAAGGGAAAGAGAAAGTAAAGGACTGACTTAATACTAAACCTTAAGTATTTCAATTCTATTTTAAATTTCAAATAATTTGAGCATCATGGCTAGAAATGTACTTTTCTATAATTTTTGTTAAAATAGTTTGCTAAGCAGCTTCACCCTGTCCCTTCCACACTTTTGGATATGGTGTAATTCACTGAACTCGATTGTTTTGCATGTAGGTGTGGGAAAACACTTTTGTCTTCACAACATAATACTCATACCGTCAACACTAATAAAGAGAGAACGTTCAAATGTCTGCACAACAGTGAAGTCAATATACTTTTAAGAACTTCAGAGTTAGCTTTTACTGTAAGGAAAAAAACAGCTTTTATTTCTGTAAAAATAATCTTAATCCTTCAGTAAAGTGTTAAATTCATTAAAATGTCTACTATGTCTAGTTCCTTAATTTTTATTAAATGTTTTCCGGTAAATGACTATACATACATACATATCTGTATGTATGTATATATATATATATATATATATATATATATATCCCACCCGCGACATGCTACAGTTTGGACCTAATTAATTCAAACTGATCTTGAACCAGTGGGGGCTGTGTTTGTTTTAGAGACCGAGACTGTGTGACTACAGGGCAGTCTAGATGGAAGTGGCCCAAGCTTGAATCTGCACTGCATCATACATTAGCTGTGTGATCTTGAGCAAGTTAAACTCTCTAGACCTCATATTCCATATAAAATCAGAATAATGTTAGTACCCTCACAGTGTCATGAGAATTGGATCAGTTAATACTTATAAGCCGCTTAGCACATTGCCCTACTCTTTCTAATGATGTTAGCCATTCTTATTGCCATTTATATTGATTCCAATGTTAGGTAGTAAAAGGAAATTGAATAAAAGATATAACACATTGAGAATATATTATGTAAAGATATGTGATTTATAAGAATGAGTATCCTAGGAATCTAATTTTGTTTCGCAGAAAAATTCTTTCCAGGACCAGAAAAAACAAATGCTAAAATATAAACAGAGATTATCTATGGATGTTATGGTTATGGGTGTTTTAAATTTTCTTTTAACTTTTTTGCATATTTCATATTTTCTTTAAGGAATATGTATTACTTTCATAAAAATATGTAGCAAATGTTATGAAATAATACAGATCATTCTAAGTATGAAATATTGGGAAATTAAATACAAAGTTAATTAGAGTATTAAAAGGAGTGTTTTTATATTTGGGATGCAGTTCTCTTCTAAGAAGTGGAAGCACTTTTCTGGATTTCATCAGTGAGCATAGTAATTAAGTGGACATTTTTAGCCAATTTTATGTCCTGGGATAAGATTCTTTGACCACGTTGCAGCACACTTTTGAAGTGGCTCATCCTAATGTCATTGGGCGTCTGTTCACGGAGTGAAAACCAGCATTTTAGCATGGAAAATTGCCAAGGAGAGAAAAGTAAAGTTAAAATGACAGAAAACAAAATAAAACCAAAAAACTGCCAAACACATATAAATTATTTCTGGAGAGTTTTTTGTTGTTATTGTTTCTTAATTTATTAACAGTAGATAATCATGAGATGATTTTAGACCCAGAATTTATATAGTGTTCTTTCACTGGAGTTCAGTGTTGACACAGTTATTAATACCAGTATGGCTGTGTATATTTATTTTCAGGCATATGTCTTCATAATAGTTATGAGAGTGCACATTTATCGGGAACACTCATCCAAGTAAATGTAGGTATTCACATAATGAGGAAGTAACGGTTAGGATAAAGAATCTTTGGATAAGCATGCTAGGAAAGTTGGGGATAGTATAGTAGTATATGGAACAAATGCCAGCAGTCCTCACTTGTCCTACTGTTTACTGGTCCTCCAGCAACATGGTTCGATTTTCAGTTACCATGGTCTGTTAATTGTGAGTGATTGTGTAAAGCACACATCTTATTGCTAGGTCTTCAGCTCACAAATCACTACATATATAACAGCTGTACATCATCATTGGTGACCAGCCATGTCAGTTCTTTCAAAGTCTGTTGGCGAATGGTCCCTGCTCATCTGTTGGGCAGTTCAGGCAGTACACAAACATGGAGTTGTATTGTCTCTTTGTCTCCCTGCGTGACATTTGGTAAAAATGAGTAATTTAAGTGGAAGTTGGCTGACAAAGGTGAACGTACAGTGAAGAAACAAAGTGATAATGCTGGAAGTCCAGTTTGAATCGAACCTACATGGAATCGAATCTACAAGGAGACGTTTTTGACCATGGGGATATTGACCTTCCCACTATTTAAGAGATGCTAGATCCGTGATAGGAGGAACTTAATGAAGGTGGACTTACTGGGATCAGTGAAGGAAATGGTCACGATAAAGAGGAAGAGTTGTTCTAGAAGAAGTGACACTGGCAAGAATATTCACAGCAAAGGAATTCTCGGGGTTATTTCGTGACAACGAAGATGCAGGGGTTGCAAGGTTGGAGGCTAATCCAGATTTAGAAAACAACAAGACAATTTGCTAAGGCTTGGAAAGATGTTAGCTAGTTACATATCGTAAGTTTTATGAAGGAAAGAAGGCAAGCACTGTCCAAACTACTTTTGATAATTAATTCAATTTTTATTTTTGAGATAATTGTAAATTCACAAGCAGTTTTAAAAAATAATCTAGAGCACTCTTGTATGCCCTTCATTCAGTTAACCCCAATGATGCTCTCTTAGGTTTTGTGTAGCTACGGTGCAATATCACAATCTGGAAATGGATAGTGACACAACCTGACTTTATGGCAGATTTTTCCAGTTTTGCGCAAACTCCTCTGTGTGTATATGTGTTTGTGCATGTGTGTGTGTGTGTGTGTGTGTATTAAGCTCTGTGCAGCTTTGATTATATGTATAGATTCATGTAACCCCCAATATGGTCAAGATACTGAAGTTTTGTCTCTACAAGGATCCCTTGGGCTACTCTTTCAGAGTCACAGTCACATCTTCCTCCCTTTCCTTACTACCCATTGGGGACCACTAATTGTTTCTCCTTCTCAGTAGTTTTGTTATTTAAAAAATGTTATGTAAATGGGTGTGTGTATGTACATGAGTACACACACACACTCTGTATATATAGCATTCTTTTTGGTTTGACTTTTTTCACTCTGCATAATTTCTTTGAGAGACGTGCAAGTTGCTGTGTATTGTAGAATGGATGTACCACTTTCTTTTTTATCCCTCCCTTGTATTTTTCTTTTTTTTTAAATAACAGTATAGTTAAAATACAGTGTTGTATTAGTTGCAGGTTACAATATACTTATTCAATAATTCTTTTTTAAATTTTAATTCCAGTATAGTTAACAGTGTTCTGTTAGTTTTGAGTGTACAATATAGTGATTTAACAATTCTATATTCTATATTCTATATTATTCAGTACTCCTCATGGTAAGTGTACTCTTAATCCCCTTCACTTATTTCACCCATCCTCCCCACCCCCCTCTGGTAAATATCTGTTTATTCTTTACAGTTAAGAGTCTTTTTTTTTTTTTTTTGGTTAGTCTGTCTTTTTCCCTTTGCCCATTTGTTTTTTTTTCTTAAATTCTACCTGTGAGTAAGGTCATGCAGTATTTGTCTTTTTGACTACCTTATTTGCTTAGCATCCATCCATGTTGTTGCAAAGGCCAAGATTTCATTCTTTTTAAAAGGCTGAATATTCATTATTATCACTTTTTTTATCCATTCATCTATAAATGGACACTTGATTTACTTCCATATTTAGCAGTTGTAAAAATAATGCTGCAGTAAACGCAGCAGTGTTTTTATCTTTTCAAATTAGTGTTCATATTCTGTGGGTAAATGCCCATTAGGGGGATTACTGGATTATATGATAATTCTATTTTTAGTTTTTTGAGGAGCCACCATACTGTTTTCCCCAATGGCTACACCAGTTTGCATTCCCACCAATAGTGTGCAAGAGTTCCTTTTCTTTCCTCTTACATCCTCGCCACCATGTACCCCTGTTTTTTTTAACCATTTTCTCCCTGAGGGATATTTTTGTTGTTTGCTTTTTGGCTGTTACGAATAAAACTGCTATAAACACCCTGTCTACATGGTTTTGTGTGAACATTAGTTTTTATTTATTTATTTATTTTTGGATAAATGCCCAAGAGTGCAGTTGCTCTATATTATGGTAAGTGCCTGTTTAGTTTTATTAAAAATTACTGATCTATTTTACAAAGTGGCTGAGCTATTTTATACACTCCCGCCAGTAAGATATGAGCGATCCATTTTTTTCTCAGCATCCTCTCTACATTGGGTGTTAGCAATATTCTTTATTTTAGCCATTCTGACAGTTGTCTGGTGATCTCACTGTGGTTTTAATTTGCATTTCTCTAATGGCTAATAATATTAAATATCTTTTCATGTATTTATTTGCCATCTGTGAAGTCTCTTTACTGAAGTGTTTATTTCCTTTGCTCATTTTCTTATTGGATTGTTTTTTTAAGTGTTGACCTTTGAGTGTCCTTAATTAGTTTTCTCAACAATTCTAATATTTTATATTTCAGTGTTAAATAAGTATTAAATATTCATTAATCTCACTTTTACATTTCCTTATAAACTTATTAAATAATTATTAACTATTAAGTAATTGTTAATTTTACCTTTTCGTTCCCTCCTAAATTTATTAAATAATCAATTAATAATTGAGTATTAAATAATTATTAATTTCACTTTTTCATTGACATAAATTTATGACTGAAAATATAAGAATTATTTTGAAGTCTTGACAAAAAGTTTTAAAGGACCTTGGACAATCATATGTTTTCTCATCGATTATCCAGATTTATTTGCACCATTGCACCTCGCACGTTCATTTTTACAGTCCCATACTGCTGAGCAAGGAGAGAACTGTTGTCATTATAAAATGGGACAGCTGCTTTATGAGGGGTGTACAAGCTACTGTAGGAGCACATAGCCTGTGAGAATGATGTCTCACTTGGAGTCTGTTCCTGAGTAGGAGCTAACCAGGCAGAGACAGGCGGTAGGGTGATGTTTGAGGCGGAAGGAATTACATATGCAAAGACTTGGAGCAATGAGAGAGCCCTGGTACTTCAGTGGAAATAAAAGAAGTTCAGTGTGGCTGGAACATAGGGTGTAAGAAGGGCAGTAGAAAAGCTACAAAGATAGGAGAAGGCAGGGTCGTAAAGATACCAGAATGTCGTGAAACACGGTGTCTTTCTCCAAGGGCCAGGAGAGAGATCTAATTAAATCTATAATTCACGGAAATCCCTCTGAATGTAGTATGGAGAATGAATTATAGGAAAACTCAACTAAAGCATTTACTACTTGGTAGAAATGTTTTACATTCCAAGATGTTTAAGTGTTTGTGTTTGTTTTGGTGTTGATGAGTAGCAGATGATTTTTAGTTTACGTTTTTTGTTTTTTATGTTTTATCTTATGTTTGAAATGGTTATTTACTAGCAGACCCCATATCAAACTGTAAAACTGCTAAGAGCTGATTACTCTGCTTAAAATGGGTGGTCCAGATGCCAGGGCACCACCTGATACCCCTTTCCTACTCTCAACCCCATCCTGACCTCTATCTCTCCAAACCCGAGTCCACTGAAGGTTGGAGTGCCTTTGGAAGGAGACCCGTTACCATTTTAACCTTGCCAGTGTAGCTTTTATTTTGTGTCAGTTTCATTGTGTGATTTCATTTTTACAAAAAAATTCTCAGTGAAAAAGATGTTTGAAAGTCTTTATTACCCTTAAGGTTTTGGGAATTCAGGTTGGTAAATTCTAATTTAGAGAAGGGAAATTTTAAACTCTGAAGCACATTTTTATTAAGAACTAGGTGAGAAAATGAACTATCAGGAACTTTCATTTAATCAATTTGACTTGTGAAAATTATGTGAGAAGCTGATGATCTGTCCTCAGAGAGATCTATATATATATATATTTTGATTTTGAAGTTTAAATTCTCGTGTCCACAACAGTTATCTATCAGATGTTTCTTCAGATCTTTAAGGAATTAGAGTGACGATTTCACTCTATTCTACCTGTCTAAACATGTGTTTAAATTCACACTTCATTTTCTACCACATAAAACACATGAATCCCCGTGCCTATATAAAATAGGACTACTGTTGTTTTTGGATTTGCAGATCCTTTTGTTCTATATTTATATCACGTCACTGCTAATTTTGACACAATGATGCTATCTTATATTTCCTTGAAGTGGTGGGATTCCTAACTCTTGGTCAGATTCTTCACTGTTCAGGTCCTTGAACTTCAAGGAGAAAGATGTGGTAGAAGTTATAACTTCAAGATGGAATGAGTGATTTTTCAACCATAGCCTCAACGCTGTCTCTTACAGGTTCCTGACCCATTTCAGGACAGGCCTCACTGGTACAATTTGACACCTAGCAAACCATCACACATCCTTGTATGTAGAGGTGCTTAGAATTGAAGATGCATGAAATCATCTTTTCTGTCCCCCCTCCCCATTTTTCTTCTTTTTTTCTTTTTAACTTCTGGGTTAGAGAGTTAGGGGCAAAAGAGTACCACATTAAACAAGAGATGAAAGGGTAGCTTTCTGGCTCCAAAGGAATTAATGTGGTTTGCACATTCAAAAATCTGCTAGGCCAGTAGGTAATAAAAGCTGGCCTCATACTTTCTTCATTTGAAGTTTAAATGTTAAAGTGTACTCCGATCCTACAGTTTTTTGCTTCACAGAAAGGTAGACCTAATGTTTCTGTTACTTTGAGGTTTTCTAGAGAAGCTAAAATCTTGATTTTTATGTTAAATTTTCCATTTGAAAATATTGGCTTGAATATTTATAAAATGTTGTGCAGGCCAAACAGAACATTCTTAGTATATGTGCTGCTGAAGCGAGCACCAAACAGAACATTCTTGTGGAAGGTTCGCACCCTTAGCCTATCAGTTTGAAAACCTTGTTGCTGTATACACTTAGACTGTATCAAGGTTGGCTTAACTGAAGAGACCTCCTTAGATGCTCATTGTTACCCTCTATCCTCTTTTCTTTTGAGGTGTTTTGATAGTGTGTCGATGAGTCTACATGTTCTCGAATTTTAACAAAGTTATCTTCCTCTCCATCCTCTACCTTTGCCCCTCCAATATATATAATATATGATGGTTTATTTTTTATGACAGACTAAAGCCTTTGAAGTTTCAGAACATTTAGTATCTGACCCTGATTGGTACCCTTGTTAGTGTCCACTGTGGCTGTGAACTAATCCATAGGTACCCTATGAAAAATTGTCCTTTTTTTAAAAGATTTAATTTTAAGTAATCTCCATACCCAATGTGGGACTTGAACACACAACCCCTAGATCAAGAGTTGCATGTTCCACTGACTGAGCCTGTTAGGACCTCCTGAAAAATTAAGTGTCTTTATTCATCTCATAACTCCTCCTGTTGGTCTGTTACTTCTGGCTGTGGCCCTGTTGCCTTAAGTTTTTATTTCTTCCTTTCTGCCATCCCCATCAAGTGGATGCATGGGTAGGTCCATCCACATGGATTTAGTACACAGTTTTCTCTCGGTACTAGCCACAAGGAAAATACTGCTTTGTGTTTTGAAACCTGTGAGTAGAGGGCTTATGTGTCCTGATTGTCCTGGGACAGTCCCGGTTTGTACCCATTACCTGATGCTTTATTAGTAGTGCCCTATTTTACTCTTTGTTCTGGCTTGGAGGAAGACTTATATGGTCACCTTACCCATAGGCCTCTTCTCTTAAAATTATCACCATGTTTCAACTCTTGGAAATCTAGCCCAAACCCAGTGCTCAAGTAGATTCGAAATGTATAAAATTTCCTTATCACTCAACTAAAACAAAACAGACTATAACACCTACATTTATTCAACAGCATTTCTTTTCATCAAAATTCTACATGTATTTTCTAAATAAAACCTGTGATGGGGCGCCTGGGTGGCTCAGTTGGTTAAGCAGTTGTCTTAGGCTCAGGTCATGATCCCAAAATCTTGGGCTCTCAGCTCTGTGGGGAGTCTGCTTCTCCCTCTGACCTTCTCCTCTCTCTCATGCTCTCTCTCAGTCCCTCTCTCTCAAATAAGTAAATGAAATCTTAAAAAACAAAAAAGTCTGTGATGTACATTGATCTTTGCTGAGTAATGTGAATATAGCTGGGTTACCTTTCTTTCCCTCTTAGCAGCATAAGCTTCTGAAGATATGCATATTTGTTGTTAACTAAGGCAATAAAATAGAAGAAGCAGCTTACCTAAATTGTCCCAGTGGAGAATTCACGGCACGTTTCATTTATCCATTTATTTACATTTGATAAAATAATAAGAAGATAAGAAAGCAGGGATCATGAAAGCATAAAGCTAGAATGGATTTCTGTGTTTTCCTGTTGATAAAATCTCTCATTCATCTGCAATTGTACATTCAATTATAAACCACTGTCCAGGGGATTTAATTCTTGAAACAAACAAACAAAAAAAACCACTAGGGGATATTTACAGGCAAATTGATTTCTGTGTTTTGTTTCCTGCTTTACATTTGATTAAGTGAATGAGCCTAACGTGTGTGAAGAATAGTAACATCCCATGTTTTTAGATTTGCGGTAGTACTTCCCATTGTCCTTGGTTTTGTGAATTTTTTTTTTCTCTCTATATCTCATAGTAGAGTTCTTTGGTGGACTCATGAGAATTTTTTTCTTATGCCTTATTCATACTTCCTTTCATGATTTCTCATTTACCTTCATTTCTTTCTTTACCCATAATCACTTTCTTGTGTGGTATAAGGCAGGTTGGGTGTGGTATAGAAATCTCTGTTTGCAAAAGCCAATAGCAATTACTAGCATTCTTGGATAGGTGGGTTTTCATTTACTTTCTTATTTAATAAGGACACAGTCATTCATGTGCTGTGGTGCCCACATATTTTTATTCATCAGTAGCCAAATTAGTGATTATTTTTCTTATCAGTGTTCAACAGGATGTTTGATTTGCTCCACCTCCAATTTAGAAGTTAAACAAATTCTTATAAAGCTTCCAAGTTTTTATACATGACTTATTAAAAGCATTGCTAAAAATACTTAATAACTCACTGAAAAGTAATTCTCTTCAATTTGACTGCTAGGATTATATTTCTAGTAAAACTTTTCATATAATGAAAATAGGAAAAATAGGAATTGATTATGTATTTTGTTAAAATAAACTGAAATATTTTGATTTACAAATGAATATTTGGATTGTAATTCCCATAGGATTTTTTTTTTTATAAATTGTTATGGCTTTAGTATTCACTGTGAATCAAATGCAATAAAGATAGGTTTTAATTGCAGTTATGTTTTAAAGATTTGGGAGAGAGTTTTGTTATTTTAATGTAAATAGAAAAAATCTTTTAATAGATCTAACAATTATTTTATTTGCAAGTAGAAGATACTATTTCATCAACCTAGAGATAGTAGCTAGTGAATTATGACGAGATCAGGCGTGTTCAGGGTAGTATGGCCGTAGTTAGTAGCTAGTGAATTAAAAACTTTATTTAGAACTCTTATGTTAGTATTTGACAAAAATAACTCATTTTGGCATAATTTTATAATTTGTTATTTATATTACATTTCTTTTTAATATAATGAGTCCATTAGAAATATTTTTTTGCAAATTATATAAGCAAACACATATTTGGAAATAATATAGCTTCATTTCATATTTTCAAACTATTAATGCTATAGTGATTTTTGAATATTACTATTCTCTACAGTTTTTTACCAAAGCACCTGTGTTTCTGTGAAATCTACAATAGATGAGCTATATATTGAGAGCGATGTCTTCATATTTTTTTGTCATAATCTTTGGGCTGTTGATATAATCTAATTTCTGTGGGTACTGTATTTCTGACAAAGCAAGATTTTAAGAGCATAGCATAAACCTTTTGAGCAAAAATGAGAACTGCTAATTCATGGAATATTATATTTTGATGCTGAGTTGTGCTTATACCTACAATGTAGAGATTGAAGTGTTAATATTACATAATATGTAGGAGACTTTTAATTAATTTTCTTCAAGAATTTATTTCCAAATAATGGGATTCACTAGCTGAATATGTAATGGTTAAATGTTAGTATATACGTATTTTAACTGTATTTTACGTGAGGATAAGAACAATAATAAGTTGGGGTGCCTGGGTGGCTCAGTGGGTTAAAGCCTCTGCTTCTGGCTCAGGTCATGCTCCCAGGGTTCTGGGATGGAGCCCCGTGTCAAGCTCTCTGCTCAGCAGGGAGCCTGCTTCCCTCCTTTCTCTCTCTGTCTACTTGTGAGCTCTCTCTGTCAAATAAATAAATAAAATCTTAAAAAAAATTAAAAAAAAAAACAATAATAAGTCAATCAGAAAGATAATTATCATATGATCTCTCTGGTATGAGGAATTTAAGTGGTAGGGCAGGGGAGTGTGGGAGAAGGGAGGGAAAATGAAACAAGACGACCAGGGAAGGAGACAGCCATAAGAGACTCTTAATCTCAGGAAACAAACTGGGAATTGCTGGTGGGTGGGGGTTAGTTAGGGAGAGGGTAGCTGGGTGATGGACATTGGTTGGGGGGTATGTGCTATGGGGAGTGCTGTGAATTGTGTAAGACTGATGGTTCACAGACTTGTATCCCTGAAGCAAATAATACATTATATGTTAAGAAAAAAGAAAATTAAAAAAAAAAAAAGAAAACATATGAGATAAGAGATTGCTTTACCTTTGCATGCACCTCCCTCTCACATACATACTCCTATACAGACTTTCACAGATGAATTGAAAAACTGAAAGGTCTCTGATACAGGTTGACTTTTGTGTTTCTTAAAAGCATGTAAGCAAATAATGAAAAAAATAATCTCAACACATTTTATTGGTCTTTCTTCACTATAGATTTAGCTCCAGTTTCTACAAGTTTAGAGGTACCTCAGAATGCTAGGTATTGACTCTGTAATGAATTTAGTTCTTTTTTCAGTTGCCTGCATCAGCACCATTTTTATGGTATCATTTTAGCAAGGCAGAATGATATTCTCATTGTTTTGAGAGGGCGAAATCAGACTTCTCTCTGGGTCAGGAGACAATGCCTCCACGATAGCAACCTCTTTCCCCTTCTTTCCCAGTGCTCCCACTGCCCCACCAAGCTTACTGGTGTGTGACTAAGATCTCTTTCACGTAGATTTAAGATTAAAGTACTATTTATATTATTGTTGCCAATGAGACAACACTGTAATAGTCATTTATTAGAATCCTCATTTACTGTTTTTAGTGTGCTTGAGAGTTAAGGTATTGACACTTAAGATCAGACTTTTGAGGCATGTAAATTAATATTTTATCATTCCTTTCCAATTGTTACAGGGATAGAAAGCACGGGGTTATCGTTTATTTTGATTTGCTCTATGTCAAGCCTTGTGCTGAGTGCTTTGCTGATGCTCTCCAATATCTTCTACATGCCAGTCCTATGAGGCAGGCTATATTATCCCTGTTCAATAGGGGAAGGACCTGTGTTTTAGAAAGGAGAAATGATGTGCGCAAATATACACTAAACGTGGACTAAATTAGTTTGTTCTGACCCCCTCCCTATTGTTGGGAATAATTATAAGCTTTATAAATGTTTTATCTTTCCATAAGATCCGTCTCTTTATTGAGAGAAATAGAATTTGTATTGGATTAACTTGTCGGGCAGCTGAGAAGGAAAACAATTCTATTTCATATAATTTATGAAATTTTTGGATTGGGACTTTATAACAGACTATTAATAAAATCATCGTGCTTAGGAAATTAACTAATTGAAGGTTTATTATACAAAGGGATATACTGGAAGATTGGCTAAAAACTTCAACTCTTATGACAGGATTACTCACTATCAGGCAAAAATAAAAGATTTGTTCTCAGTTTTCATCTTTCTGTTTTCCTTTGTTTCCTTGAATATTTGTCATTTAGACATGTCACTTCAAGTCAGTGTTTTTCAGATTTTTAATCTATAAAACATACAGCGAATGGAGTGATTTCTGAGGTCTGTAAAACCCACATAATTTTGTGGGATTTTAGCCACTCAGAGCGTAACAGGGAAACATAGCAGTATAATAATATCCTTGGATTTCTCTTGTCCTTCCTGCTTCGGATTGTTATTCATTCGAACATTTTTGAGGCAGTTGGTGTATACTAAGGTGAAAGCACATTCTTTTCTGCTTTTCACTAAGGTAAAAGTAGGTAAGGTGTTTGTTTCTTGAAATATATATTCTTTGAAAATAGATACAGTGGATTTTAAAAGAAAAAAAAAACCTACCACTTTCTTTTGTAATTAAAATTGAGTCCTTCTATTTGAGATACATGTTTCTAATGGAAATAGGCTTATACTTTTTTTTTTTTTTTTGGCTTATACATTTTGATTCATTATATCAGGGCATTCAATATATAGGCCAGGCTGTATGAAACACCTTCATGGTTATAAGATGTATCAGTGATATGGGATACAAATACAAGTAGTGTGTTCTTCCTTTGCATGAGGATTAGCACATATATTATCTCTCCAATCCCAGTTATGTACAGAGGAGGAAACCTAGATGGTGCTGGAGGAGAAATAAATTGGAAAACATTCTTATTTCTCCTGAAGCTGAGCTTCACCTTGTAACCTTAGTTATTTCTGTCTCAGATGTTGGATTTTCTCAAATGTCAGTGATTCAGTTATCCAATACTTACTGATTCCTGACCCCTTCTTTAGTACGGTGCTGGATACTGAGCTTGTAGTGGTGTAAGATATGGTCATCAGCAAGATGTCTTGTCTTCTTGAGGATATGGGGAAAAAAAGAGAGAATACATAAAGAATAAACAGTAGGATGAGAGCAGCCACCACTCGGTGGATACTCTGTAGCAATCTCAGAGTTAAGTTTTCATATATATAATGGGGACAAAGCTTCATCTTCTTGTTCATACATGAAGGCTTAGTTCCGTTTGGTGTCATATCAAAGAGAAGCATCGATATATTCAGTATCAAAAAGCATTTAAAATAGTGTGCATTCACTAAGTCTTCTGCAGATTTATGTGGTGGATGTATGTATTAATGTATTTGTGTGTGTATATGCCATGCATCATTATAAGTGGAAAACTTGCTTAAAAAAACTCTATATGACTCCTCGCTGTTCTACATCACATAGCACGGTGGCTCTAATTTTCTGCAACTCTTCTTCACTTCTTCTACTTGCAGGATACTATTTTTCTGTAGCTTTCTGCCCTATATTAAATAAGCAAATGTATAGTTTCCTTAGAGTAATTTAACAGCTTCCCATCTTATTCTCGCTGTCCTCCAGGAGTATGACAGAAGCTGAGAAGTATAAACAGAAGCTGTCTTTAGAAATGAGCGGTGATTGCAGAGATTGGGAGAAAGACTGTGAATAACCTTGGTTTAATTTTGTGTCAGGCTGCATATGTGTTAGATTGGGAGGTATCACCTTATGTGTTTTGGCAAACAGATCTCCCATTGCTCGCAAATTCAGGATACAGATCCTTATGTGACTTGAGCTGGTTTTTGAGAGATGAGTGCGACTTCTTTGGAGAAGTGGTGAAGGAAGGGTTTCTAAAAGAATGAGCCCCGTAGGTGCATGCAGAGAGGATGGCCTCAGGGATACATTCCATCTTGGTTCTGTTGATCAGGATACACTTGTTGACTTGTCTGCAACAGAGGATCCGTGAGAGGGACAGATCTCTTCCGTCCTTTGGGTGAGGAAAGTGAGGGCCTATTTTCAAGATAAGACAACAAAGCACAGAAATTTGTTTTTCTATGAAATATTTGAAACATTTAACGGGTTAAGTGCTGTCTGTGTATACCTCTCAAAAGTTCTATAAGGCAGGTGGTGTTAACTCTCTTGCAGGTAAGAGGTCGAGTCTATAAAAGGGGAACTGAGTTGTGAAAATCACTTAAAGTGCTACAGTTAGGATTTGAATAAACCAAGTTTGATCTGACTCTTAGAAAAATAGACAAAATTGCAGATGTTTCTTAGCTTAAGATCTGATTTGTTTATTTCAGCTGGACCTGGGAGAAATAAGAACTTTGCCCTTGTATATTTTACCAAGCAGCTAAAAATGCAAACAACTATGTTTCACATAATTTATAAAATATTTTTGGACAAAGGATTTAACAGCCAAATTTCTATTTAAATTTTTTTATTCTAAGGGAATTTGTTAATATCTATTTTATGTACTGTAGAGTTAACCTATAAGAATAACGTTTTTAAAAATGTAAATCCAGTCATCTTCTGTTTCTTTGTTTATTCTTTACATGTTAGAAAACCTTGTATCGCTTTTATTAATGATAACAAACTATCTAGTGATATTTATTTATATCATCTATCCTACTGCCTTGTCCAGTATATCCAGAACAACATTCATTAGAAACATAGGGGACCTCTTTCTTCCATTTCTGATTTTAAAAGGAGTATTTGTGAATTTTCTTTCACCAATGGAAAGATGATCATTGTAGATTTTGGTAGGATAGAAAGATTTCAGAATTGAAAGAGATCTTTCTCTCTCTTTTTTTTTTAAAAGATTTTATTTATTTATTTGAGAGAGAGAGAGCATGAGAGGGGGTGAGGGTCAGAGGGAAAAGCAGACACCCCACTGAGCAGGGAGCCCAATGTGAGACTCGATCCCAGGACTCCAGGATCATGACCTGAGCTGAAGGCAGTCCCCCAACCAACTGAGCCACCCAGGCACCCCTAAAGGATTTCTTCTAATCAGAAGATTTCTTCTTTGAAAATCTGTTAGAATAAAAAAGGTGATTTTTAAAACTCTCCTTTGAATTTATTTTTTCCCCTGTGGTTCTACTATTTTAATTTTATTCATAATATGGATTTCCTACTTTCTTCTACAAGTGGGGATCAATTCACAATTTTTTAATACATTTTGATATATTTTAGTATACGCTATTCCATAGGCAACACGCACTATTCAAGGAAGATGAGCCAATGACTGGGTGGAGGTGTAACTACATATTTTTCTTGACATAACTGTGTTCCTAACTGTGTTTCAATATTGAGACAGCCAGTAGATGGTTTTACTTACTCTTAGGTATAGCTTAGCAGGCAATCACAGTTGACTAACTTGTCTATTCACAATTTTATGTAGAAGTGACTTTTGGGCTTTTGACAAGGTGAGGTAGACACTTATAGAAAACTCGGTCTTATGAATGTGTTGGGGCTGCCTTCATTTTCTAATCATGCATTAGTTAATTTATGTACTTTCTTTTACTTTGCATTGTTACACAAATAATTTGAGGTGACTTACCTCCAAGATAGTTATCCAAATGGCAAAGATAAATAAGGATAAAGAATGCAAATATGATTGTAAAATCCAGTGTATAGCCAATGAACCTAAATGTTTCCGCCACTGAGGCCTACATTGTTTTTCTAGTTGGACATCAAATTAGATGCTAAGCTTCCTGGTACCAGCTTGAAAAGAAAACACAGAAATTAGTTACCTATTTTTTTCTACACTACTTTAAGTAGAAACAAAGCCTTTCCTAGTTAGTATTAAATTCTAAAGCTGGGTTCAAAGAGGAAGGCACAGAATATAAAGCAGTGGTTCTTATTTTAACGGGTTTAATCCTTCTAAGTATCTTTTTAAAAAATGTTTTTCTTCAGAAAAATTAAAGAGAATTATGGGTTTTCTAACAAGAAAATGAATTTAGGGTTGTGTCAACATAATTTTGTTCCAGTGTGCCTTTTGGTACTTGTCTACAGTTATCTGTGTTGTAAATGATAAATTTTCTTTGAGGCTGAATTTATTACTAAGTGAGCCAAGGCAGCCTGTCTCAAACTACAGTGTGTGGGCATATTCTCTGAGTTCTGTGAAAATTTTAAAAATTGGAGCTTTTATTTTTATGAGTCCAAAAATCATATGTGTTTAAGATGATCTGGATGATTAAGGAATAATTCAGAGAAATTATTTATCTTTCTGCTGATGTTATGTCTTTGTTAGACTTTGCAAATCTTTGCTAAAGTATGAATTGTATTATACTTTAGGGTACTCATGAAGGTTTAACAGTAGTTCATATAGATGTAAGTGATGGGAGAATTTAGGTACTATGTGGCAGATAATACATGTCATAAGCATAGAAAACATAAAATAAGTAAACTGTGATATTTATATCAGCTGATATACTTTTTTTATCATATATATTGTACAGCTCCTGAGTTTATACATATGAACTTGAAAAACTTTGTTAACAACAAATATAATAATCATGAAAAAACTTTAGTAAGTGGCTTTAACTTTTTCTTATTATTGTAATTTGGAATGTGTTCTTAAATTTTTTGGTTCATCAAAAGCATGGGTTAGTGGCTAAAAATCACTATCAAAGAAAAGTAACAAATACTATAATAACAGCGACTCAAGTGATATTTCATTGTGATCAAAATGAAAAGAATCCAACCCAAAAGGGAAATATAAAATATAAAACAAACAAGTATATATATTTTCACTATTAATAATGTAATATTTGCAACATTGATTCCACAGAACATAATTTATTATGCTAAATAAATGTTAATTAAATTTTATTGATTTTTACATTTGTTTGTATGAATGAACTTATTATAATAATATAATACTCAGAGATTATCTGTCTGCAAGTTAACACTAGGGTCCCTGAGAAAGTTTTCCTTTTTAAAGCTTGGTATTTTACTCATGTTTGAGAAACACTGAATCAGGACTTTTACTCTTAAACGGTTTCATGTCCATAGGGATTTAACCGAGCATGCTTTCTTGCACATTTAGAGGTTTTTAAGGTAAAAGTAATAATGCTTACCCAGTTGCTGGGTCTGCTAGAATGAGCACTCCTTAAGGAAACCAACATAGTGAGACTGGTGCTTGAAAGAAATGTTCATCAACAGCAAAAGTCTGGAAACCCTGTCTGGTCTCATGTTTATGTTACGAGCCTTCTGGGTTTACTCTGACACTTCAGACCCATGGACTCTCGGCTATTTTTACTGATTTGGTAGAGAACCAAGAAATAGTTTATACTTAAACAAACGGACTTATTTTAGGAGGAAATTCTAGCCAGTGGAGAAGTCTTATCCTTCTTGTAGGTCATCTGAACAAATCTATTAAGTTTGTTGAATTAGATTTCTCAGGCTCCTCCTTTTTTCCTTTGCCAAGCTCCCTAGCTGCCTCTGTCCTGCCACCACCCTCCGGGTCTGGGTTTTTCCTGGAGGGCGGTTAGGGTAGGAATTGTGACTTTTGCATTGCATTCTAGATATGCTGGATAACCAGAAAAGTGGGTGAAACCACTCTTTACATCACTACCCTAAGGAAATTGATCCTGAGGCCATTTCTACCTGTAAAAGAAGAATTCAGAGGTGTGATGCTGTGACTGCCCCCCAAGTGGGGAGCTTTTCCAAGCCTAAGGAAGTCCTTAGGCCCAGGGCCTTGCTGGAAGCCCAGTACTGATAAGCAGGGTGAATTGCTTCACGCAGCAGATGTCACTGAAGCTGTTTTGTCACCATGGACTGACTTGTTCGTTAGATTCTCATTTATTTATTTTAATTTTTCAGGTGTAGAAGGATATTTATGAGCTTTTCTGTGTTCCAGGAGGCAATTTTAGGCCAAAACTACTGTGAAGAGGATAATCACAATGATGTTTCCATCACATTTAGTTCCAGTTTTGCCCCTCCGGATACATATGTCTGTTTTAGTATCTTGTCAATTTTTAAAAATTTTCCGGAACACATTGTCTTTTCAGCTGAGTGTTGATCAGAGTAAATATACACACACTCAACAGGGAATTCTGGGTTCGTATTTGAAAAAAATCGATTAGGAGATGGCTGTTCAGATTCAAAGATAGGTTTAGAGAGGGTCAAAGAGATGGATCCGTTCGAGGTACCCAAACTAGTCATGTGTGCTTGTGGGTGGCAAGATTAAGTGGCTTTCATCCAGCTGCAGACAGAGTCTGTTGTGGGGTCTTGGAAGTCATCCAAATTGTTAATTGCTATTGAAATAATGTTTTGGTAGAAGATGGTAAGAACATTCTTAGTTATAAGAGCTAGCCATATAAGTTAGAGGGTTATGAATGAATTTCTCCCGTGCCTCCTGCAGTTTTTCTATCCCTATTAGTGATAAAAAGATTTGCAACAAGGTTGTTGTATTCTGTATTCCATAGTAGTATATGGTGTGACATTAATTTGACTAGTTACATTTACTGTTATATTAGGTTTCTAAAGTATTTAAGATTTTGTTGAAATGTTTATATAAAGCAAAAAACAAAAACAAACAAACAAAACTCTTCACCCCTCAATAGTGCTATGGAATATATATGCAGACGATTTATAAATGTGTTTATAGCCAAAATCTTTCCTTTGAGATCTGGAATCATATATCCAACTGCCTACTTGACATCTTCTCTGGTATGTCACAACAAAATTAATGCCTCTTCTTTCTCATATGATATTTATTATTCTTTTTGGCAGCCTTTCCTATATGTGGTGGATTTCTTGCCTTTTGAATTCTCATGGTCTCAGTAGCAAGTTGAATACTTACCTTTCCAGCCATCCTTATAGTTATGAGATCAACAGGTGACCAAATATGCACTATTTAGGCAACCCAAAGAGCTTTGATTAGGAAACTATTGATTGCAGAAAGGAGGCACCATGAGGATTTCCTTCTGCAGAAAGTGGAAGCATAGACATTTAGTGGCAGCAAAGTCTAGGATCCAGCCTGGATATTGGGAGTGGTGTTACCTGTGCCCAGTAGTGGGTCCCCAGTGGAGGGATCCTAGAGTATATCTTGGTCATTATTTGGGCCTCCTGATATCCTTTAATAATGTTTTTTGTTTGTTTGTTTGTTTGCTGAAAATTATACAGTAGATTTTACTGTTTAAAATAAAGAACTTAAACTGATTCCCTCCTTGACCCCCCCCCCCCAATTGATCTTTATCCAGTGTCCCAAGACTCAAGGAATGTCACCACTGTCTATCTGGGTGTATGAGCAAGAAGTATAGTTATACATTCTGAGCACCTGTCTCTTCTTCACTTCCACACTTCATGCAACACCAAGTCTTGCTAATTTTTACATCTTTTGCAGCTTTGGGATGGTTGCTTCACATCATCCCCATCATCTACTACCTGAATTAAATATATATATGTATTTACTGGGGTGCTGCAGCTGATTGCTCACTCTCCCCCATCGGCCATCTATTCTATATAGATGTAGCTGGAGTTATTTTCCAAAATCTGACTTAGGACACTAACCTCTGTGTCCCACAGCTTGATTTTTTTTTTTTTTTTTTAATGTTCTGTAACATTTAAAACTCCATATATTTGTCTATAAGAACTTCTTGGTCTTTTTATTTTCTGCATCTCCATCCTTACCGCTCTCATTTTCTCCAGTCCAGCCAAACATTCAGTCTTTTTATTTGTTATAATCTGCCCTGCTCCAGGTCCTTCACGCTACTGGTTTCTACCACCTCAAATGATCTTCTTTCTTCTCGTCTTCAAATAACCTTCATTCTTCAGACCATAGCTCCGAATTCTCTTTCCTGGAAATACCTTCAGGCCTTTTGGATGAGGTCATATCTTTGCATTATATGATCCCATAACCAGCCTCTCTTTTACAAAGGTTGGCACAGGTTTGTTTTGGTATGTGTTTGTTGATGCTTTGCTCTTTTGTGTCATACCTCATCGATGTGGAAGAAGCCCCATTGAAGGAAAAGTACTAAGATTGTATTTGTTAGAGAACTTTAAATGCATGTTTACTAGGTTTTCCATGTAGTTTGAAAATATTTGAGTTATATTACTTCTTTGTAAACTAAACTTTTTTTTTTTAAAGATTTTATTTATTTATTTGACAGAGGGAGAGAGATCACAAGTAGGCAGAGAGGCAGGCAGAGGGAGCAGAGAGCCCAATGTGGGACTCAATCCCAGGACCCTGAAATCATGACCTGAGCTGAAGGCAGAGGCTTAACCCACTGAGCCACCCAGGTGCCCCTGAACTAAACTTCTTATTCACTTTTATAGTCAGTATAATAAAGCAAAAGGTTATAGTATTAGATTTGGATTGAGATTTGAATAAGTTACTTAACTTTTCTCAAACTCATATTCTATGTAATGCTTAGCAATTTACGTATCTATTTTCTTTCTCACTGGAAGATTGGATTACTAGATATTTTTATAAGATTAAGCAGTTCTGTTAATTAATATATTCCAGTTAGACTCCAACATCATTTCCATTAATTGAATATTTGCTATATATAGATCACTATGCAAAAAGTCATAATGAGAGGCAATAGACTTAAGAAGTTTACTATTGAGTTTGGAAAATTCAGCACATCATAACACTATGAGGTAGGAAATGTAAAATTTGTGAATCACCTGCAGAGTTGTATGGTCAATTATAGGAATTCATGGAGAAGGTGGAAATTGAGCTCCCTAGGGAAGAAGGAGAGACTACCAGCCTTCTAAGTAAAAAGGTGGGGTAAAAAATGCATATTATAGCATTATGAATTACGAACTGTGAATTCATGCTGGTAATTCATGGCAAATAAGCAGTGCAAGATTTCTGTGGATCAGATGTAAGGATTTTGAGTATCAGTTAGAATATATTGCCTTATCTCTGTCGAGGCATATGGTCGATTCTTCAGCCAATAGATTTGTGTTGCATCTAATTTGATGTAGATCACCGTGATTGGCATGATTACTGCCAGCTCATGGTCCTTACAGGCTTTAGTCACTGTTTGTAGGAACTATTTTTTTTTTTTTTTTAATTACCTTCTTTTTAAAAGTCATGTAAAGAGCTCTTCGGGAGATATGTGATAATGCTGTAGTTAGAAGAAGAAAATGTTGGGACTTATTCTTCTGGTTATTCTCAAGGAGAGAGATTTGATCTTATTCTGTGTACTTAAGGTATTTCCATTTATCTTAACTTGCTGAAAGTGCATCTTCATAGTAGATAGATAGATCTGAAAATCAAATTTTTGAAATTATTGAAAATTCTCTCTTTTCCATAAAGGAAAGACCCTCCTTCTTTGGGGGAGGTTGGGAAACACCTGTGCTGGATTGTTGGTCAGAGTTCCCACTGTTATTTTGGCTGGAACTGTTTTCTATTTTTGCTTCTACAGTACGCCCCAGAGGGAAACTTTAAAAAGTTAGTGTGGGAACTGAAACTCTGCAGTTTCTCAATGTTTGTGTTCATCCATTGAGCCTTAAGTTAGCATTTATGAAAACATTCAAGTACAGTCCTAAGATGCTCTCATGGCAAAAGAGCACTGTTGGAATGGAGGTCACTTACATGATGCAGCTTTTCTGACTATGTTTAAAAGGAATGTTTTGTTGGAGGAGTGTCCTTGGGCGATTGTATTTGCTAAGAGGAAGTTGAATTAATTGTCTGCCAACAGTCAGAGAAGAATTTGTATGTTGTTCTTACCCCCATTGGCCAGTATGGCATTTCACAGCTGATAAGGTGTGTTTGTTTGTTTGTTTGTTTGTTTAAATAACAGCTGGATTGGCAGCACCAGAAATGGAATAGTTTGGCCTAAGCTAGAGTGATATGATTCGGTATTTTACTTTGCTCTAGTATAGTGAACCACTAATTCCATTAGAACTACCTTAAATTAATGTAGGCTCAGGAGAGCCAGTAATAAATGGATGGATCTCTGGTATTATTTTATTTTATATTAAATCCTCAAATTATAGATGATTGAACATCTTGTGAACAAAAACACCAATCTCAACATTTGAGGTGATGATACTGTTCTTTTGCCTTTTTGTCTCCTGGGGCCTCAGTTTCTTTTATCATATTTGGATGGTTTGTGAAGCTACTTGGGAAGACAGAAAGTAAATATAACCCCATTTTCTGTAAAATTCTGTCTTTCCCTCTGATGTCCTGTCTTCCTGCATCTTAGACTTTTCAGTGTAAGCAGTTTGTTTTTCTCTCCTCTCACTTGGACTCTTTCTTCCTTTCTGTAAACTCAGTTTCTTACTTTTTTCCCTCATGTTTTATGCTTTCATACCATTTTGGTTTTCTTTTCCTTTGTTTGTCATGGGCTTCTAAGAGAGGCACTGTTTTCAAAAACAAGTAGATAGATTTTTGGTTTAGATAATACTCTGTAAATAAAAAAAAGTAGGAACATGTTTTTATTTTGCTATTTCCCATTTCCGTAATCCCTGCAATAATCCTTTCAAACTAAAATACTTATCTCTTTGGGCCTCACATTTTCATCGGTAGAGTGGTAGACGGGAGACATGGTAGATGGGAGACGTGAATGGTTGGGGTGGGTAACGTTAGAGCTAGGCAGCAAAATCAGGTCTCTGGCTTCAGAGCACAAATTCTTAAACCATTTCACAGCTAGGAATATGCTTTTATTTGGGTGATGGGTGGGTATATGCTATGCCTTCCTTTTGAACCTTTTATGACGCGTCTTCTAGTGTAGTCAGGAACTTTCATGGTCCTTGTACTTTGATAAAAGAAGCAACTTCCTTGATTTGTCAGCTGAGTTGCTCCTATAGCTTGGTTCCCCTTGAACCTGAGAACTCAGTTGAGAAATTTTGCTCAACCTGAATTCTCTAATTGATCATTACATGCTAGTTGCCTATTCAGGAATAGTTGTTATGATCTCTTTTAATGTTGACTCAAATAGAGCCAGTTCTTGTAATATATTAAAATAAATTTTTGCTACCTTCAGACATACTGTGATTATGAAGTAGAGTATTTTGACTTTGAAAAAATATATTTATATGAAAATATAGAGCACTGAACAGGCCTTCTCTACTAACTGTAAGTTCTGGCCTTCTATTATTAACAGGGCTCAGTATATCCAAACAACAGGCTGGAATTGTTAGTATGATATTTAGTCATTAGACAGTTTCCAGAGAGCACAGGCTATACTACTACCTTCTCTTACCTTCCACTGTTCTTTCCAATTTGGGTTCCTTTGAAAAGGCAAGTGATTACAAAATTGGCTACAGTACAAAGACTCCTTTACTTTTTGGGGTAATGTAACTCTGATCATTCTCTTAAAGTTGCTTTTCATTTTAGCAACTACTTCTCAAAACATTTCAGTACCACAGTACATAAAAGCTAGGTAGGTTGTAGAGCTATGGGATAAGTGCCAGGATTTCAGAAATTAGACAAATCTAAGAGGAGATCTTAAACTTAGATCTGTGGTTCTTTACAGTTGTTGGTAAACATTTGTGTGTATGTGTGTTTCTGGGGAAAGTATTCTATGCTTACATGAGATTTCAAAAATAATGAAGAAAGTAAGAAAAGAAGGTTAGAGAGGAATAGAAGGAAAGAGCTGAGAAGGAGGATTGATACACTGGGACATAAGGGGTTGGGTAGGTTGTAAACAGAAAGCTTGAGAAACATTCAAGTATCTGCGAATTGGAAGATTTTAAGTATACTACTCCATAACATTGTCATCTCGGTTTTTATCTCTGAAAATGTTCTTTTCCTACATTTTCCAGTTTTATTTTGTCTACTATTTGATGGAAAAAGGAATGAATCTGTCTGAAGGGACAAATAATAAGGACTTTAGCATGTCATGTGGATGATCTCAGTTAGTCCTAAGAGCAGACTGCAACGGTTGAAGGATTTCAAGAAATGGAAACTAAGACCGAGCAAAGTTAAATTATTTGCCCAAGCTAGACGATGGGTAAGAGGTAAGGAAAACTGGACTCCTGAAAGACCCTGGAGAGAAAAGCCCAGCAGATTGTGAAATCTACCTCTTCTGATGAGGGGGCAGGTGGTATTCAGTAACACATCTAATAATCCTACTGCACAGGTTTTCTGTGTCCTGCAGAGGAAAGTGAAAATTCTGGTGGTCAAAGAAAGTGCCAGGTAGATTCCTGCTTTTACTTTCTAAGATGTTGTAGGGGAAGGAGATTAAACTATAGCACAATGTTTGGTCCAGTTCCTAAATCTTAACATGTAGCAGGTAAACTCCCTACTCTGCCAAGAATTGTGCTAATTTTACGTGAAACCTTCGTTTTAGTGTTTTGTGTTGTCTGAAAGTTTTAGCATCTGTCCTATTTTCAAATGTCAGTTGGATACCCAGGACAAATACAAAGCTGTTCTTCTCAGGGATTACAAGAAATTTTATTCCTGCAGAATATGAATGAAGCAGTTTCATATTTTGCCAGGGCAATGGAAGGGACATTCTGGGGACAGAAATTTGTTTTCTGACTTGTTTGCATCGGCTAAGATGCACAGTCAGTAGTTTTTTTTTTTTTTTAAGATTTTATTTATGTATTTGACAGATAGAGATCACAAGTAGGGAGAGAGGCAGGCAGAGAGAGAGAGAGGAGGAAGCAGGCTCCCTGCCAAGCAGAGAGCCCGATGCGGGGCTCGATCCCAGGAAGCTGGGATCATGACCTGAGCGAAAGGCAGAGGCTTTAACCCACTGAGCCACTCAGGCGCCCCCACAGTCAGTAGTTTTGTATTGAAGTTTGAGAGACAAGTTTGTTTTTCCCACCCTGATATTTTGTAATGGGTGTTTGATTCTTTTGGAAACAAGTTATATGACATTGGGAGTGAATTCCATTAGAAGAGACGCATAATCTTAAGAAATAATAGAATATGAAAGTTTAGAGAATTAATAATAATCATGCAAAAAAGTGAGAGCACCTATCTTGGCCTTACCAAAGTGTTGTAACCTTCTAGGGGAATTGTCAAGATTGAGAACATTGTTTAAGGTCATTTCTCACATTCTCTGTTTTCTTCCTCTTTGTTTTATATTTGAATTAAAACCAACACAGTTACCATTTTTGAGATTCTTCCTTTTTTTTTTTTTTGCCTTCAATTCAGTTCATCAAAAGTTTACAGCTACAAAAATCCCTCTGTTAGGTACAATGTGGGGAAAAAAAAGTTCTTGATCTCGAAAAGCTTACACTGGGGTGGGCAGATGCACCGATAGATATTGTTTATTTGGTATATAAGAGTGCATTATAGAAATGCTAAGGATATGCAGAACAGGAAATAGCAATAAAGAGTTGTCAGATTTTTTCATAAAGACATTCAGTTTCATACCAATGCTTCAGACATTGTTCTAGATTTTTAGACGAGCAAGATACATGAATTTTGAATTTTTTTGTGGAGTTTTTCACTCAAGTAAACAAATTCACTAAGTGGCAAGTGCTATGAAGGAAGTAACAAAGAATGACATGTTAGGAAGACTCTTAGAAGTTGAGTGTCTTGGTTTGGGCTTAGGGTATGATCTTAGGGTCCCGAGGTCCAGCCCTCAGTTGGGTTCCACATGGAGCATGAAGCCTGCTTAAGATTCTGTCTCCCTCTGTGCCTCACTCCTCTGCTCATGTGTTCTCTCTCTCTCTCTAAAAGAAAAAAAAAAAAAAAAAAAAAAAAAAGTATCTTAGAAGGAACTACTTTAGTTAACAAGCCAAGGAACTCTTCACCAATAAGTGGCATTTGTGCCAAGACCATGACCAGGTGGGATTCATCCCTGGGTTACAAGGATGGTTCAATATTCGCAAATCAATCAGTGTGATAGAACAAATCACTAAGAGAAGAGAGAAGAACCACATGGTCCTCTCAATTGATGCAGAAAAAGCATTTGACAAAATCCAGCATCCGTTCTGATTAAAACGCTTCAAAGTATAGGGATAGAGGGAACATTCCTGAACTTCATAAAATCAATCTATGAAAGACCCACAGCAAATATCATCCTCACTGAGAAAAAGCTCACAGCCTTCCCGTTGAAATCAGGAACACTACAAGGATGCCCACTCTCACCACTCTTGTTCAACATAGTATTAGAAGTCCTAGCAACAGCAATCAGACAACAAAGAGAAATAAAAGGTATCCAAATTGGCAATGAAGAAGTCAAACTCTCTCTCTTCACAGATTCTTTGTATGGAAAACCCAGAAGACTCCACCCCCAAACTACTAGAACTCATACAGCAATTCAGTAACATGGCAGGATACAAAGTCAGTGTACAGAAATCAGTGGCTTTCTTATACACTAACAATGAAAATACAGAAAGGGAAATTAGAGAATTGATTCCATTTACTATAGAACCAAGAGCCATAAGATACCTGGGAATAAGCCTAACCAAAGAGGTAAAGGATCTGTACTCGAGGAACTACAGAACACTCATGAAAGAAATTGAAGAAGACACAAAAAGATGGAAGACCATTCCATGCTCTTGGATCGGAAGAATAAACATTGTTAAAGTGTCTATACTGCCTAGAGCAATCTATACTTTTAATGCCATTCCGATCAAAATTCCACCGGTATTTTTCAAAGAGCTGGAGCAAATAATCCTAAAATTTGTATGGAATCAGAAGAGACCCCGAATTGCTAAGGAAATGTTGAAAAACAAAAACAAAATTGGAGACATCACGTTACCTGATTTCAAGCTTTACTACAAAGCTGTGATCACCAAGGCAGCATGGTACTGTGCCAAGACCTGAATGATAAAAGTAATCCAGTGGAGGGGAGAGTACTCCAACCTGAGACAGGCATGAGCTTGGATTTTTAATGGGCAGAAGGATGCCCACTGTATCTGGAGCATGTTGAGTGAGGGAAGAAAGGAGAAGGAGATAACATGAGAGGAAGGCAGGGGCCAGATTGTATTGAAGCTGATAGGCTATAGAGTGCAGAGTTTGGATTTAGTTCTCATTGCACTGCACAGCTGAAAAAAGAGTAATTGTATGTTTTGAGAAAAGTGGATCTGGGTGTCTGTAGAAAGCTATTGTAGGACTGCTAGTCGGGAACCATGAAAGGAGTAGGGAGTCATGAAACCTGTTGGCAGTGGTTCTAGTTGTCCCCCTGAGAGATGAGAGGAGTTGGATAAACTAGTGAAGATGAAGAGAAGTGGATGAATTGAGGACATGGTTTGGACGTAGAGACCAAAGAAACTTCTAGTGGGTTATAAGAGGAAACTGAAGGACAGGGAAAAATCAAACTGATTCCTAGGTTCTTAATTTTAGTCACTTGCTGTATTACATTGCCACCTAATCAGAGGTAGAAAAATGGGGTGAGGAGAAGAAACCTCAGTAAAGGAAATGAAGCTGAAACATGAAAAAGTAGACAGTGACATTGTCTTTAGCACAAAGGTAACAGCAGCAGAAATGCTTAAGAGACGTTAATTTTACAACAAAGAAATCACCCCGGATGAGCTGGGACCCCAAAACACAATTTCAGTTGTCACTGTTCTCTTTATCCAGAGATCCTGTTTGCTGCTTCTTAAGCTGTCTAGGCACAAAACTATGTTACTGTACAGCATCTCTGATTTTTTTTCGTACCAACAGTTTCTGGCATGTTCTTTGTTCCTACTAGGAAAATCTCACTCAATGCTAAGAAGTAACTGTTTTGCACAGAGTGTTGGTGCTTTGGTAGCTATTCAAAATGGTCCTTAGAACACACAGAAATTCTTATTAAGATAGACTATTACTTAAGCCTTTGGACTCTGACTGGAACTATATATGGATAATTGGCCTGGATTTCTTAGTCTATATAATCATGTAAACCATTCTCTATAATAAATCTCTTTCTATGTATTTATGTGTGTGGTGTGTCCTGTTGGCTGTGTTTCTCTGATGAAGCCTGACTGTTACAATAGAACCTTTATATTTATATTGATATATAAAAATTCAGCATTTTTGATTTTTATTCTTTGTCATCCCAGTGAAGACTTTCATTTTAGAGTACATCTTTATACCCTGCAGAGACTGAGCGAAGTAGACATAATATAAATAAAATCACTGATAATGTTCTCATTAGATCATAAAGATAAAAAGGATTGTGTATATTAATATTTAGTGGCTCTCCACATGTGGTCCTGGGTTTCTAAGACCCTTTTTGGGTTCAGCATGGTCAAAACTATTGTCATAATAGCAGTAAGATATTGTCTTTCCCTTTTTTCTCCAATTTTCTCATGAGTATATGGTCGAATTTCCCAGAAGCTACATGATATCTGATATTACAACTGATTGAGTGGTTAAGTAAAAACAGGAACCTAGCTGTCTTCTATTAAGTCAGACATGAAGGAGATTTACAAAAATGTAAAACAATGCTCTTTTCATTTTTTAAATGATTATTTATTTATTTATTTCAGAGAGATAGAGTATGATCCAGGGGGTGGGGAGTGGCAGAGGCAGAGGGAGCAGCAGACTCCCCAGTGAGCAGGGAGCCTGATGTGGGACTCAGTCCCAGGACTCAGATCATGACCTAAGCGGAAGGCAAATTTTTAACCAACTGAGCCATCCAGGTGCCTCTTTTTCATATTACTTTTTGTTTGTTTTAGAAAATATAGTAGTTTTTATAAAAATATGCTATTCAGATGAACATATAATAGATTTATGGTTGCTAATCCTAAAAGAATTAATAAGCCTTTTGAAGTTTCTCAGTTTGAATTTCTATTATGGTCAAGATTGACGGTTAGAACTCATAGAAATAAAAGCTCTCTGAAAATGTCCTCAATAATTTTTAAGAGTGTAAAAGTGGTCCTGAGACTAAAACATTACAGAACCTTTGCTCTAATAGAAGGTTTTTCATATACACAAGAGTAGCTGTCGTAAAAATGTTAAGTATGTACTTCCAAATATTATACTCTTTCATCGAACGATTCCGTTTGAAAGTGTCACAAACCATTTCCAGTTGGTTTTTTGCTGTTTTTTTGACATCTTCTGATAATTTCTCTCACATAAAGGTAAAGTTGTCACTGCCTTGACAGTCATATGTTACTGTAACTGAGAGCTGGTGTCTCTCTCTTTGTTTATTCGGTCATCCAGATGACCAACTAATAACTACTTATTGAACTTGTAACATGTAAGGCCCTCCTTCGGTGCTATGCCTGTTTTCAGATCATTGCTTTTGCAGCTCCAAACCCACCCCTTCTTACCTGCTCTGGGATAGTGGAGGTTGACCATTGAAACATTTCTCCTTTGTAGCTAGTGCGTTGTTAACACTATGCAGTTTGTCCTGCAGTGTCTTGTTGTTTGTCCATAGAGGGTGCTGAAGGGACTTTAGCAGGAAGGTGCTTCTACTCCTTTGAATTGTGCTTCTATGTTCTTTTCATGCTAATATTGAAGAGCTGGCAGTGGCCCAGTGATGTGCACAGCACATGCAGCCCCTTAGTGTGCTTCTGGCCCCAGCCCGGGCCTGCTCACCTCGCCGTGGGCCTCCCCACATGTGCGCAGCCCATCCCCGGCCTCATGGCACCCTGATGCATGGGAGTCTTCCTCCTCGCGGACCAGCCCTGGCCTGAGTGTCCCAGCAACCTCCTTCACCATCCAGTGGGCTGCCAACTACCCCTTCTTTAAAAGGAGATCTGCTTCTCAGCAGCCACCCTCCCCTTGCCACGTCTGTCCTTCCTGCGGTATTGTGGTTACGCGTTAGGGTTCTCTTTATAACTTAGAGTTTCTCTTCTCATAGTTTATGATTCTTATATTACACTTTCACTGTTAGATTTTCTGTGTGGCTTCTCTCTGCTGATGGGACTCTGAATAAATTAGGCACTTTCTATCACTCCTCTGAGAGGGATAAACAATACCTGTATAAATTATTTAAAATTTGTACAAAAGCAGTGCATAATTAAGGGCCAGAACCAGGAAGGCAGACAGTGTATCAAAGAGCTTCAAATTCAGGGAAAGCTCAAGAAGGACGGGGTGATGAGGGAGATCAACGGGCAAGAGCTGGCACAGGGATGAGATGAAGGAGGCTTTCTTAGGGAGGGCTGAGCCTGTTCTGAAGAAGAAACTGGCATGGCGTGTGGGGAAAGTAGTGAGGGCTCTGTCAGACTGGAGAAGTCAGAGGGGTTACGATGGCAAAGATCATGGAGGGTTGTCAGTACCAGGTTGAGAAGTGGACATTTCTTTCAGTTTTACTTAACAGGGTACCTTCAGTGGATTCTAAATAAGAATCAACTTAACAAAAATATTCTGCTAGTGTACTAAAGGATATATAAATAAAGGGTTTTAAGATGAAATATGGGAACCTATTTATCATTCATTGTTTTCTGTGCAGTTAATCCCATTTCCTGTGTTATTATGTTATTCCTAGAAGTATATCTTAAAGATAAGATTTTCATTAATACAAAGAATCCATAGGACATGATTTACTTATTCAGATATTAGACTGTGGCATTTTTGAATATGGGACTTGTTTTCTTGGTTATTCTTTTTAAATAAGAACTGCTATTTAGTTTACTCACTGCCCCCCTCTTTTAATGAATGTTAATAAGGAGTTTCTGATATTTGTATTGTGTTTTTTTGGAAAGCCAAGGTGCTGTTAATCTGTAGGATACAAATAGGATTTATTTTTAAAAGGCAAATACCTATGTTTATTTATTAAGTATTTATCATTATTTGATGTTACTTACATAAGATAGTCTTCACGCAGTCTCTCTTTTTTTAAAGTACAAATCTGGGGCGCCTGGGTGGCTCAGTGGGTTAAGCCGCTGCCTTTGGCTCAGGTCATGATCTCCGGGTCCTGGGATCGAGTCCCGCATCGGGCTCTCTGCTCAGCAGGGAACCTGCTTCCCTCTCTCTCTCTGCCTGCCTCTCTACTTGTGATCTCTGTCAAATAAATAAATAAAATCTTAAAAAAAAATAAAGTACAAATCTATTGCATGTTCATTATGGAACATTCAGTGAATGCACATGAAGATAAGAAAAAGATGACAATTATAGGTCCCTTTTGATAATACAGTTAACTCTTTGTTATATATTCTTTTTTCTTGTCATATGTACATGTGTATATGTACTGTATGAATACACACATTTACGCAATTGTATTTAGTTTATATATATGGTTTTTCAAAATGTGTATAATATTTTATAACCTGCTTATTTTACTTAACATGTTGTGGATATTTTCCACCAAGTGGTTTTAGTTATTTGTTTTTAATGACTGCAGAATTATTCATCAAACTGATTTATCATAATCTTACGTTGCCTGTTATTGGACATTTAAAATATTTTTGCTTTTCTCTGTTTTATTTTTTATTTTATACTTCTTAAAAGATTTTACGTTTAAGTAATCTCTACACCCAGTAGTGGGACTCAAACCCATAACCCTATGATCAAGATCGAGTGCTCTACCGACTGAGCCAGCCAGGTGCCCCTGTTTTCTGTTTTGAATAATGTCATGATGAGATGGACATCTTTTTTTAAGCTATATCTTTGTATGTATACAGATTGTTTATCTAGTTTACATCCTTTGGTTTGGTGGATCAAATCCTCCAAATTATGAGGGCATCTATTTCTTTTCAGGTTTTTGATTCTCATTGTCAGAATGCTCTTCAGAAATTTATACTTCTTAAAAAATATTATCATAAGCCTAATACTTTTTCTTTTATGTCTTAAATGATATATTTTATACCTCTGTTGCTCCAGAGACTGTAGGGAATATTTGTAAGGCCGCATTAAAGAAATCACATTGATTAAAAGTTACTACATAATACATGTTTGGCACAGATGTTTCATTATTAAGTCTTGAGATAGGTAAATCACAACTAAATAGAACTGAACTCTTATTAGAAACCTGAGGGATTAGTTAGCTGGTGACAGAACTGTAGCAAGTAAGCTTAAATTAGGACATAAAAGTGAGGGAAATGTATACTGTAGAATTTCCTGACTCAAGTGTTACAGCCAGTTATTCTGGGAGACTGTAGAAGTAATTTTTAGAATTTGATAAGAATAGCATAGTATTCTCTATGTTTGGGAATATGAAAGTAACTCTTATGTCAAATAGGCAGCTACCTCCATGGTGCCTGCTGGGTAAATTGCCACTGTATGAAATCAGCTGGCAGAAGTATTTGGTTCGCTCTTTGGTGCTAGTGCTTGCTTCTTCCTTTCTGGAGCCATGCAATAAATGCATATTATTTGATAACACTCAGAAAATGTAGCAATAATAAGACTGCATTGAAAGAAGCTCATTTAGCTTAAATATTCTATAGAAATGAAATAGCAGCACTTTTTTTTTTTTTTTTAATTAACTTGTATTGAAATGCCGGAGTAGTTTGAGCAAGCTTTTATTTTGTGGCTTTTGTCTTTTCTAATGATTCAATTGGTAATTCCTATAAATTAATATAGTTTGCTCATCCCATTTCCTTAATAAGAAAATTATCATAACTTAAAAGTGCAACTGGATGAAAATTGCTAAATGGTCTTAATGGCAAGTATCACAGTATGTAATTAAGATGTTTGACAAAGCATATTTTATGCCAGTTTATTTTATAATGGAAAAAATAACTATTTAAAAGCCCATAAGTCAATTAAAGAGCACTACCTTGAAATCGACAATCAGAAGCAATAATTGATGAAGACTTGTAAGAATAATTTAAGCTCACTACTGCCATAACATCACTGAAAAGAACAACAACAACAAACAAATCTGTCTGGCAGTGGAGAAATAAGTCACAGGTTTGTGAAGAAGCTGAGGTCCAATAACAGTAAGTAACTTGTCTAAGATCTTAGGCCTGGTCATTGGTCGGCTCTGCTTTGGTGAGTCTGAAAGACATCCTGGCAAATCAGACATGGACCTCAGAATGTGAGTATAACCAAGAATAGAGACATCCTGCTTGTACAAGTTGGGTTGGGATCCAGGATATCCTGTTTAAAAAGAAAAAAAGACATAATTTCTCCAAAAATAAACATGACCAATTTATTCTATTACTCTGCCTGCAATCTGTGAGAATGAAGAAGAAATTAAAAAAAAAGACAATTTCAGAAACGGAGAAAAATCAAGTGGAAGTAATATCAGTAACCACCACTATCCTAAACGTATTCTGCACTTTGCCTGGTAACTGGTAGTGTTATCATAGGAAATCTTTACTTAAGTTCTGAGCTCTAGAATGAGAATTCATCAGATTTGGAATTTCAGTTTCTTAAGTAGTAAAAGTCCTCTTATCTGCCATGATTTGAACTTGCTTTGGGGGGTACATTGAACTAGTTAGACTGGTAAATAATGAATATTTAGTGTATAATGTGAAAGTGACTACGTTTTAAGGAGGAAACAGGTTTGATTGGTCAGGAAGAGAGGTCCAGGTGTAATCCTTGTAACAGTGGATTCTGTAATCCTACACCTAATATTTTCTGGTTAAAATTACATCCTAGGGGGAACATTACAGTAAAATTTTGCAGTCTACATTAAGTGTGACAAATAGGTATATTGACATTTTTGTGATTCATCTTCCTTAAAATCCACAGTGATGTGTGAAAATCTGGTGGTTTTTCTGCAGAGGTCCTTGGACTAATAGCTGCAGCTGATGTTCAAGCCCCATGTTTGTACTTATCACTAAGACTGTGTGTTTGAGAGTGGAACTGTGAGGTGCTGTGAGGTTGGCATTTCTTATGTCCTATGAGAGACAAACCAAGAAATATTTATTAAATCAAAGGTAATGGAGTTAGACTAATGTTTTCAAGGCAGGTTTCTTGCAGCTGCGAGGGGCTTAATGGCAGGACTGTGGCAGAATTGGGACCAGCGGCCATGATGGTTAGCTGGTAGCTTAGTGGGCAAGGCTTAAAGAAGTAGGCATATCCACCACATGTCAGATTCTCAGATCTAAAAAATTGACATTTTCAACTTCTCTCCTCACATGTACACTGCAAAGTATCCTTATTCCCTAAACTTAAGATCAGAGTGGTTAGTCACCCAGGTTATGTAAATGGTGATCTTGGGATCTGAAATCAGAAAGGATTGTGCCGACACTTAGTTAAGCCATCTCTCTGCAAGACTGGTATGATAGGGAAAGGGAAGGATGCCCCCTCTATGGAAGCCAGGCCGAATAAGTATTGCTTCTATTTGTTTGCATGTTTGATAATGAAAGACCTTTGTTTAGTTAGGCCACAGATTTGGGATTGGGATTTGAACCGGACTCTACCTACTCTATTTGACTTTGAATAAGTTACTAATTGTACTTCAGTTTACTAGTTTGTAAAACAGGTTGTTTCAGAGAGCAAATGAATTGATACGTATTACATACTTTGAACAATATCTGTTACTAAAAATTGAGTTCACCCACTTGTTTGTTATTTTTCTATGGTTCTGTTCTAGAAAATAGCCCTTTTGAATTAAATATAATGAAGAGAATGGATTCGTATTATTTTTAGCATTTTTTTCCTGTTATTAGAGATCCCTTTTGCTTATGTGTCTATTTAGCTCTATTATATGTAATGTCATTTCAGGTTCCTATATGATAGTGGACTCTTCAGATCATGACCCTGGAGAAAAAGCCAGACTTCAGCTGCCTACGATGAAGGAGAACGACACTCACTGTATTGATTTCAGTTACCTGTTATATAGCCAGAAAGGGTTGAATCCTGGCACTTTGAACATATTGGTTAGGGTGAATAAAGGACCTCTTGCCAATCCAATTTGGAATGTGACTGGATTCACAGGTAGAGATTGGCTTCGGGCAGAGCTAGCCGTGAGCACCTTTTGGCCCAATGAATATCAGGTAATCATCTATGCTTTTCTGGTTTATGTTTTCATGTCATTGGATCTCACTGTGTGTGTAATACTAAGAGGTAAATACTAGCACCTCGGAACAGAGATCATCTCTTCCGCCCTCCTTTTGCCCTGTTCTTGAGGAAATGTTTAAAACATTGGCACACAACCTTCAAAGTAGTGAGACTATTTCCACATACTGAAAAACAGTAGTTTTAGGTACGAAATTTGTTGGTTGACTAAGAGCTACTTATTGACAGATTTATTTCCTTGTCTCTGTTCAGGAAGAAAAAGTCCTTTTTATTTGAGTGCATTATTCAGACTGAATTGGTTTGCTGACTTCTGACAATAACATTTGGAAACTAAACATGAAATAGTGTTTCATGAATTATATTATCCAAGGGGGAGGCATTTTGAATAATTATTTATACTTTTATCAGTTACATGTAGTTTCAAAATAAGCAAACAAAAAAGGAAAAGTTGTCCACATGTCTTTGTTTTTCTCCCCAGAAATACTTCATTTAATTATGATTAAACTGGACAATGCATAATATATCTACTTTATATTTTGCGAGGCTGATTTTATATGGTTTAACAACAACAAAGAAACCCAATCATTTACCAGTTTGGAGAATTGTTCAAAATCCTCCCTGTAAGGTTCAGTAGAACTATCCACCTGCTTTTTGAAATATTGCCTTACGCCACTTTGCTTTTACTAAAGTGAAGTTTTAGTAAACCATTAGTTAACTGAAAGAAATCTAAAGGATTTCCACTTTTCTGAGAAAAGTGAAAAGCTAAAATAGTGGGCAGACTTTGTTTTGTAGCCAGCCATTATGGAAGCAGCCAGCACACAGCCCAGCTGCAAGGGTGGTCCCGCCAAGCTCCTTCTCCAGGAACTACATTCAATATCTTAGCATCAAGCTACCATAGCTTTGAACTGCGTGAACATCTGTGCTTTATCTGCATTTATTTTGCGCATCTGTAAGCAAGATGTGTCCTAAGGTATCAGAAAAGGCAAAGAGTTATTTTTGGGTCTGGGAATGCTCAAAAAATTTTCCATATAAATTAATGTAATTGCTTCTTTCTCTGTTTAGGTTTATGAAAAGTTTCATAAGGACCCCGTTCTTCCAGTAGCGGGGAAAACCTGTCCCTGGACACAGAAAATTAAAATTACCTCTTTCGAAAGTTCACTTTTGCATTAGGTCTTGAGATTTAAAATACTAATCTATTTATAATTTTTTACAAAACCTAATGAGAATGTATAATGTGAAAGTATATTTTATTGTGGCCATTGGGTAATTTATAAGCTAAGAACAATTCATTTATGCTTTTTTAAAAAAATGAACAATTTCTTCAGGTGGACCTTGTCTTTATTCCTGGGGGAAGAAGTACAATATATTGTTTTAATTGCTTTGTCATGAGTTGATTTTTCTATTTTATTAAAAAGTCTCTTACTTCATAGGTATCATTCTACAGGTAAGGTTCTTTGGTTATGTGTCTATTGAGATTGTAATGGATTTTCTTCAGGTACTGCTTGATTCTGTTATTCCTGAGCTGAAGGATGTTGTTCTTCAGTGTAGGAAAGCTATCTGCTTTTCCAGGGCCCCCATCTCTGGGAGGGCAGCACGTGGTAGGTAGGTGGCTGGAAGTGTATGAAACTAATGCTAAGGCACTGGAAGCAAGATCAGTGGGCTCATCTCTGACAACAGTGGGTCGTCATTTGCTGGTTTACCCTCAAAATCCACTGTCCTTTCAGTGACTTTACTAGAACCTGTTATTGGAGCTTATTACTGAAAAGAAAAAGCTCTGATTTAACAAAAGAAAACTGTCAGCAGGTTCAGCCTCCTTAAAATAAATTTAAACCCAAATAACAAATTAGCAAAATTGTTAAAAATTTGATTTCTGGAGTCAGATTGCCTGTATTCAACACTGCTATTTGCTATCTGTATAGATTGTTTTTAAGGAATCAGATTGTTAGTTATATCTTTAAAGAAAAACATAGAAGTGGATTTTGATAAATCCAACAAATTATCTAGGGAACATGCTAATATGCCTTCACGACTAAGAAATAGTGTACATATAATTAATTACCTTTCCTTATTTTTGCAAGGTCTATCTTTGAGTCATTGATATTTTAATAACATTTTCTTATGGCACACGTTTCTGCAATATTAATTTTAATGTTGAGTTACACTGTCATGGACTGGATGCTTCTTTGTTCAGTCTTCTTTTGCATGACAAAGCTCCCTAGGGTTACGTGTACCTATGGTGTTTTAAGTAAGCAGGGCAAAAAGTACGTGTGCAAGTTTTAACCTGGCCAGTGAGATCTTTTTGGAGATGTCTTATCAGAGAAAAAGATTACTATATAACTTGGAACCTGTGGGTAAACATTTCTTTCTTGCAGATTGAAATTTGAGCAATAGATCATTACTTAAGTGATTAATTACTTTACTTCCACATCTTTTTTCCTTAACCTGCAAAACTTAACAATCAATGACAACAAAAACGGAGTAGAATAATTTTTATTCATGTGCTTCGTGCTCAATAGATTACTTGATTGATGATTACATTGATTCTGTCATTTAGGTAACTAGTTGTACCTGTATATCAGTTATTAGAAACACCAGCATAACATAAACTGTATTTATGTAAGACTTTTTGCTATTAGGAAATAGCATGAAAAACTTTTGACTATTACTTAATGCAGAATCTTTATGGGTTTTTAAAAATTAAAATGTAGGCATCACATTGTGCTATGTATATTAGAAGTCTACTACCTACTTTTTAATTCCTAAAGAAACACTGCATTTTTTAAAATTTTTCCTAGACTATAGATTAAGTAAGTTGTGATATGCATAGAAACTATTCTTTCTGGGTTCCACAGTTTATTCAACTACAATTCTCCAGAGATTTTACACTCTCTGAGACTTCCTTTAAGTTTTTTTTTTAAATTTTTATTTAAAATTTATTATTTTATTTTTTTTATTTTATTTTAAATTTATTCATTTATTTATTTATTTATTTATTTATTTATCTGCACAGGCAGATTCCCTTTCATACTTCTAGTGGAAAATCCTGTCTTTTTTTGCCTGAGCCATTAGTTACCTACCATCCCTCCAATACATTCCTTATCATCCACTTCAACAACAACAACAATCAAAAAGAAAATTACTCCAGGGTGCTATTACTTTTAATTAGTATAGGATAATTTTTATATAAAAATCATACTCCTAGAAGTGGATTTAAAAAAAAAAGCCTCTCTTTAAGCTAGCTTTTTTTTTTTTTTTCCTTTTTCTCCTTTTTCTGTTGAAAAATCTCAAACAGATATAGTTTACCTTTGGTGTGATTTACCCTTCCTAGAAATTTCAACTAGCTAGATGCCTAAACAGAAGATGCCCAAATAAGAAATTAAGTATCTTGTGGACTGTTTAATAATGAGAAGATACTAGTTTTTAACCTCAAGAAAGTTGAACTCTTATTTGAAAAAGGAAAAAAAAAATATGTGTGAAATCATGAAATAGAGGCCAATTTATGAGTTTTGGTTACTTGCTAGATCAGTATAAGACTCATGGACTTTGGAGCCATTTCTTTCTGGGTGAATCTTGACTCTGCTATTTAGCAGTTGTACAACCTGTAGCATTTCTTTTGAGTACAGTTTTCTTATCTGAAAAATCAATAATACGTATCTTACATATATGTAGTGGTTAGAAAGGTATCTGACACAAAGCATGTATTTACATAAAGTTAGATAGCATAAAGCATAAAGTTAGATTAACATGATGGGTAGATAAAACATTGGCAAAATCTATTGGGTTTAATATATGCTCAGCATTTTCTTCTTTCTCTGCATTTGTTTTTCTGTTTTGAAAACATGCCATTTTTGTTTGTTCACTTTTTTCCCCCCTCAAGACTTCTTTCTTTTCTTTTGTTTTTCTTTCTTTTTTTTTTTTTTTGGTAGAGCAGTTTTAGGTTCACAGCAAAATGGAGAAGGTACAGAGATTTCCCATAAACCCCCTGTCCCCACACATGCACAGCCTGCCCCATTATCACCATCCCCCACCAGTGGGACATTTATTACAAAGGATGAGCCTAAACTGACAAGTAGTAATCACTCAAATTCATAGTAATTTTATTTTAGGGTTTACTTTTGGTGCTGTGCAGTCTAAGAGTTTGGACAAGTGTATAATAACATGTATCCATCATTGTTGTGTCATAGAGGATTTTCACTGCCCTAAAAATTCTCTGTGCTTTGCCTATTCATCTGTCCTCCTCCATGTCATTCTTTTTGGGGTTTGTGTTTATTTATTTATTTATTTTTAAATTTTTGTTTATTTATTTCAGAGAGAGAGAACACGAGCGGGGGCTGGGGGTGTGGTGCAGAGAGGGAGGGAGGCAGGGAGCCCACTACAGGGTTTGATCCAGAACCCTAGGGGTTCTGTGTGTGTGTGTGTGTGTGTGTGTGTGTTTAATTTATTTATTTGAGAAAGAGAGAGCGCGCAGGAGCAGGGGAAGGGCAAAGGGAGAAGGAGAAGCTGACTTTCCGCTGAGCAAGGAGCCAGTTGTGGTACTGGATCCCTGAGCCAAAGACAGACGCTAAACCAGTTGAGCCACCCAGGTGCCTATAGGTTTTGTGTTTATTAAAATATCTTCTGGACTGCCTGGGTGGCTCAGTTGGTTAAGTGTCTGACTTTGGCTCAGGTCATGATCTCAAGATTGTGGGATCGAGCCCCATCTTACGCTCCATGCTTAGCAGGAATCTCCTTCTCCCTACCCCCACACTTATGCTCTCTCTCCCTCTCTCAAATAAATAAAAATAAATTATCCACTTATTCGACAGCTTATTAATGTGAGGTTACACCATCCTAACCCCTGGGGACATATAGGCAAGTCCCTTTTCTCCGGAAGCTTACATTCTGTCTGGGCACTGGAGGAGATAAAAATGTAAATCAGATGTGGGGTCTGCCATTAGGGGGCCTAGTCCAGATGGGAAATGTGAGATACACAGAGATAGAACTTGAGACAACATAGCATTTGTTAAATGACTTAAGACAGATAAGTGTAAAATATTGTGGAGGAAATGAAAACAAAAGATAGATTTGTTTCCAAAGTAACTTAAGGCAGAAATGGAACTCTAATAACTGTCTCTTGATTCCTATATTTCTAGATTAGTATACTTTTCACTGTACCACATTGTTTTTCTTAAAAATACAGTAATTTGGAGCCAACATTTTCTACAATGAAAGGGAACAGGCTAATGTAAATTTTGTTTATGACTTAAGTGTTATAATGATATACTAATATATAAGGAACTGTTTCTCACCTGTGTCTTTAGAACAATAAATGTCTTTTCAGCTCAGTATACTAATTATAGGAAGTATCATATATTTTTTTTATTTGCCATGGTTACAAATTGCTAATTCTGCCTATTTTTATAGGGCTCAAGTGAGTACTATAAAATTTCAAATTGATCACCAAATAGAAGTAAAAAGAAAAAAAAAAATACCCAAAACATTATAAGGCATTATCTCAGTGTTAAATTTCGACTGAAGATCAACACACCTCTAAAAGTGTAATTTTCTCCAGTCTGGAAATCTGACCTGTCTTGTATGCATAAAACTCAGTTCTGCTTTGGGATTAAATCCATTAGTTTCTTACTGAACAGTGAGGTTGTTACTAAATGAGGCAGGCAGACATAACTTCAAAACTATTAGTGGAAACCTAATCTGCTGTTTTCCATTAACTGGGTGCACATCATTAATCACAAAAATGATGCATGATGAAAACTACAGGGGTTTGGCCAGAAACTGGAAAGTGATAATATAGCACAATGTGGTTTTGTTTTGTTTTTTTTTTTTTTTTTGGGTTCCCTAATTCACTGAGAAACGAACACTGAACCTTTGCAACCGTTTTCTTCTTAACATTTTCTCTTGGCTTGAAAAAAATGTAAGAATGGATGGGCATGGGATTTTCTGGTTTTTGTCTCCTTTTTAAAGCTTTATGTTAACACATATTGCACTGATACTTTGGCAATGGAATGACTGTTACACTCCAGAGATACTGCTGGCTTTGGATCTAAGAAGATTAGGACTTGGGCGCCTGGGTGGCTCAGTGGGTTAAAGCCTCTGCCTTCAGCTCGGGTCATGATCCCAGGGGCCTGGGATCGAGTCCCGCGTCGGGCTCTCTGCTAGGCGGGGAACCTGCTTCTTCCTCTCTCTGCCTGCCTCTCTGCCTACTTGTGATCTCTGTCTGTCAAATAAATAAATAAAATCTTTAAAAAAAAAAAGATTAGGACTTAAACCAAGTGACTGGTTACTTAAATAAAAAAACCTCTCAAAGACTGATCTTTGGGGATGGGGCTGAAGTAGGAGCATGCTCATGAACGAGCCACGCAAAGAGGAAGGAAAAGAGCTCTTGGAATATTGCCAATTTGTACTACTCCTCATTTGGCCATGTAGGGTCCCACTAAGAAAGCAGGGTGGCAAGGTTTTTCTTTCCTAGGTGTATTAGTTTGCTTGGCTGCCATAACGAAGTACTACAGACTGGGTGGCTTAAGCCACAGAAATGGACTCATGATGGGAAGTCTAAAGACCAAGCTGCTGGCCATTTTGGGCTCCTGGTCAGAGCTACCTCCTGGCTTGTAGATGGCCACCTTCTCACTGTGTTCTTACATGTTGGAAAGAGACAGCTTTTCTTCTTCCTGTAAGGGCACCAGGCCTATTTGGTGAGGGTCCCATATCATTCCATTTAACCTTAATTAACTCCCAAGGGCCCTATCTCTAGATACAGTGACATTGAGGATTTGGGCTTCAGCATAAATTTTTGGAGGAAAGAATTCAGTCGATAGGACTAGATGTATATTATACTTACAACTTTCTTATTTATAAGTACTATAAATGACCCAATTCATCATCTTCTGTAACAGTGTTGCAGTTATTATCAGTTCAGTCTTCATTCTCCTCTCTTTCTTGCATGCTGGCAGGATTCCCTCCCAACTTACTTGCTGTCCTAACTTCCTTTGCAGGTGGGAGTGGCCATATGACATGGCTCTGGTCGAAGAACTATGAGGGAAAATCTGTTGGGGGACTTCTGGGAAAGATGTTTGTCCCTGATAAAAAAGAGAGAGTCCTGTTCTTGCCTGAGAGCATGATACTTGGCACTGCTCCATTGTCTTGTAACTATGAGGAAGGTGATAAACCTAGGGTAACAGAACAAAGTAAGGAAAAGAGGTTAGCGTCCTACCTCAGGCAAAATAATGACGACAATAATATTTAAGATAAAAACTATTTTTAAATGACTTTTAGATGAGTATTCTCTGATGCAGACAAGAGCATCCTAATATACCCTGTCATATCTTTCTTGAGCTTTCAAGCAGTCCCACCTATAATCCATGGCATTTGTGGATAGCACCTGTGAGCCATATGGTAGAATTAAAAGAACACATATCTGTCTATGAATGAAACAATTCTTTAGTCCAGGCATACAGACCTATATACTTGAAAATGTCAAGAGGGGCTATAAGGCAATGAGTCAATGATTGGAGGGGGTAGAAAGAAAAGAAGGAAGGAAAGATCATTTGTTGGGTGTCTACCATGTCTTAGACACTGGGCTGGATAATTCCATTTCTTTCTTCTTCAGTTTGATTTAATATTTGATCACATGCTAAATGAATATTCCTTATCTTCATACATGGCATGAGTTGCTGGTTATATAGTGGTCAAAATCATTCCCCCCCTTTTTTCCTCTTTACCAATTTAACTTTGCTCTTAAAAGCTTGGACTTTAGCCATATCAGTGACTTCTGAATTTAGTCACAACTAGATAGGCTGCTTTTTTTTTTTTTAGATTTATTTATTTATTTATTTGACAGAGAACGTAGGCAGAGAGTCAGGCAGAGAGAGAGAGAGAGGGAAGCAGGATCCCTGCTGAGCAGAGAGCCCGATACAGGACTCGATCCCAGGACCCTGAGATCATGACCTGAGCCAAAGGCAGTGGCTTAACCCACTGAGCCACCCAGGTGCCCCTAGGCTTCTTCTTCTTAAGGCAACTCTAATTGCCTAACATGGGCACTTGGCTCATTTTTACATTGTCTAAATACCTTCTGTTTGATAGGCTATTAACAAAGCAGCCTTTTGCTGCTGATGTTTAATCTTAATGATTTCCTATTTGTTTCATTTAAAGTACTCCAAATGGGTTTGGAAAAAACTCCCATGTTATTATAGTCATTGTTTTCGTAAAACTTATAACCCTGTGAGAATGACTTCTCCCTCCGTCCTGATGGTGATTTGCTTTTACTATAAAACATCTGCTTTACTTTTCCTTTAGATTCTGTAATTGATTCATTGATGAAACTTACAGTTTGTAAGTTTGTAAACTTACAAGCAGGAAGAAGAGAGTCCTGCTTGTTAACAGAATAATTACTGCAAATAGATGACAGAGGTCTCTTGTTATTTTACTAAATCATACCTGTTTTTATTTAGAGTAAGTGGGAGCTGTCAAGTGCCCCTTCACTAATTCTTTTGAGAACTATTTCCCTGAAATTAATTCACTTCTTTTTTACTAGTGGATTGAAAAATAATGAGCAGTAAGGAGAGTTAGGCAGTGTTTGTTCAATGTATGACTTTTTTTTTTTCTTTAGGAGTTTGATTCATGCAAGGGGGCTGGGGAAGACAGATGCTCCAAAGAGTAGCAGACGTGGGCCAGTTCTCTGCTGGCTCACTTCCTTGCACTCAGCCCAGCTCGTTGGGTTTGTGTTAACACACATCTGCTTCCTTGTTTTCCACACCTCTTTATTAATTATTTAGCATTTAATACATTTAATGTATTTAGCATTTAGTACATTTAATGGGCTCATCTTCGTGTACCAAGATTAAAAAAAAAAATGTATCCTCCTGGGGCAGGATTCCTGCTTAAACAGAAAAAAAAATGCTAGTTTTCCTAATCAGTTAAATGACATTTCTGACAATGCTGTACCATTAATTAATGTGGTACCATTTCATATAAGAAAAAGCACAGACAACAATTAAAAAAAAATTCTTCCTGTAGTTATTTTGTCTGCTGACTTTGATACTTAATTGTAAGTGGTCTTTTTGTTGGGGGGGTGCTTTCAAGTTTCTGTACAACTTGAATTTTTGTGTGACCTCTTTGTCCATTTCCATTTCAAAGACTGTTCTTTTTTTTTTTCCTCTAATTTTAGACTACATGCAGTATGTGAACAAAATTGTTGGCTCTTCACAGGAAAAACAAAACTGAGTGACGTTATGTTTTTATTTAAAATTTAACTTGTATGCTGTAGGGATTTCAATTTTTATTCTTAGAGCATAATGGAAAAATAAAAGGATATAATTATCTATTTTAGTATGAGTTTTTCAATGGAGAGAGTGTAGTAGGAAGGAAATACAAGGGAAATGTAAGACATAGTTAGAGTTTGTATCTATTTTATAATTCCTTTAGATGATATTACATAGAAATCTATTCTGTTGTTAGTAACACAAGTTGGAATATAAAGGGAAACAAACTGGATTCTGTAAATTAAAACATCTACTTATGAAATCTAGTGGAAAATTTGTGATTAATTTTAGTTGTTTTCATTTTCAAAAGGCATTTTTAAAGCTGTCATTATAAAAGTAGCTGCTGCATGTTATTTCTGCATTTAGTTATATAAATAACCATTGCGCACACCACTGGAATTCCCTGATGAGATTTAAATTCTTAATACTCTTTGAATGATCTTTTAAAAAAACATTCTCCTCAGCAATAAATTCTCCTGGAAGCAGTAAATCAATTCTCATTTTATGTTTAAAAATAAGGTCTGTAGTCATAAATTTATACCAAGTAATAATTCAGTAAAGTAATATCGAATGGAAAATTTCTAGCACTTAGAGATCAAAGTTTAGTTCAAACCTAAACATCTTTAGATCCTGGTATTTTGCAACAACAGCACAAATACAATACTTGAAAACAGATACAATGAGTCTCCGGGTTAATATTTATTAAAAAAAAACAAAAACCACTTATGGTTTGGTTGTGAACTTCAGTAATGTAAGACTTACAAAGGGATGAAGTCCACTTAGCCCCATAAATACCAGGGTGAATTTCTTTGTTGTTGTTGTTATTTATTTATTTTTTGATTGCTGTCTTTTTCTGTTATGTTTTTCCATTTCCCTGTTTTTCTCCCCTCTCTCTGTGGAAGGGGAATTGTAAGCAGACAATAAGCACATAACCAAGTAATTTTATTTATTTATATATATATATATAAAACATTAAGTATTCTGACATGCTACATGAGAATTAAGTCTTACTTTTTTTTTTTTTTTAAATGTTAGTGTAATATGGGGTAGGGGCCTTCTTTTTATATACTGGGTAAAAGTTTGTTTTTTGGTTTTTTTTTTTTTTTAAAGATTTTATTTATTTATTAGTGAGAGAGAGAGAGAGCACAGACAGACAGAGTGGCAGGCAGAGGCAGAGGGCGAAGCAGGCTCCCTGCCTAGCAAGGAGCCCGATGTGGGACTCAATCCCAGGACGCTAAGATCATGGCCTGAGCCGAAGGCAGCCGCTTAACCAACTGAGCCACCCAGGCGTCCCATATACTGGGTAAAAGTTTAAACTAGATGTCATTTGGCCTGTGTTCGTTCCACATCCAGTGGTCAACACCTCCTTGTTCACTGAGTGACTATTTTGTGGGACCTTTTGAGTTTCAGTCTCTGCAATATGGGATGCTAGCTAGTCTACCTGTGTTTGATGAGGTTCACAGGAAGTCACGAAGCTGTGGAAATAGTCTATTTAAAGCTCATATTTACAAATGAAAAACTGGAACTAAAGTTAGTAAAGTAAAAAAGAATAAGACTTTAAAGAATTTGGGATTCAGTCACAGAAGAAGACATGGAACCCGGAGTAGCCATGAGGACAATAGCAACTTTGACTTTCTCTGTGAAGGTCAACAGTGAACAACTCCTTTCTTTAACAGTTTGACAACTATTTATCAAGCAACCTAATCTACACCAGGCACTGTTCTGGCTGCTGGGGCATGCACCATCCTGAAATCTGGAAGTCCTGTTCTCCCAGAATTCTAGTCTTGGGATGGGGGTGGGTGGGAGGGATAAGTAAGTAAACAAGAAAAGGATTAGAATGCAAGAAGCACCCTGCAGGTAATTAAGGTAGAGTAGTAGGACAGTTAGGTATTGGAAACCACCTTAGACCAGGTAGTTCAGGAAGAGTGAGTTTGAGAAGGTGACCTTCACCTGGAGATCTGAATGACAAAAAGGACCTAGGACCACTGAGATCAGAGAAAATGCACCAGAGACAGAGAAAACAGCTAAATGAAGGTCCTTAAATCTGGGAGGAGATTGGCATGGTGAAGGGACAATGACAGGTCTGGGGCTCAAAGCTTTGGGGGTGCCTGGGTGGCTCAGTGGGTTAAAGCCTCTGCTTTTGGCTCAGATCATGATCCCAGGGTCCTGGAATCGAGCCCCACATTGGGCTCTCTGCTCAGCAGGGACCCTGCTTCCTCCTCTCTCTCTGCCTGTCTCTCTGCCTACTTGTGATCTCTGTCTATCAAATAAATAAATAAAATCTTAAAAAACAAAAAAAAGATGGGAAGCTTTGTAATCCAAGGGAAATCCAAGAGTCTGAACACTTTATGAAGACTGTCGTCAAGGGATTCTATTTACTCACTTGGGTCTCATCTTAACCATGTTCTAAATGTATGTTCTTCTTTAGTCTTCTCAGTGCTTACTCTCCAATCACAGCTCCTGTTGTTTTCCATCTTGATAATGGTAATGTTTTCCTGACTCTTTTATAAATCAGTTACTTTTCTTGGTATGCTGATTTGCTGATGTTGCATTCCTCAGATTTGGCCATTGTTTTCTTGAAAGTCAAAATGATTGGCCATCATTTGAGTCCTTCATAATTTAGCTTCAGTCAACTGCTTCAATCTCTGTACCATTACTGTTTTTTTCTTGACACCATCTGTTTTAGTAAGCTCCAAATTGCTCTAGCTGTGCTTTGGACCAATTGGGCACTTGCAAGTGTACGTGAATTTGCGCACAGTATATCCACCTTCTGAAGTGCCTTTTTTTCTTCCTTTCCCTTGCTACCAAGAAGCCTTTGCTAGGCACTTCAGTTCTCATGTCTGTGTTGCTTATAACGCTAATTAGACATTTAGCTTGTAATATTTCAGATAGTTTTGTGTCTTGTGCCTCCAAGTGGACTGTAGATCCTCTTTTAAAAGGGGACTAGGTATGCCATGAGGCCAGTGTAATATTTATATGGTGCTTTGTATTTTATAAAACAGTTTGACAAATTGGAAAAAAAAATCAGCCTTACAATAATATGAGGTCACTGGGAAGAGTATAATGATTTTTTATTTCAGTGATAAGGACTGAGAGATGATATAAGTGACTTATTTAAGGTCATCTTACTAGCTAGAATTGAGTTAGGTCCCCCAAAGGATAAATTCTAGTATCTCTCTAGTGTGCCAGGCTGTTTATTGATAATGACTTTCCAGTTTTGGCATCAAAAGAAAATTGGCTTGCTGATGAAATAGTAAGTGATGGAATAAGAGTAGGGTTTTAATTTTTTCACTTTCATGTAGTATTTCAGGAGACATTTTCTTTTTTTGTTTTCTTCTTTTCATTTAATTTCATTTCCTTTTTTTTTTTTTTTTTAAGAGAGCGTAAGAGCGAGAGTGAGGGAGAGGCAGAGGGAAAGGGAGAGAAGAAATATCTTCGTGTGGGGCTCCATCTCAGGACCCTGAGATCATGATGTGAACTGAAATCAAGAGTTAGATGCTCAATCGACTGAGCCACCCAGGCACCCTAGGAGACATTTTCTTAATAGTATATGTTAATATTTCTTTAAAAAATAAGTATTTTTATGGTTTGTCTGTTCAAGATTTGATTGGATGAAGTAAGCTTAATACTTAAGGGGGCATCTCAGAACTTTGGTGGAATGGATTTTAGTTCATTTTCACAATGAACAAAGTATTTATTGAGTTTGTAACTACAGGCTAAATTTGGGGAGAAAACAAACAAGTATGAAAATAATTTCATACTTTTATTTAGGGAATATAAAGTTCACCAAGGAGATTGGCCATGTGTTTTATAAGTTTTTGTGGTAACTGAAGATAAATTGGATTTTTTACATGATTACTTCAAAATTTTGTATGTTTAGAAATGCTGTGATAAAATAATAGGAAAAAAAACCCCACGTCTTTAGAAGGAGATGAGCCATCCATAATGGCTGCCTTGTATTGTTATTTAATTAAATGTCCAGTGGAGGGAAGAAAACAAATTAATGGAACTCCAAAAAGGAAGCAACACATGGGTTCTTTGGTCAGACAAAAACGAAGCTGTATTTAGGTAAAGGCAGGAGTAAAAGGAGGTTTAGTTTTCCCAGTTACAAGGCCCAGATAGCGCCCTCAGCTGTTCTGAAACAAAAATGATCACACTGTGAGGGGACAGACACACTTGTCTGGCTGAAGTCAGGGTTTTGAAATTGGGAGGAATGGTAGATTACGTTGAATAGGTTAGACCCTAATACTGAGAAGTCTCCAAATCCAGGTCAAGGGATTTATTTACTTTACTTCGATTCCTAACTGCTTGTGGCTCACTCAGAAGAGTCTCTTAGCAAGAACAGTGTGGTGAGTCAGGATTTTTAAAAGTCATTCTTTGAAGACAGAGCTCAGCAGGTCAAAGGTGGGACTTGACTTAGCATTCTCTGACCATCCCCACACCCTATTCTCCATGCCCCATCTGTTCAAACTAGACTCTTGGAGTTGAGACATTCGACAGTTTGGAGGATGACCTATGGGGGGCAAGGCATACTTTTGTTACTTAGTTCCCTTTCTGCTAGGTAGAGATTTATTTGTTATGAAAGGTAATCAGGTTTTGGCAGACAGACTAACATTAGGAAAGAAAAAATCTATTCAAGGATTCTGCCTTTGTCAACAGAATTGCTAAATTTGGTTCATTTAAGCTTATTCTTTCTGCTGGGATCGCTGGGGAACTTTCCCTTATTATAAAGGATGAAGGGTGTCCAGATGATGCTCTTTTCTTCCATCTGCCTGTTAAACCCTTAATCTCCTACACCTGGGTGGCTTCTAATCCTTTATTTGCTTTCTTTCCCAGTGCTTCCAAGTTCCATGTCACGTGCAGCAAGTAAGTTCCCTTGTGCCATAAAAGGGCATTCTATGCCCCAAGATCTCTGGGATAATAAAGTGAGTTGCTGTTCACAAATGAACTTGCCAGTTTTTAATGCAACCACTTAGTGAATGGCATTCACTCACCATACAGCCAGGAGTGCCCTATTGATTGGCAGCAGTAAGTTCCCTGTTCACATTGAGAGTTCCTTTTGCTGGGTTCCTAGACTCTGAGAATTGTCCCTGTGCTGCCTTTGTGATGCTGCGATGCCACCAAAGGCCTTTCTCCTTTTTCACATCGCCATTTACCACTCAGTTTGGAGCCAGTTGAGTTATTTAGTCGCTGGCCTGACTGGTAAGGCACAGAAGTTCGAAATGAGTTTGTTTTTGGATCTTAGTCAGGGTTCTTTTTGGAAAAGGGTCAAGCAAAGAACACAGGAGGCAAAGTTACCCACTCTTTCTTAGTTATCACTGTACTAACTGAAATTCAGTGGGATGCCTTGTCGAGAGGTTATGCCCTGCATTGAATTTCAGCCTCGAACCCCACGGAGTTCAGAGAGCGCTCGGGTTGCAGAAACATGCCTCTCACCTAGCTGTGTAAACCTTCCTTGCAAACCGTCTCCACACTCAGTGGGATCATGTGTGTCTATCAGCCACCTTAGGGAATAATTGGGAATCAGAAAGAAAGGCACAACCTCTGTTCTCCAAGTAAAAGGCTGGAAAGGTAAAGCTTGGTGCCTGTTAGGCCAAGACAAGGTATAGCTCACTAAGCTTGGGGAAAAAAAAAGAGAGGGAAAGAAAAAGAAAAAGGCTGTTCATTTTCTAGTACCTTTGCATCTCTGATTAGCTACCATATAAATGGATTACTTTGGTTTGTAGAATCATAGACTGGAACTTTTTCTTTTATATTTTTCATCTTATAACCATTACTAAAAAGACAGTGGATAAAAGCGATTACTTATGCTTAAATTTGTGATCTGATTGCCCGGAGAGAGTGAACTGGTATTAATCTGAGAATGGGAAATTTCTGTTAAAATTGTGTTTATTAAATTTGAGAAGAAGAAGAAACTAAAAAATTATGAATATTTTAATTTGGAGGGAATCATTTGGAAAATATGCATTAGAAAGACATTTGTGCTTTTTATGGTAACCAGATTACACAAAAATGCTTTAATTCCTGAGTATTAATATAGTTCTCTTCTTCAGCAATACCAAGTGGTTAGGCCTATAAAGATTAACCAGAGCTTCTGATGTAACAGATTTTGGAGGCAGTAACTTTAGTGAGAGGAGGTCCAAGCTGTTTTATGGAGCAGCCCCCATATCCCAATATGGCCATTGCTTTGCATAGGGTAAGCCTTGCTTACACTTCTGGATGGCTGCACCTGGTCTTGGATAGTTCCATACTGTTCCGGATGGTTCCTAGAGTCTTCTGACTCCTCCTAGACTCTGGATTCCTCCCCCCATCTCTGTCTCTGCCTTGCTCAAGGAGGCCCCATTTACACCTACCACTTCTTCCTGAAGGGAAACAATGCTCCTTAGGAAGAATCTTGTTCTTGGTCCTAGGGGCTAGAAGAACTGGGGAGTGGGAGAGGTGATGCCTCTGAGTTACCCTTTACTAAGACACTTTTAAAAAGTCTAGTGACTGCTCAGTTGGATTAGACTTCATGGGGAGTTAAAATGGAATGAGAGATTAACCCTTTGAACTAAGAAGCAGTTATGTGGCAGAGTTGTAATTGATAGCCTATTGACTATTTTCTGACTGTGGAGTGAGACATTTAACACAGAGAATCATAACTTTTTATGATTTAAAATTTAAATTCAATTAGTCAACTTATAATGCATCATTAGTTTCAGATGTAGCTTATAGTAATTTATCAGTTTCCTATAACACCCAGTGCTCATCACATCACATGTCCTCCTTAATGCCCATCACCCAGTTAAACCCCCCCACCCCTCGCCTGCCTGCCCTCCAGCAATGCTCAGTTTGTTTCCTATAGTTAAGAGTCTCACATGATTTGTCTTTGTCTCCTGTGACTTCCCATTCAGTTTTCTCTTCCTTCTCCTATAGTCCTCTGCCCTGTTTCTTATAATCCACATATGAATGAAACCATATGATAATTGTCTTTCTCTGATTGATTTATTTCACTCCATTCACGTCGATATACATGGTAAGTAGTCATCCTTTCTGGTGGCCGAGTAGTGGTGCATTGTGTATATATACACTACATCTTTTTTATCCATTGATCTGTCAATGAGTATCTCGGCTCTTTCCACAGTTTGGCTATTGTGGACATTGCTGCTATGTACATTGGGGTATAGGTGCCTGTTTGGATCATTGCATTTGTATCTTTGGGGTAAAGACCCAGTAGTGCAATTGCTGGGTCATAGGGTAGCTCTATTTTCAACTTTTTGAGGAACCTCCATTCTGTTTTCCAAAGTGGCTGCACCAACGTGCATTCTCACATTCTCACTAACAGTGTTAAGGATGTTCCCCTTTCTCCACATCCTTGCCTACATTTGTTGTTTCCTGTCTTGTTCATTTTAGTCATCCTGACTGGTTTGAGGTGGTATCTCATTGGGTTTTGATTTGTTTTTCCCTGATGCCAGGTGATGGTGAGCATTTTTTTAATGTGTCTGTTGGCTATTTAGATGTCTTCTTTGGAGAAGTGTCTGTTCATGTCTTTTGCCCATTTCTTGACTGGATTGTTTGTTTTTTGGGTTTTGAATTTGATAAATTCTTTATAGATTTCGGATACTAGGCCTTTATATGATATGTCATTTGCAAATATCTTCTCCCATTCCATGGGATGCTTTTTAGTTTTGTTGACTCTTTCCTTTGCTGTGCAGAAGCTTCTTATCTTGATGAAGTCCTAGTCATTCATTTTTGTCTTTGTATCCTTTGCTTTTGGGGATATGTGTAGCAAGAAGTTGCTGTGGCCAAGGTTGAAGAGGCTGCTGCCTGTGTTCTCCTTTAGGATTTTGATGGATTCCTGTCTCACTTTAGGTCTTTCATCCATTTTGACTTTTAAAGACTATACTATTATTTATGTACAAGTGCCCATATAATTTCTGTGATTATCTTCTTTCTTCTGCATCTTTGATTTCTTTCTCCCAGATCAGTGCAACCCAACATATACCATGTGTTCACTGATAACCTACCTCACTCTGCAAATCTAAGGTTTCATCCAGCAGAAAAAAATTTTCACTGTACTGTGCACATCTGTTCTTCATAGCCAAACTTGCTGGAGGAGGAGAGTTTTTACTTACCGCCTCTAGTTTCTCTCAGAATTATTCTCTTATACCTAATAGCTTGATACGTTATTGCTTGACTGTTATCCCTTTCATGGATCTGAAAATTATCATCTTTTGATGGTGAGAGGGCTCTGATTTTTTCTAAGCCCTTATTCTCTTGACTTTGGTGTAACATTGACATTACTTGACCATCTTTTCCTTCCTTAGATCTGAAAACCTATATTGTACTTTTATTAAAAACAAAACAACAACAATAAAAAACAAGACTTTGACCATTTTCCTCCCTCTCTTTTTCTGGTCTTTCTCATTCTGAGTATGTCAGTTTTATAAATATTTATTTTTATATGAAACAAAGAAAATATTTAATAAACATATAAATAATAAATATAAAAATAAAGATATATAAAATTATATATAAAATATACATAGTAGGAAATATTTTTCTAAATATATGACTGTATAGAAGATATAAAGAACAATAAGCAAATGTACATGTACCAATATAATAACTAAAATAACATCAGTAGAATCCCCTGAGAGTCTCTTTCTTTTAAAACTTCTCTTCTAAGGAAAATCGTATTCTGAATTTTGTGGTTATCATTTTCTTCCCTTTTCCTTACCTTATTTAAGTGTTTTGTCAACTTTTATATTTACAGACTATTATGTAAATGGTATCCTGTTTTGTACAGTTTTGACCACTTGATCCATCCCTACCTACACTAATTCCCATATTTTTTGTGTAGCTATATTTCTTTTTCACTGCGGTATTATATTTTTGAATACAGAGAAATTATTTGCTAAAATGATTGAACAATTGGTGTTCACGCCAACACTATGTAAGTATTTCTCTGTTTTCCTTTATCTTCCAGTGGAAAATCTCCCTTTTAAAGTTTCTCTTTAAATTGACTTGTGCTATTTGTGTTTATTTATTATTTCATTCCTTTGTACCTATTGTTCAACTTTCTAGCAAATCTAAATCAAGCCCTTTCTGCCATTATTTTGGCATTCATTATTGACTGAATTAAAACTTTCCTGACTATTTTTGTTGAACCAAGTTACCAATTCTTATCTATTTTTTGTATTCCTGTAGCATCTCTTACAATACCTAGCATACAATAGGTAATTAATAAATATCAGTGGGTTTATTAGTAGAGGAATACTAATATTACACAATACAATTTTATTTGGGTTGTCCTGGGTGAATTTTTAAAGTTTTATTTGATTCGGGGAGTTGGATTTTAAGCATTTCCATGTGATAGCTATATTTAGGATAATCGACAGATTCTGTATTTTTGTGAGAGAATCAATTTTTCAATCTCCATGGAGAGTCTTTTCTTCCTGAATTTATGTATCTTTTTATGCTAACTGTATATAAGTGGTTAATTTCTGTTTTTCCTCTCTCGACTTTTTTTTTCTTTGTTTCTGTGACTTCATTGACTTTCTCACTGTCTCCATAGAAATAATTCTTCCAGATTCTAACAGACTTACTTTCTGACCTTTCCATTTTCTATAAAAGGCCAAGTAATAGTGAGACTACCTAGACTAAACTATTCAAGTCAGAAGGTGGACAGAAACTTTAAATTCTCTAAGCTACTAATGATGTAGAGGGTGAATCCAGTGTTCTTTGGTGATTCATGTAAAGTAGGGGAAAAAAAAAAGAAAAGGGAAAATCTCATTCAAGCCTTTCCATTAGTCAACTTTGTTTTAGCTATTAATTGGTCTACACTGAAACGACCTTGATAAATCAATGAAATGCTGGCTTTGAGAAGGGGGTTCTTTACAAATCTACTAAAAGGGTATATCAACCTCTTTTTTTCTTCTTTTTGAAACTTACTATTTAAGTTCCCTCTATAGCAATCAAGAAGAGAATACTTAGGAGACAAGTAGAATAAAGAGCTATTTTTATATTCAGAAACAATTTTATTTAAGAAAAGAAACAGAAATAGCAAAATAGTCAGGGAGGTGTGCTATCTAATCCATTCCTTACACTGCTATGGTCAATTAGAATGACTTGTTTCTCTAAGTTTTATTCTATAAAGTATTCATTTCTTGTCTCTTCCCCTCTAAATTATTGTCCTTAGTATCCTTCTAGCAGGATTTAGAGTCATATACTGATTTTATGTTAAGATGATTTCTATGGGAATTTTAATACTCTTTTTCATTCTCTTGAATAAGTAAATCTGGAAATGCTGGTTTTTTTTTTTTTTTTTTGTTTTTTTTTTTAATAGCAGTGTTGCATTTCAGTAGAGGTTAAGATGGCTTTTAACCTTATCAGTTGGTAGTGTTATGCATGCTGTAAACTGAAAGGTTTGGATGATTATTTTATTCAACCCCCTGCTTTTGGAGACTCATAGAGACCACACAATCTGTGGAAAGGTATTTGTGTGGGCCAGGATTTCCTTTCTGTTGAACTTTTAAGATAACTTTCATATTTTACTCATTTCACAATCAAATAACTTTCTTTTCCCTTAAAGTCAGTCACAGTGTGTTTTATGTAATTTTATCCTTTGTATCCATTGAAATTACTTGTTCTATAAGATATAACGAATCAGGAGTAGTTAAAGACATTAAAATATATTTGGTGAAGTTTTGCCTCCCTGATGGTAAATGCTGTTATCTTTCGTGGTTATACTAACTTAAGAAAACTTGCTATTTTGAGGATTATCCTCAGATTTTTTTTTCCATCAAGCAGTTATGTTCCTCCTTCTCAGTATCACACTTTGGTTTTGCTTGACAGGATTATGTGGAAAGAGCTCTTACATCACTGTTTACCACTGAAGAACAGAAGGCACAGTGCTGCTCTCTTAGTCTTTTGAAGAAAGCCACAGGCAAAATATGGAATATATTCAAAGTGAATTTAATGCTTGCATAAGTCATGGGCTCTAATAGGATGTTCCATGACTGTTTTTCATTCTGACTACAGTGCAGTTTTTGTCTTCTGATGGTAAACTCCTCTGTTGTTTCAACAGGTACCTAGACTTCAAATAATTGTTGAATGAGTGTTATAATTGGGATAATCAGCTCTTAGAGCTACAACAACAGTGGAGATCCTATGTTCTTTAAATTCTATGTGAAAATGTTCCAACTGTTTTATTTTTTTATTTTATTTACTTATTTATTTATTTATTTATTTATTTGAGATAGAATGAGAGAGAGAGAGCACGCACAAGGAAGTGGAGCAGTAAGCAGAGGGAGAAGCAGACTCCCTGTTGACCAGGGCACCTGATGAGGGGCTGGATCCCTGGACTCTGGGATCATGACCTGAGCTGAAGGCAGACACTTAACCAACTGAGCCACTCAGGTGTCCCCGAAGTGTTTTAGAGAAAAAGTTTCCACTTTAGAAAGAAATGTGTTTGAACATTTTAATGGAATAAAATGAAGCAATGAATCTTCATGCCACAGCTTTAAGTCTTCCAGGTTAAGAAAATCACTTATAGAAGAGATTACGTTAACCTCTTATGGTAGCAAAAGTCATTTCTACTTAGAGAATACATGATTTATAACAGAGTAATACGGGTGAACACCGAATGCTCTCCAATCCATATTAAATCCCTTTTTTTTTGGTTATAAAAGTAACCCAGGTGGTGGCATATATATATATATATATATATATTATATATATATATATCATATATTATATGAGAAATATAACAGGACAAATACATTAATGGATGTGATCTCTAAGTACCTATTCTTTGTCCCACTCTTCAGCCATAGGGACATCTTCACACATAGACCCTTCCACCCAGCAAAGTCATCTGCTATAGATTGACATATGGGATTAAAAAGAAGGCAGAGGTGATGTTCTCTTTCCTAACTGTGCAAGTGTAGTGGATTGTGATTTCATTTTTGAGATATGGGTTATTTGAAAGGAGGCAGATAGAGTATGTGTGTGTGTGTGTGTGTGTGTGTCTGTGTGTGTAAGGGGGGGTGTGGATGGTACTTACTGTGTAAGGGGGGGGTGTGTATCATCCAGGTGCAGCTGACCCATAGTTTGAATATCCTAAAGGTCAGGAGAAAGATCTTAACTACAAAAACGGTTCTCATGAACACCTGCACTTATGGTAATCTGTAAGAGTCCAGCAAATCAGGCCTGGAAAGGAGACAGAAGGGAGATTCAGAGAATTAAGAGAAAACTATGAAATTGAGCAACAGGATACTGAAGGGGAGAGAACATTTCAAGAAGGGAAAGGATAAGAATATCAAATCGTGAAGAAATTTCAAAGAAGATTGAGTAAAAGGTTTTATTGACAGCAGCATGGAAGACTTTAGTTTTAACTTCTTCCAAATACATGTTTTGACTAAGTAGAATAGAACAAAAAGAGGGTAAATAGTCCTTAGGTGGAGGATACTCAGGGTTCCCCCCCCTCCTTGGCATCTTTAAAAATGAGGAGGGGTTTGGTGTGTTTTTGTTTGTTTTTTAGCTTAGTAGTAGGGACTTAGAATGAATGGAACTATCTGCACTGTCTGTTTTTAATGGACATTTTTGAATGTGCTAGAAAATAATCTACCTATGTCAGGCAAGGCAATAAAAGTAAACTGCTTTATTTTAGTTTAGGTAGATCTAGATGTAAATCATTGAGATAATATCCTTATCTAAAATAAGAATATAATAATAGAGTTTTCTCATAGCAGAAACAAGGCAGTCTAGTTATCAAAGAATGTATCAGCAATGATAACTCTAAAGTGGATTCAAAGAGTATGCATATTAACACAAAATTGTATAAACTGTATAATAGATGTGCATTTATAGAATTGTGTTTTCCTCTAAAAAGAAGGAAAAAGACTTTTTGCTTTTAGAATTTAAAGAAATTTTTTTTATTATTTTATGTTAGTCACCATACAGTACATCATTAGCTTTAGTTTTTGAATGCAGATATTATAATGCTTGAAAACATAATATGCTTTTGTGCTTAACATTTCTTTTAACTTGTGTTTTATCTTACATTTTAAAGCAAGTAGCAATTAAACATAAAATTTTCCTGCACTTGAATGTGATGCATACTTTTACTTAACATCTTTAAAACATTGAGAGTGATGAAAAATACTATTTTGGTTTCTGTACTTAGCACCAGACATCAGGATATTTGAAAAAATTGACAAGAAAATTTCTCATTTTTAGATTAAAAAAAAATACACTGTGAGTAAAAACATTGTTATTTTGGGAAATAGAATTGTATTTAAAGTGATGCTAAATTTTTTTTTTTTTTACAATGGAGCTATTGTTCTATTTTTATGCCTATGGCTTGAAAGTAGTGATATTTGCCTTCCATGAAGACAAACATTAATTCATTTGTTCAGTAAGTATTTTTCAAGCACCTTTTTCATGCCAGGTACTGTGCTGGATACTTAGAATGCACCAGTGAATAAAAGGAACACATTAATTAGTTCTCTGGAGAAGCTTTTGTGGGGGTCAGTGTCACAGGAGACCATCCACAGCTCCCATTCTAAATAAGACTAGAAAGTAGTAATAGCTGGGGAAAAGAGGATAGAGTGGGATGGTGGGGGCTTGTCGAGAGGTGAGGGCAGGGACAGGTGGGGTAATTTTACACTGAATAGTCTGGGTGGGTTTCACTCAGTAGGGTCTTGGGCAAAGGTGTAAAGAAGGTGAGGGTACGAGCCGCAGGGACATCTACCAGCAAAGTAGTTCAGGGAAGGGAAGAGCCAGATCAAAGGTCATATGGTGGACACCTACCTAGTGTGTCCAGAAATAGCCACTGTGGAGGCCACTGAGGCTGGAGGGCAAGGAGCCAGGTGGATAACAGAAAGAAACTAGCTTGAGGAGGCAGTTGGCTCCAGTGACTTGAACATTTGTCGTGCCTGGGAGTTTGACTTTCACTCAGAGGACTTGGAGATGAATTAGATTCTTCTGTGTAGAGGAGATACTTGATTGTGGTGAATTCAGTTGTTTGCATGTTCTTGAGCACACACTGTATAAGGATGTAAATTTAAACGACATTATTTACATGTTCCTTATTAATGTTTCTAACAGTATGTTATGAATAATTGCCTCAGTGGCATCTGCTGTTCATGTATGCCATTGGCAAGTGACCTTATAGGGTCCTGAAGTTGAAGGTATGTTGGCTTCACATATGCCTTGCTTTCAGAATTCTGAAAGTTTCATTTTGAAGAATTAAGATGTATTTGAAACAATCACCTTAATTTGTAATATGAAAACTAATTTGCCTAAGATTACTTGGTTAGTTTTGCCAGAACTAGGATTAGTGTTTAGGTTTCCTGACTATAAATGAGAATGAGAAACAGGAATGGAAAACTAGCTACTGTGATCAGATTTGGACTCAGTCCCTTACTGACTTTGTTCTAATCCAGGCCGTTTTCCCCACTTAAATTCTGTTCCCGCAACCTTTACACAGCTCTTTGCCTGGGTCCATGTATATCACTGCTTCTACTTCTGCGTCTTTCCTGTGAAGTGCTACATCATAATCAACCCCCTTTTTTTTCCTCCTCAGGACCAATTTTTAAACATTCTTGCCCTCTATGCACACTGATTTCTGCCCTGTGGTTTTTCCATATTCTGCAGCAGAGGTTGGCAAATTATGGTCAAATCTGGCCTTTGGCCAGTCTTTGTACATTGTGATTTAGTAATGGTTTTTGTAAAAGAAAGGAAGAAGATTTCATAACCCGTGAAAAATATATGAAATTATAGTTTCCGTCTACAAAGCTTTATTGGCACTTGGCCATGTTCATTCCTGTACATATTGTCTACAATGCTCTTGTGCTATAATGGTGGAATTGAGAAGTTGTGACAGAGAGCAAAAGGCCTTCAAAGCCTTAAAATTTTTCTCTCAGGTGCTTTTAAGTAAAAGTTTGGTGACCTCTGTCCTAGAGCAGTGCTTTTCAAACTTTGCTGTGCGTATAGAATTGCATGGGGTTAGAATTTCATTCTAAGACTTCAGGACCCTATAAGGACTCTATAATAAACTATGTGTGTGCCCCCATATGGATATTTTCAACTACTACAGTTAAATTCACCCAAATCATTAAACCCATGTTCTTAAACATCACTCCCAGAAATTCCATCCTTATGAGGTGGGGCACAAGACTCTCCTCTCAAATGATCCAGATCCAGCCAGGCCACAAACTGACAACACTTTCTTTAGTGGCATTGCTAAAGTAGTCCTTCGTGAATTTAAGGTCTTTTCTTCCCCTATCTTATGGTAATTAACCATAAATGGAGGAGAGAGTAGAGGGGGGTTGTCTTTGAATGAACCTTGTAGCAGTCTCCTCCAAGCTGCAGACCTAGCCCAAGCAAGTGGAATCTTAGACAGTTATGCAGGCTGCGTATTGTACTCTCAGCATATATCTGAGTGTATTTTAGTACACAAATGTTCATTTCCCCTTTTCTACTCTGGCCTTCCTACATAAAATATTCTCTATGCATTTATATATAAATGACTGTGCTGTGCAGAATGGTTAATGGTATTTTACATTTCATTTCTCTGAAATATCTTATTCTTCTTGGATTAGTCAAGGTTTCTTTTGTCTTTTTGTCTTTTTAAGCAGCAAATACAATGTAGGTGCTATGAAGTTTTCATTACATTATTTTAAATTTGGAGAATAGTAGTTGAAAATAGTCATATGGTGACACACATATAGATTATTATCTAGTCTGCCTCAGATGCAGATTATTCATACGGGTAGCTTGTGGAAGAGAATTTGTTACTAAGAACTTAAGGATAATGTAAATCCCATATGCGATTTTATACTTGTTTATGTAGGATATTCCTGTTTTTTACCGTAATTCTGCACAAATATATATATATATATTTTTTTTTCTTTAAATTTATTTATTTTTTTCAGCGTAACTGCACAAATACATTTTTAATGACTCTGGCTTTGTTCCCAAAGGCCTGTGATTTCCTTCTTGAGTTGGTCAGCCCTCTGTCATTTATTCATATTTGCAAAATGATAATAATTTTTATGGTCATAAATTATTTAAGAAAGCTTAATTGAATTTAGGATAAAACAGAGGCAGAATATATATTACACAAATATGTAAGCTCTACTCTTAGCATGTCTTAAGCCATCATAATGGATAAGCAAAAATTGGCCTCCTTGCCAATGTATTATTTAGCTAAATCTTAAAATTTCATTGGTTGTTGTTGGTATACTTAAGGTTATTTTCAGATAATACTCTCTGTCTGCCAAAATGAGAGAGATGAAAAGTAACAAGTTTTATATCTTGCTCTAAAACCTTAATTTAGTTAATTGACTTAGTAATAAAACCCAATATATAAAATGCAGGCAGGTGTTTGCAAAATTCAATAATTATGGACAGAAATGAGAAGCTGGTGTTTTTGAAACCCATGGAGTCCCCAAAGAAGACTAGTTTGGTAATTCAAGTGACAGAAGAGAAACAGAAATCTAATAACACTTTAACTTGAGGGTACACTGGATAAAGAAAAAAAAAAGAGAAAGATTTCTTTATACATCATACCAAGAGATGTGAGGGAAAGAAACTGTGTCTTGAGGAAAGGGTGATTTAATCAGTATTGGTCACTCTGGAAATACTGATTATTGGTACCAGGGTTAGGAATAACAAAATGCTCTGTTCATGAGACATGCACAGCAAACAGTTATTGGTTGCCCTTTTAAAAAAATAGTTGTTTACATATACCTAAATTTAGTAAAATAAAATTACAAAATAAATTTAAGGAGTGTACTTTGTATACCAGTGTGTCAAATAGAAATATTTCTATTTGTCCTTGTGGAAAATATGTAATATGATAGAGACTGGGAAATCAGGTAAAAGCAAGGATTAAAAAAACATCATCCACATCTATAAGCATAAAGGCTCTGTCACTGGTATATCAAATAGGCTTTCTCAAATTCTGCATTATTGTCTGCTTGAGTCCATCTGATTACAGTGTGTGGGTAGGTAACTGGATGTACTTTCTCTTTGTACTTCTCTTTGTACACCCCCCTGTGCTTTTGGTACATGTGTTACCTATGTTAAGCCGTCACAGAAAGATGGCTGAAATGAATTGAATTCTACTTCAGTTAATGGGGTATCTCTTCTTTCCTCAGACAGTTTAATTATTATTGTTATTTAATTTTAGTAGACCCAACAACTTGTAAGTCAGGAGATTTCTGGAAAGTGTTTTGGCCTGTTATATTTCTGTGGTAAAGTCCGAGTTTTGCTTTTCCTAAAATTTTATTAGGCACTTTACTTTTGTAGTGAGAGTCTGGTAAATGATGTTTGGTATTTCTGGTAAGGTTTCAGAAATCTCAACCAACTAAAATAAAGTAAAATTCTATAAAAGACTGGAATACAGAGTCGTTTATTATTATTATTATTATTAAGATTTTATTTATTTATTTGACAGACAGAGATCACAAGTAGGCAGAGAGGCATGCACAGAGAGAGTAGAGGCAGGCTCCCTGCCAAGCAGAGAGCCCGATGCGGGGCTCGATCCTAGAACCCTGGGATCATGACCTGAGCTGAAGGCAGAGGCTTTAACCCACTGAGCCACCCAGGCGCCCCGCAGAGTCATTTATTATTATTATTTTATTTAAATTTTAGCTAACATGCAGAGCGATATTGGTTTCTGGAGTGTAATTCATTGACTGATCACTTACATACAACACCCAGTGTTTATCACAAGTGTCCTCCTCAGTACCCATCACCCATCTAGCCCATCCCCCCCAACCCCTCCATCAACCCACAGTTTTTTATCTGTTGTTAGAGTCATTATTGTAACAACTACTTCTATTTTATATTGATATCTTTACTTGTATTACCTGCTTTGACTTTCACAACAATGGATGAAGTGAGATTTTTATTTTATTTTATTTATTTGTTTGACAGAGAGAGATCACAAGTAGGCAGAGAGACAGGCGGAGGGGGGGAGGGGAAGCAGGCTTCCCGCTACGCAGGGAGCCTGATGGGGGATGCAGGGCTCCATCCCAGGACCCTGAGATATGACCTGAGCTGAAGGCAGAGGCTTAACCCACTCAGCCACCCAGGTGCCCCGGATGAAGTGAAATACTATGTCCAATTTATGAAGAAGGAAACTGAAGACGGTGAAATTTACTGAACCAGGGCCACAAAATTAGGGAAAGTTAGTTAAGCATTTTACCCCAAACTGTCTCCTTCCAGGGACTATTCTTTAACCCCTAAGGAGGTGTTTTTTTGTTTTGTTTTGTTTTTTTTTTTTTTTTTAAGGTTATTGTAATTCTTTCTGCCAGATAGGAATTCTTTTAGATGGGATAGAAATATGAATTACACTGGTGTTGTCCTAGAGTAGCTTCTTGTTTTGTGGAGGGATGCAAAGGAGTCAGCAAATAATTACATTAAAATTCAAGTATTATACTGGACATGCGTCAGTGTTCTAGGGAATACAGAGCAAGATTACATGTTGCCTGAGATTGGCAAAAGAAGAATTGATAGGGCAGATGCTCTCTGTCCTAGAAGGAGCGTTGCATTCTTTTTGGGAAAAGGGGGAACTTCATTATAGATAGAGAATACAGCACATAAATCTAGAGTTATGAAAGATATTTTGGGAATTGCATTTCTTTGTGTCTGGAACCTTGGAAAAATAAATATAAAAGACTATTAGATATATAAGTCAGTGTTTCAAAGAGAAAAGAAAAATTAAGTTTCAATTATATAGATACCAAATTTTAGTTTTGATAAAACTTAATTAGAATATCAACAAGAATGCCATTTAATTTGTTTTAAAATACTCTGTTCTTCATCTAAATCAGTATTTTTCATCTCTTTAAAAAAGTGTATTTGAATTTTTTTTCAAGTATCATACTAAAAGATGTATGTTTAAAATATTTGGCATTATTTCCATGAGAAATGTATGGATTGCAGTCATGGAATCGACAACCCAATTATCTAAAACTTACCTGTATATATGTAACTAATATTTATATTAGTGTATTTTGGTGTAAATATCAGTGTATTTTTTTTTTAATATTTTTTATTTATTTGACAGAGAGAAATCACAACTAGGCAGAGAGGCAGGCAGAGAGAGAGGAGGAAGCAGGCTCCCTGCAGAGCAGAGAGCCTGATGTGGGGCTCGATCCCAGGACTCTGGGATCATGACCTGAGCTGAAGGCAGAGGCTTTAACCCACTGAGCCACCCAGGCGCCCCAATATCAGTGTATTTAAAATGAATTCTGTATTAGTATATTTCTTGTTGTATTCTTAACTACTTTTTGCAAGTTCACAAAATATAAAATGATTTTTCTTGTGAGCCAATTCATTTGATCCAAAAAAGTTTTAAAGTACTTTGTTGGGAGCCGGTGATATCTTCTGCAAAGAATGCCATCTAGATCTTTTCCTTTCTAACAGTTTTATATATATATATATATATATATATATATATATATATATATTTCACTCTCTAGTACATTGGCATGAACTTCTAAAACCATGGGTTTTTCCCAGGTAGTAAAATGAGCTGAAAGTTGTGATGAGAGAACTTCACTTTTTATCCACAACAGGAATAGTAAAAAAAATGCTTACCATGTATAAATGTGTGAACCGGGCCACCTGTAAGAAGAGTGTAAATGACAGAACTGGAGAAGTAGGGAGTATAGACTTCTAAAACACTGCATCAGTCAATCACAGAACATCTGTAAGCCTGATCCCGTGAAGGACTGCTGATAGGTGATCCCCACTGGGAAAGAGTCTAGTACTCCTGAAGATATTGTTAATTGTAAGTGGGGCAGCATTAGAAATAGCAGTATGCTGTAAGAGCTGTTAAGACCTGAATATCAATGGGTATTGATGGGAAAGCAACAGGATCCAATAGAAAGAATCTGAGTTCACATTATATCGGTCAGCCCCTTCCTATTGTTGTGGCACATTGCTTACTGTGTTAGTTTTCTGTGCTTCTGTAACAAATCAGCCACAAGTTTATTGGCTTAAAACTACCAAGTTCATGATCTTACTGTTCTTGTAGATCAAAAGCATGACACGGTCTCACTGTACTAAAATCAAGTTCTGTTCAGGGTTGTGTTCCTTTCCAGAGGCTCTACCTAGGAAGGAATGTTTTCTTGCCTTTTCCAGCTTCAAGAGGCTGCTCACATGCATTCTTAGCTCATGGTCATTTTCGTCTTCAAAACCAGCAACAGCAGGTTGAATTCTTCCCACATTGCATCCCTCTGGTTCCTTCTGTAATTCCATGCCTCTGATTCTCATATTCCTTTTCCGTTTTTAAGGACTCTATGGTTATGTTAAGTCCACCTGAGTAATCCAGGGTGCCCTCCCCATCTCAAAGCCAGATGATAGCAACCTTAATCCCCTTTTACAACCTTAATTCCATATGCAGTCTTGATTTCCCTTTGCCATGTAACAGCATCTTCATAGGTTCTGGGGATTAGTAGGCCCCAGATGTTTTCTGGGGGCCATTATTCTGCCTACTAATCCTTAGTTTTTGTATTGTTTTGTTTGTTTATTTTTTAATATACTTAGTTTTTATTTTCAGTTCCCTCATTTGTGAAATGAGACTGTTGTGAAGATTAACAGAAGAGATGTGTATTAAATGCCATGTCTAGTGCCTGGTAAATGGTAGGAACTCAGTAAATTGGTATCTGCGCTTATTTCTTGTTTCCTCAATTTCCTGTCCTATTACACTGCCCTTTATTCCTTAAAAATAAGCAAAAGCTCCCATTTCTAAAATCAATCTTATTCAGGTGATAAGGAGTTTAAGATGTGTTAAGATGAGTTAAGATGTGTTGCATCTTAAATATACCAAGAAGCATACAGAGGAGCTTAAATAAGTTAGAAACTTTGAGAGCTTAAGAATTAAATTGCTTATATGTAGAATGCTTTAAAACATCCTTTAATTCTCTCTCCTACATCCTAAAGCTCCTGTTCCACTAAACTCGATACCGGTGTCCTCAAACTTAAGCAGGAATTAGACCACCTGGAGGATTTGGTTAGCTTAGATTGCTGGGCCCCACCCCCAGAGTTTCTGACTCAGCAGGACCAGGGAAGAACCTGAGAATTCACATTTCTAACAGGGTCCCAGGGCACATTGAATGCTTTGATTGGTAACCACACTTCGGAAACTATTGCTCTAGAAATAACCATGAAGAAAATTGGCTTTGTTCCACTGTGCACTTAAGTGCGGCTCTGTTTGGCTATTTTTGTTTTTATAGTTTGAGGGAAAGCTCCCCCAATAGTGAAAAGATCTGTGTTGTGGTGGAAAGTGTTAATTTTTAATGGAAACAGAACATTTTTCTTTATCCCAAAATGCAAATCCTTTGTCTAAAACATTGTTATTTGAAATAAGGCAAATTTTAACCATAAAGTAGATATCAGAAATCTCTTCCTTTCTGGCCAAGGAAGAGTATCTGATGAGGGTTCATAGAGATACTTTGGTTATTCCCTATCTCTTTGTTCTAGTCATTGTGGCAGGCTGTTTTTCAATGTGAAAATCATAAAACTGAATGGTTCGCTATCCGATTGTGTTACTGCTTCACAAATCAAGTGTCTTTTAATAATACTGTCTTGAAGTTACTAAACATTGTGCTAGTGTTTTGCAACATGATGTTTATGCATGAAAAATAAAATGTTAAATTAATAATGTTTGACACATCCTTGAAAATGTCCTTGAGATATAATACTATAAAATAACTAACAATCTGTGCCATTTTTAAACTCAGATTTACTTTGATATAGAACCCTACAATAACTTTCCAAAAATTATTTCATCTCTATAAAGTATACTAAGGGGGCATGGATCAAATTTTCTGTATTTATCTATGTTGTAAGAGACTAATATGTTAAAGGGAGGAAAAAGATCTCAGAGAAGTCTCATTATAACCTTCGAGTATGTTGTTAAAAATGTATAGCCCTACAGAATCAATTGCTTTTTAAATATATATATATATATAATTTTTTAAAGAAGTTTAATGTCATTGCATTATTGAACAATGGAGAATCAAATGCATTGTTGAAGTACTTTGAACTTTTGGGTGATTTATTAAGTCAGACATTCTATTTCAATACTTTTGAACTTATGTGAGCTTAGATTTTATAAATTCGATTTGTGGCTCATTTCCTAGAAGGGTATCACTTAAAACAGACAATGAATTAATGAGCTGTATTTGGTGTGATGTTGACTGTAATGTCCTGGCGAGATAATGTAATTGTGCATTTCTGTACCATGAAATAGACAAAGCTCCTAGAACTCTAATGGGAACAAGAATCTCTAGAATTGAAGGCCGACCCTAGTGGTTTGTAAACATCAGAGTACCTAAGAATCACTTGGTTTGCTTCTTAAAAATGCAAGTCCAGGGGGCCTTAACCGTCAGAGATAATGCATGAGGTCTTCAGTAGAACCTAGAAATATTCACTTACATCATTTATTTTAGATGGCTCTGATACAAATGATTCAGGGACCCCACTTTGAGAAACATTGGTCTAGGTTATGGTCGTGTTGGCACATAGATTTGATGGGAGGAAGAATGGATCACTGAAGATGGGATTCGGAAGGAAAATGGACAAAGGTCAACATACTGATGATAAGAAAGAAGAAGGGTCAGCAGCGTGACTTAAAAGGCACATGTGTGTGGGGGTGGGGTGGGGAAGGCAAAGAAATGAATCTTGAGTGACATCCATACTTAGCAAGCTGGAAGAGAATACAAATGAGGTGATTCTTCAAATTACTCCAGTTTATAGCCCAGAGGTAGTATCCACACCTAGCACAGGGAGGGGAACCAAAACAGAATCCAGCACTTTGAGTAGCAGATCTGAGATTAGAGCTGGGGAAGGTAAGGCAGTGAGAATTTGTAGGACAGAAAGGGTAGAAACACATGCATAGAAAGAAAGAACTCCAGAGATTTGCAAAGGGGGTCCTTTCAAATTAGCAGATACACAGGTGGAACTCTAAGAGCAGGATGAGGAATGCTGGAAAGCTGCAGGACAAATAATTCTCAGAATTCCCCCAGAGTTGGGACTAACTTCTATCCTCAACAGTCGGGATGGAGAGCCTTCAGTATATCCAGAGCTTTGGGTAGGGTCCTCAGAATGATACTGCCTTATTAGAGGAGGTAAATTGGCCTTATTTAAAGACTGCTCTGGACCCACTCTAACAAACCAGCCTACCAGAGAATCATATTGATTCACACATACAAGTAAACTGAAAAAAGCTCAATAGTCTTTTAAAGAGATTCAACAAAATCTAGCACCAAAACATGTAAAATCCACAATGTTTAGTATCTAATTAAAAAGTCACCTTGCGGGACACCTGGGTGTCTCAGTCTGTTAAGCATCGGCCTTCGGTTTGGCTCAGGTCATGATCCCAGGGTTCTGGGATCGAGCCCTGCATTGAGCATCCTGCTGAGTGGGGATCCTGCTTCTCTCTCTGCCTGCCATTCCCTCTGCTTGTGCTCTCTCTCTCTGACAAATAAATAAACAAAATCTTTTTATTTACTTATTTATTTATTTTTATTTTTAAAAGATTTTATTTATTTGACAGACAGAGATCACAAGTAGGCAGAGAGGCAGGCAGAGAGAGAGGGGGAAGCAGGCTTCCTGCTGAGCAGAGAGCCCGATGTGGGGCTCGATCCCAGGACCCTGGGATCATGACCTGAGCCAAAGGCAGAGGCTTTGCCCCAACAAAATCTTTAAAAAAAAATTACCTTGCATGTAAAGAAGCAGAAAAATATGAACTATAACTAGTAGCCAGAAACAATAATTAATGGAAACATACCCAGGAAAGACAGAGATGATGAAATTTGCAAACAAACATGCTGAACAGCTATTATATGCATATGTGCCATATGTTCAAGAGACAGAGGAAAATATAAACATAATAAGGAGAGAAATGGAATATACAAAAATGGACCAAATGGCACTTCTAGGGATATTCCTATTGTTATGATGTCATAACAATACAAACTACCAGAAGGGACACAAGGAGAGAAAACGTATGAAAGAAAAAGATGAGCAGAGTCTCAGTGAATGGTGGGTCAATATCAAGTAGTCTAATCTGTAAGTAGGGTCCCATAAGCCAAAAAAAAAAAAAAAAAAAAAAAGAGAGAGAGAGAACAGAAAAATATTTGGAAAAATAATGTCCAAATACTCTCCAAATTTGGTGGATACTGTAAACCTACAGTTCCAAGAATACAGGGAATTCTAAACAGATTGAATGTAAATGAAACCATTTCAAGGTACATCATAATAAAGTGGCTGAATACCAGAGATAAAGAGACAATTTTAAAAGCATTCAGGAAAAAAAAAAAAAAAAGCACAATCCTGGCTCTGCTCTGGGAGAGGGGTATGTAATTGAGGCTGGACTCCTGTTTTCACCCTTGGGTGGGTTGAGGCAACCAGCAGTGCTCACAGGTGAGTGACTTGGTCCCACCCAGAGAGAAATGTAACAATGGCAGTGATCTTTCAGAGAACCCATAGAATAGGATTTTTGGGGATTGGGGGAGGAGAGAGAGGGAAGGGAGTCATTGAGATCGAGTAGAACTATGAGAAGGAAGTACTACCTGGTGCCTGCCGATTGCCAGCATTGTAATAAATAGCGTCCATGTTCTCATTTTCATTCAATGACATTTTGATGTTAGAACTGGCTGAGATCCTCAGACAGTGACCACTGTGGCCTCAGGACAATGGATGTGGTTTGCTTGTATTTGCAGAGGGAGGCCAAAAATCAATTCTTAGCTGTTCTTGTAGGATTCTGGTAGGGAGAACTATCTCCTTCTTAGTATTATGTATATAGAGAGTATCAATATGTGAACTTCGAAAGAATAAGAGACTATATTTGTTTCTTATTCAACTTTATTTTCAGTGCATAGCACGATCCCGGGCCCATAATTTAGGTCAAGATATTTATTTTATCTTTTTTAAAGATTTTATTTATTTATGAGAGAGAGCGTGCGCTTGCGCACGAGTTGGGGGAGGGGCAGAGGGAGAAGCAGATGCCCCACTGAGCAAGGATCCTGATGTGGGGCTTGATGCTGGAACTCCAGGATCATGGACCTGAGCTGAAGGCAGATGCTTAACGGACTGAGCCACCCAGGTCCCCCTCTTGGTAAGATATTTAATGAACTTTTACATCCTCTCTTTTAATTGTTGACAGTTCTTTAATACCAAAAGTAAATTGAGATTTTTTTTTTAATGTAAAACAAATTCCACATACTTATGAGCTAAACACAATAACAAGGGCCTGAAGTTCTGTTACACAGTTGTATGGTAAGGTGTATAGAAATATTACTTGCAGTCTGCTTTCCTTAGTTTTAAAGGGGAGATGATGTTTTTGACCTACTTTGTAAGTATTATGAACAATAATTTTTAAATGCCATGTACTTGATAAAATGGTCTGTAAAAGTGCCTTTCCTATAAATATCATGCAGATTTTTAAAAACTAGGCCATTATGTTTTTGTCCTTCCAAACTCCAATGAATTTGAGAATGATCTTTAGAAGTTTTGGTGAAAAGTAGAACTTCATTGTTGCATTTGATGCCATTCATTGAGTCAACATTTGAAGCAGGGAGGGCATGAGACACAGAGTTGTAGAAGGCAGAGTTTCTTTCCTTTCAGAACACACATGGATGAGTACCTACAATCAGATCAGTGAGTGAAAGTATGGTGTGATAAGTGCAGGGTTTGTGCTCTGACTAGAGGGTAGGGAGGTGGATATCTAATCACCATAATGTAAAAAGATAGTAAAGATGAGGAGGCATTTGAATTGTTAGGGTTTACTCCTAAGGACAGGAAGTGGCATTTAAAAAAGGTGTCTCACCCGCAGGCGCCCGCGTTACAATAAAGATCCTCTTGCTATTTGCAAAAAAAAAAAAAAAAAAAAAAGTGTCTTGAGAGTTGGGAGATGGGCTTTTTCAGTGAGTTATAGAAGCCCAAACAAAACAATCTAGGATTCGTTTAGAACAGAGGTCAGTGAGAACATAGCAGTTGAATGGGGTCAGATTGTGAAGAGATGTGAATGTCAGGCTAACAAGTTTGAGCTGTATCCATAAATGATTCATTTATGGAGTAAAATATTAAAAATTATTTAACCTACCAGGCAACATTTGTGAGTTTATAATAGTAATGATTTGCACATAAAGCTGTATGCTTTTAAAAATCTACCCCCTCCCCCCGAAACAAAGCAATACTTCTGATACGATGTGGCTTACATAACTGTGAAACTCTTCTCATAAATCAAAAATGTACTATTTGTATTTTTAGCTCTCCCCCACAACTTTTACTCCCAGGTTAATATATATTTCTGACACCTGTTTGTTGACTAGATTGGACTTTAGTGCAAAGCTTCTCCTTTTCTTGGTTCCCGGTCACCCTTGTCATTTCCTAAATTGATAGGGGCTCCGCTGCAGGAAATGATCTGTGAAGGATGTTTGTACTCTCACGGTCTGGCCATCAAGGCAGGTAGGGAGTGAGTCTAGGGGTGAATGCAGGTCAAAGACAAGGGTCCTGGCTGCCCTTGCCTTCCTGGGAGGAATTGGGCACTTGGCTGAGGGAAAGTCAAGCCTCTTTTAACCCTTGTTGTCATACCCTTGTGGGAAGCACCAACCTTTGTTGTATCTGTAGAATGAATACACCCATATTTCTCATATTTAGTGTTCCCTCTAATCTTGTTCAACTCATTTTGATCCCAACTGCCATTTCTTTTTTATTCTCATAGCTGCATTATTGTCTCTTTTCCTTTTTTCTTTCAGTTATAATGACTGCATTGTGTTTGTAAGGTATTTTTGGAAAAAAAAAAAAAAAAACTCATAGTGCTTTCCAGAGGTATCTCCTAATTAATCTTTACAGCATTCCTATGAGGTAGATAGGGCTGGGTAGATAAGGTATTGAGCACAGAATTCACTAGACCATGTGGCCTCTATTATGATAGAGGATTATTATTATGTTAAAATGTTTATACACTGAGAACATAAATTTGTAGAGATTGATGTAAACCAAATCCCTTGGCAAGAATGTGAACATGCCTGTAGCATAAAATTGCAATTGTAAAGCATGCTTTACCAACTTCTGGTGTTTAAAGAATTATTCCAGATCTGCATACTAAACCTCTTTTGGGTAGATTGTTTCCTTTATTTTGCCTCATGGGGGACGGGGGAGGGGCAGTGAGCCACTGAACTGGGATTTCAGCAAGTGACAAGCTCAGGTTCTTGAAAGCATTTAAAAATTACAGCAAGCTCCCTCTGGCATGTGTGTGGCTCATATACATGTATATAATAGCTTAATTGACTGAAGTATTTTTATGTTGCGATCCTGATAATATTTACTGAAAGAGAGGCAGGTGTTTTTTTACGGACTTTGATGTGGCTCATCTAGATCACCCTTTCTTCAAAACGAAACACCCTGAAGACTTTTCCCCTTAAGGGAGGAGCTCCATTATATTTCTCAGTTGAAAGCAAGATATGGTCCTAGGGTGTCTTAGTGTTTCCTCCACTGTGTCATATGGATTCACTGGGAAAATAACAAGCCACAGGGTGGAAAAGGAAGGCTAGGGAGGGAGGTCTTTCTTATTGCTTCTCTTCTCTTTTGGCTCAGTTTATGCATGTCACCTTTCTCTCCCCACCCCACCCCCTTCCATTTCTTGCAGTTATTGAACAAGAAGGAAAGTACTGTTCTGGATTCCCATTCCATCTAAACACAAAAAGATAGCAACTTAATTCCGATAGGAATTCTTTTATGTATCAGAGAAGCTTGGGAGTTATAAGAAAATTAAGTTTGTGTATGAGTATCTGACTGCGGGGTACCTTTCTGTTTTCTGATAGGATTACAAAGAGAGGGACCTGAGGTGGGATTGTAAGGGCAAAGATAAGGGGTGTTAATTTGTAGGCACAGGGGTTGATGGGAGGGAGGGGTTCTCTTAGCACGGGGTTCTACTCTTCCTGAGTAGAACTTACAGAAAATTAGATTCTGATATTCCAGAATCCTTGATTCTGGAGTACTTAAATGCCAGGCATAAAGGAGATCCTAGAAATTGTTAAGGACTTTTAAGTGGGGTAATAAAAATGAAATGAAGGGAAAACAGATTTATCATCAGTGTACCCTCAAAGGACCTTTTTGTTGTACTTCTAAGGTCCTTCTCAGTATGCATTTGGAGGGAATATTTGGGTGGAGGGTGAAAAGGATTGTATTCTTTATTAAATATGCTCAAGATACTGATTATTTTTGGACAAAGATTAAAGATTTTTTTCTCTGCCATTAGACCCTAAAACTCAAGTCCTTACCTCCTGCCTTTTTCTTGTTTGGAGAAGTCCCATGTGGGCATGCCCTGTTCTCTGTTTACCCCTCTTAGCAGTGGAGGCAGAGCCCTAACTAGCTCAACGGTTCCACAGAGTGGATCATGTTAGTGGGGTCAATGTGATGTCAAACGGTCTTCCTGTACTGATGGAGAGAAATAATTTCTGCCTTGTGATGTAATGTGACTGAATGTTTGCAAATATAGATTTATTTTAGCACGTCTAATCCTCTTATAGGATCAAACAGGAAATCACTATTACCTAGATATTTTCCTAAAAGTTTTCAATACAAAGTATTTTTTGAAAAGAATTATTCAGGTAATTTGCTACCTATTTCAAGTTCCAAACATGTAACATAACCACAATTAATATTTTAACACTTTCTGGATTTTTCTAAGTATGTTTTTCATATAGTTGTAATCATAGTATACTATCATATCCTACTTAGAAATTAAAATGTTTGAGTGTGATAACGTTTTACCCTGTCATTTTGACAGTTCTCTATGTATGACCATAATTTTCAGACTAGAAAACATACTTAAGAAAATTTTATAGTTGACTTATCCTTTTGATTTCATGTGTTTTTTCCTTTTAAATTTTACATGTACATTTTTTATTTTATCATATACTATATCATACCCTTAGACCTTAATTCCCCCATGATGCATTTGAACTCAGAGAGAATGGCTTATAAACTGTATTGTTAAATTTCTTTCTAAAAGTGTTGTCCACCGCCAGTTACTTTTTAAACTTCTGTTTTATTAGATAGTATTATTTTCTTCTTTGATGATATTTTCTGACATGAGATTCACAAAGAGAAGGATAGTGATTGTTTCATGGCCACTAAGGTCATAAATAAGCAGAGTTGTAAGATGTTTTCACTGACACTGAGAAGCTACTCTTCCTGGATGCCATGCCCAGGGATGAGTCTACAGAGCCCTACCCCAACCCTACAAGCCCAGAGGAGACTGAGGAGAAGAGATGAGGTTGATATATTAAAATTCTTGATATTTGACATGATCTTTGACAAATTATTGGTACTAATTAAGAGGAAAATATCAAATGCATTTCCCTCCCTCTCTCCCTCTTTCTGTCTTTGCTTCTGTCCCCGTTTCTCTCTCTCTCTCTCTTTGGGTCTTTTCTAAGTCGTTAATTAATACAGCCTTTTCTGCTTGGTCATGGGCTTTTCAAGCTGCTAGTAACTATTATTTACAAATATGCTAGTGGCGAGATGCTTGGATAGGGCTCCGGATGGAGTGTGAGAAGTGATTATAATAAAACTTTAGCTTTCATCCATGAATTCTTTCCTCTACCCACCGTCTAAAATGTGGTCAGGGAACATGTAGCAGAGATCATACATAGCTGTTCTTGAAAACATTGGAATGAATAATATTTTAATAGTTGCTTTGGGGATGCATTTTTGCATTCCTTTTTATGCCTATCTGAAAGGTTTCCAAAAAAAAAAAAAAAAAACAAACTTGGGAAGAGTACTTTCTTCCAGTGGTTTCAATTAAAAACAAAACAAAACACCCCCCCCCAAAAAAAAAACAAACAGAAAACAACAACAGCAAAAAACCCCAAATAATTTTTTGGTTTACCACTGGCGTGTATATCTACTTAGATTTCAACTGCATTGATCCCTATCAAAATGACTGTTGCTGTAACAGATTTAACTGATAAGCAATTCTGTAGTCTAAGGAAAGCCATTCACTGGGGAATGAGTCCATTTACTTTGTGTTTTTAATTAAAGGTGTCTAATGCTAGAGAGCCTATTGCTTTCCTCTATTCTCAAACATCACAAATCAATTCTTATTTATTTTTTTTAATCTAGGGTCTGGTTTATATTATTTTTGTTGTTGTTAATTAAAATCAGGTTTTTACACATTCAAAAAACAGACTTAAGCACGAAGCAGTTTTTCCAGGTATCTTTTAAAAATCTGCCCTCAGTAGAAATTTGGGAGAATTCTTTCTCCAGAGGCTGGTATGATTTCCAGCCCTGAATTCTATTATATTCAACTTCTAATGGCTCACAATGTGAGCTACTTCTAGTCTAAATAAGTGCTTAGGCCATATCTCAGGGTGATTAATGACTGAGTGGGAAAGGTAAACAGCACTTTGTGGACTGAAGATCAGAGCAAACCAGGCGGATTCTACTCCCATCCCTGGCCTCTTGGCACAGGTCCCCTTCCTGAATTATTATTACTAAGTAGAAGTCTTCACTTTTTTTTTTTTTTAAAGGTATGAATGTATTAGAGTGTAATAAGAGCACTGATCTGAGAAATAAGGAGGCTTGGGTTTAAACAAAAGATTGTATGTTGTCCCCAATACTTTTTGTCTTGTTGGATGTATCTAATTATTGCAGCCTATTAAGAATTTTTTAGCCTGATTTTCTCAGCCAGTTCATTAGGTGTGCTTTCTAGTCTTGTGTGTGCTTGATAAGTATTAGTTGGTTATGTTCCCTTTCAAGTGTTTGATAATAATAATAAAGAGACTAAGTCTAAAGACCAAGCCCGGTGGCCTCCTGTAGGATGCCTTCTTCCTGGTTGGTAACAATGTATTAATCAACTCTTTTTCCAGTATAGAGGTTAGATTAGTCAGAAAGTAACACTGCTGTGTTATTATCCATCTCTCATTTCTGCATCTTGCCCATCAGGGGAGTGCCAGAGATTTTGCCAAATGTTTTATTGAAATATGGACAAATTAAGAACTGTATCATTTCCTTTATCTGTTATTCTGGTACTTACTAGCTTTTCTTTGGAAATACTCAGAAAATATTCATTTAAAATATTAATAATATTAATAGAATTTCACTGAGAAGTTGGAAACACTGTTTTATAGGATTTTTGACTCAATTTATTCAGTTTTTAAAATAATAGGACTGTATTTGTCCTCCATGCTCACATATCATGTCATTTTATCATTCTCAGAATTAGGAAATAGCACATTGGATCATTCAGCCATTCATTCAGATAGTTGCAAGTATTAGAGAGGGGATCAAGTACTTCTGCAAGTTTTCTCTATAACTTAGGATATAATTTGTTTGGATTAGGAGGCTAGAATTCATTCATGATAGCTATCAATTTAAGCCTAAGCGATTGGCTGAAGCTGTTTCTTAAATCAGGCCAGAATGTTGTTCTAACCACAAAGAAAATGTCTGTCCTTTCCCCAACCTTTACTTCTTTGGTCAGGAGTCTGTTATGAGCTATGCTGCCCACTCCAGTTATTGATCTCATTTCTGAATCTGTCTCTATATTACTATTTCTAGAATCACGGTCGGTAGGAATATTGTTTTGAGAGAGCAGGTCACATATTTCATTAAGGTAAAATGTGATTGTATTCTGACCTCCTTTCTCTTTAAATTGAATCTCACTGTTTTGCCAGAGCTCTTGCATGCCTGTTCTCTAATAGAGGACAAAAGATAAAACTGTTTTTTTATAGATAGTTTCATAGTTTTGTTATCTCAGTCTGAAAGTGGCATCCAGTGACAACTGCTCCTACAGCTGATGGGTTATTTTCCGTTCTCAATGTGCTGTGGCTGTCTTTTATTTAAAAGACCCTTCCAGGTTTCCTTGGTTTATCAGAGGTAGCACTACTTAAGCTTCATTCCAAGTTAAACTTTCAATGTATGTTTTATTGAATTACTTTTTTTTTTTTTTAATAATCAACTGAATCAGACAGCTGTTTTCACATTAGTGGCACTTTTCTTCAGATTCACTCTGTTGTACCAGGAAATAAAGTGTAGACTTTACAGGCAGTGGGTCATGCATAATCTTTCATTTGGAGAAGATTTAGAAAAACTTTTCTAAGGAGATCTGTTCCTGTGCTATAGCCTCATCAGAGAAGGGATACCTTTTTGGACATGGTGAAGTGTTTTTAAGGCTAGATATCTTAAGTCTCATAAGAGTATATGAACCCTGTATATGTAATTTCTTAAAATTTAGAGTTTATTAAAACGCGTGTCTGCATTTAAATGGCACTGTTGAATAGTTTCATGCCACAGACCTTTCTGGAGAGGGAGTACTCTTGAACTCATTGGAGCCCACAGTTTAAAGAAACAGTATTTGGGGAAGATTGTTTAAAAGATGTACAATCCTTTCTTCCTCTAGTTTTCCTATATTATCTAAAATGTATTGCCAAATCAAACAATTGTGGAGACGAGCACAAGGAACCCATCAATTTGCCTCCCAATAGAATTGTATCACTGAATCAAATTACACCCGGAGCTGCGTGCTGCATTTCTGTGAGAAAGCTTCGAGCCCATGTATGACTCTCTAATATGAAGTATATAAATGTTTCTAGTAAACATATTTGAGCTTTATTCCTCACTTTAAATGATGTCTTCATTTTTTTCCCCCGCTTCCTCTCCTCCCTCTGATTTTATACTCATGGAATTTACTTGTGGTTACTATATTCTTTCCGTTGCCTTTTCTAGAAAGGGGGGTGGTATCTAAATAAAGGAATACAAAACATCTGTAAGCAGAAAAGAATAATTAGGAAATAAATAAATTTGTTTTCTTTCTTGAACTTCTCTTGAACTTCTGTGGTTAAAGACAGTATTTTTGCTGTCTTAAATAAGATGTCCTCGTAAATGCTATTACTACACATATATACAGAAATTTGTGTTTAAACTGCTTACAGATAGGATAGAACTTTACGTATGTTGCCTCGAGCAAATCTTAATGCTCTTGTTTATTCAACAATTTAGTACCTTGGCATTTCTAATTAAGACATACTATTTTATATTAACAAAGGATTTTAACATTTAACCATTCAGTATTAAATACTCACTATCTCATGTGCATATTTAAAATTTTAAAAAGGTTTACATATACCATCATGCTGATTGAATTCTACAAAGTAGACACTGTATATGTATATAATTCCCATTTGAGAGCCTTGGTTGCATTTTAATTTGCCAAAAAAAAAAAAAAAAAAGAAAGGAAAACACATCATGTGACAAAGAAAAATAAGTTCCTTAATCTTAAGAATTTCTTTATAATGCATCATCTATAACAAGTTGTCTTTTAACCTCATGAAATATTAGTACCAAGAGGAACCTTGGAAAGCAGTTTGGCCAGCTCTGTCATTTTATGGGTGAAAATAGTTCGGGTCCTGAATTTGTCACTTATGTGATTTTATACAATTAGTTATTGATCGTGAGATTTAAAGTCCTGTCTCTGGATAACCAGTCCAGTTGTCTTTGTATTAGGCCCTATCTCCTGTTGTCTTAGTCCATTCTAATTCCAGAACACTCAAATAAATGTGAAATCCCCGTGTAAAGTCTACTCAATGGGACCAAGCTTACCCCCTGTAAAACCTCAAATAGAGTGGAGTAGTCTAATCCTTATTAAAACCCAGTGACTACCATCAGGGACTTCAACTCCTGGTGCAATGTTTTGTTTTTTTTTTTTTTCTTCTTTCAGTCCTTCAGTATTGTGACCACTCAAAATTAAATGGCTACTGCCCTCACTTATCAATATATTAGCTCTTTTCTCTTTGCAGACAAATAGACCCAGAAGGGACTGTAGGTCCTTGAACTCTTTCTTTATTTTTCTAAGGTAACATTATGGAATTTGTTTATTGGTCATAAATAAATGAACAACGAAAAAGTTTGTAAACAAACAGTTAACCCCCTCAAGGCTCTGAACACTCAGCTTCACACTGAAAATGGTAAACAGATGCATATGGAAACAATACTTGCAGCATTGCACACAAAACAGGAGCACAGGCTTTGGAATCATTGGAATTCATTTACTGTATACTCTGTCAAGTTAGTCAAGCCTACTGTGTCCTCTTTAAAATAGCGATAATACCTACATCATAAGTATGTTACGGTGAATGCAATGAAATAGTGTTGTGTGTTATGCAGTGCTATTGAAGCACAAGGTAATATTCAGGGTACCTGCCAGACATCTGATATATTGCAGTCACACGGATTTACTTACTTTTCACTTTGGAAACAGGAGCGTAATGTGGTTTATGGGGTAATTGAACTGATGGTATTGCAAGAGGCTTTCAAATTTGATTCAATTGAATAATTTTAGTTATCAGACCTCACCAGCAACAAAAAGGCCATGTTCATTTGTATTGCTTTTGTTGGTTAGCTGAAACCAGAAATTTGCTTTTTGACTTTTTCTGTGATAATCTAAAATGGTAGAGACAGACATTCATTTTAGCTTAATCAGACTATTTTACTTTACACTCTTCCATGAGTTGGCCTACAAATTTAATAGTAGGCCAACCAACTTGTAACTTTCAGGAGTTATTTCTGAAATCATTTGTCTGGACCCAGAATAAAAATGCTTGCAGGTCTGTTTCTGTTGTGACCAATGGAACAACCTGGGCTTTTTTTTATCTGGGTGTGAATGTCAGATTTATGCAAATTTATCTGCCAATGGGACTGTGATATAATTTTAAATTTATTTAGGAGAGTAGTAAATCACAGGAAATAGTTTATGATAACATAGATAGTAAATTTTAAAATGTTCTCAAAAGTATTTTCAAGTCATGTTTTTAGTAATTACTAAATTACCTTAATAGGCCTATAGTGATAATCTACTTAGCTTGACACTTGATTGGAGTTGTAATTTTCTGACTTTTACAGAATGTGAATTTCTTTAAAAGCTGGAAAATGTGATTTAGTTTATCAGAAACCGAGTCTAGGCAGGAGAATGAACCCTATATCCGAAGTCCTAGGAATGCATTTCTTTCAAGAAATTAAAAAGCAATAACCAAGTAAGTAATAATATTTTGGTGTTGTAATATATTTGAAATAGAGGGGCGTTATTTAAACTTGTTTTTCTGTTTGCTAACTTTTAAAATCGTAATTATATTATAAAGGTAGGATTTAAACATTTCGAAGAGGGGAAATTTGCATCTTGCAAAATGGAATCTTGATCTTTTAGTGATACCTGTCAAATAGTTTTTGTTGTTTTCACTCTTGCTATAATGAATTTAATAACTATGCTTTCCCTAATAATAATAAAAAAGGAACCCTGGCTTATCTATGTATGTATGTAGTTGGGAAAGAGGGGGGTATAGCTTTGCTTTGTAATAATTTTTTTTTTAATTTGCTGAACAGTTGTTTGATTTTTATAACGAGAAGAGTGCTTGTTAAGCGTCATACCATTATGAGGTTTTTGAGCCATTACAGTAACAAATTGCTACTTTTGTATTGACCAGTACCCATTTGTCCTCTACTAGAAAGCTTTTTAATTGGAAATTCCATAAGTATATTCAAGGCCGATGACTGTGGACATTCCTATGTGCAAAATAGAAGGATTGTTGGCCCTTGTCCCTCAGGCGTGCTTTGGTCTACAGTTCAATCTTAAAGAGATTACAGCAGAAGACTGTGCAGGTTAGATTATAAATTTGAAGGAATTTTGGAGATTTAGGTTCATAATCTGGGGCCTCTGGCTCATTAGGTTGTCCAATTTTGAACCTGAAAGGCTTGTAAACTCAATTTTACATTCTTCATTAAGGTGGAGGATCTTTGGTTTTCATGGAATGGGTTCTGGGGCTTCAAGATTAAATACTATGCTTTCTGTAAGCACTTGATATTTTCTTTAACTTAATATTTTAAAAAAATCCATTGTCTGTTGTTTTTAAATTAAGGTTTAATAGGTAATTCATATATGAATAAGTCCATTATAATCAACCCATGCCAGATATTATAGTTGATATCAGGTTCTTATTTTAGGAAATAGAATTACTAAAATAATGAGTGCTGTTAATATGATAGTACCTATTTTTCTGATAAGCTCCACGTTAAACCTTTTAGTTCGGTATTAATTTTAAGTTCATTTGTTCCAACTCTTCCAAATAAAGTGAACAATCTAGTCATTTACCCAAGGACACACGGTATTGGCCAGAGATTATGCATCAGTACCTTGGAAGGGAAGCAGAGATCTTCTAATCACAGATTGCAAAATCTGAGTAATGATTTCTTCAAAGTTGAGAACACCAGTGCGCTAGTGTTTTGTGAATGCCTTAAACTTTGATCAAGGAGGAGGGGTTTCTGAGCTTCGGCCTGGGTGCCAATAGAGATTTGCACCTGATCAGACTTTTCTTTTTTTGTGTGGATAATAGCTGCTTCTGGCAGAAAACCAGATCAAAGCCTAGCAGGAGAGATTACTACATTGGTTTTATCAGCCATTTTCCAGCTACAGCTCTTATAAAGCTGATAACAGGGTGGGGGTGAATAAAATCATCTGCTTTCAACCTCCCTCTGGTGCTTTCATCTTGATTTGTTTAAGAACCAGGGAGGACCATGGCTACAGTGGGGACACCTGGTCAGTCCCCTCTCTATCCCTGTCAAAGTTTAAAGCACTTAACTAGTAATCACTGCTTTGACTCTGGGGTAGTTGGGTAACCATGTTTCCTTTGCTTTTAACTTGGCAATAGCTGTGGCTTCTTCAGCACCTGGTCTTCTGCCAGCCATCTCCATCCCCTTAGATTAACTACAGAAGACTTTTAAATTTTTTTATTTTATTTTTTTAGGGTTTATGTTTCTCCTGCTATTATCAAGGCAAAGGGCAGCAGCTTCTATTCCCTCCTTCCATCTATAGACCACAGTGCTCAGGCAGCCTTTTGTCTGTCCCTTTTTATTTTTTTATTTTTTTATTTTTTTATTTTTTTAAAGATTTTTATTTGTTATTTCACAGAGAGAGAGATCACAAGTAGGCAGAGAGGCAGGCAGAGAGAGAGAGGAGGAAGCAGGCTCCCCGCGGAGCAGAGAGCCCGATGCGGGGCTCGATCCCAGGACCCCGAGATCATGACCTGAGCCGAAGGCAGCGGCTTAATCCACTGAGCCACCCAGGCGCCCCTGTCCCTTTTTATTCCTTCAAGGCTGCTCCTGATGCCCTTGGTGGTAAGGACCTGAATAAAGCATGTCTTACTTGCCAAAAGTTTAGAATTGAAGTTAGAATCATAGTTCTATCAGATGAAAAACAAAACAAAAAAACAAACCCTTGGTCACTCAGTCCTGTCCTCTTTGTTTTATACAGCATAGATGCAACAAAAAACAAAGCTTATATAAATGATTGCCCGCATCTATCCTGTAGGTGGAAAATGCTCAAACTGAATATGGTGGCATTGCCATTGGCTCTCTGAGAGCAGTGCTAATTACTTATGGTCATTGTATGTGACTTTATAAAGTTGGGAGGTGAAGTGTCATAGAATATGTGTCTCTTTTCTTGTCTGAAAAAATACAGTGTTTCAATTTAGAAATTTTCTGAGGTTTCTTCAGTACTGAAATTCTAGGAGATGACCTGGAACATAATTTTATTATTTAAAATGATTATATTTGTATATGACTATAATTTGCATTCTTTTGTTTTAATAATACATGATTGACATCATCAAAATTTATTGATGTCAAAAAAAATCATCTCAGATTGTGTCATCCCTATGAGGAAGCATAATCTCCCTTACAGTTATGTCTGTAAGATGTTTCCAGGAAACCATCTTGGCCCAGAAGTAAACACTGTCTGCTATGGGTTAAGGATAATCAACTAGCAAGTACAATCAGCAGAAGGGAGAGTTAATTTAATTGGTTTAAAGACTTTTCTTGCAGCCACAGAGCATGCTAAATTGATTTTGCCTTATTACATAGAAAAAGTGCAGCACATTCATTATATAGCTGGAGTTGCTTCTGGAGAATATTTTACCTTCTACATACTACCACCAATGATTTTTAAGAAACTTGAAAACAACAATTTCAAATTTAACATCTGTCAGTTCTTCTCCTTAGAGCTTCAGCAGGTAGTCAAAGGAATGCTGTAAATAAAGGAAGATTTTGCATGAGTGATTTTGCATGAGTGAGATTTTGCATGGCTATTTTATGTTTTCAGCTATCAGGAATTTAGACATGAATTGTTTATATTTACTCTTCATACTCCAACTGTATATCAGTTTCTGTATTTCTGTCGGTGAGACATCGTTCTCAGAATCCCTCCGCCTGGAAACTTTGTGGTTGGAACTGACTCAACTTTCATCACAGACCAAAACCTCTCCTCCTTTTTCCATATCAAAGCCAGTTAATGAGCTACATTGTCTTTGCAGTGTGGTTCATATATGGTAAAGTTTGCCATTCCCACCATTTACCTAGATTTCTCCGTGCCATTCTCTTGATAAACTGGCCTCCCTGCCATCATTATCCAGAGTTTGGGTATCCTGCAAATACCATGGGGAACCAAAATGGTTTCCCTGATTTTGAGGCCTCTAAACATACCCCTTTTTGCTTCCATGTGAGTTAAAATGTAACCTTCTTTTGAGCCTCTACAGCTTCCCCTGACATTCAATGTTTCCTTTGTGTTTAAGCAGACTTAGGTAGCTGCATCAATCATAGCGCATCTAATGTCGTTTTGTAACTACCCTCATTTTACCCTGTCTCTGGCTTTTCGACCGTCGGGCTTGTCCTTAATTTAGCTTTACAGCCCAATACCCCGATGCACTTGCTGACACATTATAGATAGATGCTTTTTGTTTGTTTGTTTAATTTTATTTATTTGTCAGAGAGAGAACACAAGCAGAGAGGGAGAGCAGCAGACAGAGGGGGAAGCAGGCTCCTCGTTGAGCAAGGAGCCCTGTGTGGGGCTTGATCCCAGGACTCCAGGATCGTGATGTGAGCCAAAGGCGTACTGTTAACCAACTGAGCACCTAGGTGTCTCTGGTGGATATTATTTAAAATAAGTTTTCTGCTACTGAGGACAGGATCTCTGTGTTTTACCTTAACTCTCTTCTCCATATTGGCTTTATAGGAATGGGCACAAATTAGGTGCTAAAATTAAGAATTGCCTCTTGAGTACTTATCTCATTTTAAGTATTTACGCATTCTTGATGTATGCTATGTAATGATGTTTGTTCCACACATATTTAGCTGTTCAGAACATTGTTAATTTTGTTACTGGAAATATCACAGCATACTTTTTATACATATAGTTGTGGAAATTTAGCTTTTCTTCATGTATTTTCATGACAGATTCATAGCATTTACTTTTAGTTAGTTGCAGGCTTAAACCAGGCAATTTAATTCTTACCCTAATGGAGAAATTAATAAATTTAATGAATGAGGCAGTTACATTTTTGCAGGATAATTTGATTCCAGTTTCCTTTTCTTATAAGATTGATAAACTGGAATTTTAGAGCTGAATTTTAGAGGACATTTCATTAAACTGTCTATTTTATGGTAGAAAATAAATCCCTGACCTCTGGGACTTTTCTTGAACTAATTAGCCCTTACCGTATGAGGTATGAGCCATTTATTACCACATCGTTCTTCTGTCTGATTCTCACTGGACAAGAATATTACTGTTTGATGTGATCTCTCTTGCTGTGTGTGACATCAGAGTGATAGCTTTCTGCTTATGATTTCACCTTGGCTGTTTCTTTTGATGAGGGTTCTAGCACAGGAAATGACTGAAGAAGATCCCACGATGGAGGAATAGTCACAGTCATCTTCATTAAGAGTTCGTATTTACCTTTTATCAGCAGGAAGCAAATGATAAGACTTATAATTATCCCCTTCAGGAGTGTTAAAAATATAGTTCTCTCTTGCCTACCAAGATAAGGAAAGAAACTTGCAAAGTCTCTCTCAAGGCACTATGTTAAATCTTTTGCTTTTGTTAATAGACTCATCGCTGAACACTTTAATTATCTAGTTTTGTCTTAAGAGAATATGTAGCCAGCAAAGAATAAAATAGGGTGCGTTCAATATATTGAAAATATGTTCCTTTAGATGACATTTGTATCAGAAGAGGACTTAGTACGATGGATAAAATACTGATTTAAAATTAAATGATCGGGTTATTGTACAGTAATTTAACTAGAGCCATTGTGTTTTAGAGATTGTAAAACAAATGAAATGTTAAAAATAATTTTACTGTTCACTAGGGCACAGTGATTATTGCAGAATAATGATTTTCTGTTGGTAATGTGTTCAGCAAATGTAAGTAGACCTCTTTCCTTTTTTGACTACCATTGATGGCTTTATCTTTCTGAATATGGACCCTGTTCCCCAAAAAAGGCTGAAATCATAGGTATTTCTAATAGTTCTCTGTCTTCTTTTACATAAACTCTAATTAATGGTTCTCTCACTTTCTTTGCATTTTATGTTTCCCCTCATGTAGAAAATATGTCTTTTTGTGCTCAATAATGGATGACCCTTGAAACTTAGTGACAAATGTAGGTTAATTTAAGTCATCATCATCAATTTAACAAACACCTCTGGTAATACGTTTTTCACTTTTAAAAAATTGTATCATGAAGCAAAATGTGTTTCTCTGGGAAACAGCAATGATTATAAGATAATCACACACCTCTAGGGCATAAGCATGGGAAAGGTACAGGCAAATGTATCTATTCCTTTGACATAATGATTATTTCATAATAACCGAGTGCTTCCATTTCAGTCTTCTCTGCCAACACTATCTCATTTTTTCCTCTATTAGGCTGAAAGAGGAATAATAGAATTTTTCTCATGTGCTAAAATATGATGCTGGAAGTTTTGTGATGGCTCAGTATATATTTCAGCTGAACTGTACATTTCCTTATAATCAAAAGGAAATCAGAATGGTCCTTTAGCCCAGGTAGTTGATATAATAGAGAAAATAGTTGTTCCATAGGCTACTTTGTTCATACCTTTCCCAATACTACTCCCAAATCTTTTTTCAGAAATCTCCAATTTCAACTTATATTTTATTGCTACTGACAGTTTTGAAATATATTCTTGTTTGTGTGGATTCATACTATTTGGAATATTTAAACTAGAAATGAATATTATACTCAGTGTTTCAAGGATTGTGCATAGCCACAGTCCGGAGGTCACAGACAAGGGAGTTGGATATGTTGTTGTTAAGTGTGGAGTTTTGTGTGCTGTTTGGTTTAATTACTTAGTATAAACTTTTCTGGGAAGCCGTTTTGTGCATTATTGGTAATAGTTAAATATGGGAGAAAGAGTTGCACAATTTCAGGGACCATGGGCTTTAGGATCAAATCTAGTTATGATAAAATCCCAGCTGAATCCCTTGCTATCTCTTTCTCTGTACAACTTATTTATCGTGTCTAGGCTGCAAATTTGTTCAGAATTGCCTACGGCACTGTCTGGCAGATCAGTGTTCAGTGAATAGCAGTTGTTTGTTTTTTCTCTCCGAAGTTTGCCTTCCTGTCCATAAGTTTAGTTGGAGTATGTATGTTGGATGGGCAGGTAGGCGTGTTTGAGGAAATGGTTAATAGTTTTGTATAACCAACAGGAATCAGGATATCCAGTTATTTTTGTATTCCTGGAGATAACATGAGTAACTCAAGAGATTCCTGAACTCGGTCAGTATGACTTTTTTTGTCAACAGACGAAAGGCCTTTGCTGAGAGCTGCAGTGTGTAGGAAGCCTCACTGAAGCTAAGATCTTTCTTAGCTGGGTTTTGATAGGAGATGAATGTATTGAGTGCCAGTCCTATGTTAGAACAGTTCATGTGTTATCACATGACCCCTTCGAATCAACCCTGTGTTTCACAGAATGATCGGGGGTGTGGGATGCATATGTGATATTTATAGAATCACACAGTAAGTGATGACCTGGGATCACAGCCCAGGAGGGTCAAGGCTGTATTGTAAACTTAGTGTAAAAGCTGGGCTCCATTTTCAGGGTCAATTTGAAAGATTCCTCTTTTGGTTAGAACATTTTCATCACTTTAGATGAGAATATCTCATGTTTACTGAATTAGTTAACTGTGGCTATTTTTTTATTTATATGTTACATATGTATGTGCCCACATATTTTTATTCTGATTTTATTACAGATATGAACAAATATAAATAAGAAAGAGATTCTTCACTTCCACATCACCCATAGAACACTTGAGTTTTAAAAGAGCAGTTAATGGGTTTTGGTGAAATAATAAATGAGAGAGAAATATAAGAAAGAACATAAAATAATTCATATTTTATTGATTCACCTTGCAAATTCTATTCTTGGTAAATTGGTTGAAGAAATGCATTACATTTTGCCTGTTCAAAGATGCATTTATGGCATGCAGATAAATTGGATAATGCAGATAAATTTTTTCCATTTAGTCTGTACTGACTCATCACTGATACTGATTTGTTATTTTCCGGATATGCATTAATATGTGTATATTTTGTTTCTGCTTGTTCCTGACAACCTACATATCAAAATGAATATTTAATTAGCTAGACTCTTGTAAAATTACTAGTGAATATCGTAATAAATAATAAAACATTTCGTTATAATACTTACTGGCAATTTCTAGAACAGAGTGAGATAATTTTTACATGAATTGCTTAGCAGTTTTCTTCAGAAATTCCTTTCGTCTATATGTCTTCCTGTGCTACTTCAATTTTGGGTTTTCACTTTCTTCCACATGGAAGCCCGGTTGGTTCAGCAAACTTGGAAATGCTTGGAAGCATTATTTTCAGGAAGCACATCAAAGCTTGTCTTGAGAGCTGGTTTAGCACAAGTTTGTTTTATTTCTGGCACCCCATAAGCCTTGCCTGAATTCTTCCCTTTGGCATCATTGTGTGCTTAGTTGTGTAATGTACTCTGGCCTTCCGGACATCTTGCCTTTCCTGTTGATGAAATAGTATCATGATCCTAGAAGAGACCTACAGATATTGTGGTCCGGTGATTTAATTTCATAGAAAGAACCATGGCCTGGAGAGAATGTTTGACCCAGTGGCATAACCAGGATTAGAACCTGGCCCTGACTTCTAAAGCCACTGTTCCTTAGCTAATAGTGTAGTGTAGTCAAGTTTTGGCTTTTAAGGGAGCATATCATTTAATTTCTCTCAGCTTCATTTTTAATATCTATAAGACATGAGTGACTATTAATAACTGTCCTGTCTACCTTGCAGCTCTTCTGTGAAAATCAAATAAAAGAATGTACATTAAGATATGCTGTTGCTACTATTCCTGATAAGGATGCCTTGCATTTTTGAGTACCCACACCTCTTTGCATTTGGTGTCACTGTGTAGTGGAGAAATGATGCCCACATAGAAATAGCAGGATTGGGGGTGCCTGGGTGGCTCAGTGGGTTAAAGCCTCTGCCTTCGGCTCAGGTCATGATCCCTGAGTCCTGGGATCGAGCCCCACATCAAGCTCTCTGCTCTTCGGGGAGCCTGCTTCCTCCTCTCTCTCTGCCTGCCTCTCTGCCTACTTGTGATCTCTGTCAAATAAATAAATAAAATCTTTTTAAAAAAAGCAGGATTGAATATATCATCAGTATTTGAAATAGCAGGCTGTTTTTCTTTAAAGGAAAAGTTGCTTATTTTAGTTGTCTTGTTAGCATTGGATACCTAGCACAATATTCTAAGTAGTGATACCTTAAGTGTATATGCAACCAGTTTGTTGAGAAGTTTTGACTCAGGGAAGACAACCTATTTTCCTACTACTGGCCATTTTTTTCAGTTATATTTAATCAGTTCTCTTTGACCTGATTCTTAATGACACTTAGACAAATTTCTTAGCTTTTATTCATTTTCAGTTATTAAATTCCACTTCGGTTCAGTTTAAATGTACATGCTCTTACTTTGTCTTTCATCCACCCATCGTCACCTACACCTGCAGCTTGTCTTTTGAAGGCACGGAGTCAGTAGGTAGTCAGTAGTTTCTTCTGTCTTCCCCTTGCAAGGACCAGTTTAGAAGCAGACATAAAGGAGGTAGAGGTCTTCTTTCTTAACTGGACCTGTGTCAGATAGCTTTTTAGCTCTGATGATGGGTGTGGTCTTTCCTCCTAGCTGCTGTGGGGTTGGTTGGCTTGGCGTGGTGTTCTGCTCCACACCAGCCCGCTCTAATCTCAGAGTACTCCTTAGAAAGAGGCTGTTACGTCCTTGCTGAACTTCCAGCAAGTGGACCACTAGTTCAACCTTTCCAGCAGGGGTGATCCCTCACTTAGCTGTTGTCTGGAAAGAACTTAGAGCCCTGGCACCATGTCTACAAGGTATTCTCCATATGGAGAAAGGCGAACTTCCTCCATGTCCCCAGAGAAACTTCTGTTCACCTTCTAGGCACACTAGCGGTATGCAGTAATTGGCTTATACTGGCTTGTAAGAACGAATTGTTAAATTTTCAGGTATTTTGTGATCTTGCTATTAAACATGGGCACTACTAGTTACATCATAGAAGTGAATAATCAGATGGGTTATATTAAAAACAAAGTAGTAAATACTCAAAACTTAATACTCCCTGTTTTATTTTATTTAATCATCTATGCTCTTGATGTTGTTCGTGTCTGTTGTCTTTTTATGGTAGAAATACCGCACGAGAACCTGCTCCTGCCCATCTCTTCACTGTGCCTTCAGTAGCTTCGCATTGGTAACTCGAAATTGGCCATGGTGAGAGGATTTCTGTCCCTGAAATCAACAAGGGCCACCAACCAGGACCTGTCATTTCCCAGTCACTTGCTGAGTACTTACCAGCAGACCACTGAGCTCACATTTTGCCCCTTCTGGTCCTACTGCTATAGGCCATCCCCACAAATGTCTCTGCATTAACAGTCTCAACAGTGAGAAAGGGACAGCCTTTTTGTTCTTCAGGGATGTTTGCCAGGTTTCCCCAAGGACTCCCTCATGAAGGATTTGTCTAGGAGCCATTTGCCGGCCTCCCTTTCTCATAGGTACTCCCAATCTTGGTGAGTGATTCTTTTAGAACCTTCCTCTTTTTGGCCCCAGGAAGGTTCCAGTGGGGTAGGCACCTGCTTCCCCTCCCTTCCAGAGGTAGGGATGCCCATGACTGTCAGTAGTGCACTTCTCTCCCTTGTCCCCAACATTCTGCTCTGATCATTTGGGTGTGGGAGGTGGTGGGGTGTAGTAGGACCAGGTCTGCCACTGGTCAGAAAACACTGAAGGAAATTGGTTCCAGGTATTCATGAATTCTCTAGAGTGTAAAGTACTAAGAACATTTTTTTGCCCATTTTTGCCACATTTTGTACTGCAGCTGCAAACTCTTGGGGGGGGGGGGAAGAGTACCTGTTAACCTTGTATTACAAAAGAGACAAAAGGAGCCATAATATTATATATTTTTTAGTTATTTCACAAAATAGACTTTTCATGTCGGTGTTTCATACTGACATGTAAATTAATTAAAGTAGAATGTAAGGCTGTGGTTTTAAGTGGATTTTCCAAAAGCAACTGAGAGTTTAGATGAGTATGGGTGAAATATCAGTCTCTCTTCTCCTTCTCTGCCCTGTATCCCTCCATAGTCCTGTGATTGGGGACAGTTTAGGGTTTATCTTTTATAAAGATAACCTAAGTAAATAAACATTAATTTATTTCCCTGGGGAAGTTAGTATTCTCTTTGCATGCAGAGAATTTAACATTCAAAAGAATTAAAAAGAATTCACTCCTGCAGTTTAAAAAACAAAAGGTGACTATTTGGGTTTTTAAGCTACTGATATTGATCAGTATTGACATTTTAATTTAAAAATAAGATTTTTTTTTAAGGCTTGATTTATTTATTTGTCAGAGAGAGAGAGAGAATACAAGCAGAGGGAGGGAGAAACAGGCTCCTTGCTAAGCAAGGAGCCTAATGGGAGACGAGATCTCAGGATCCTGGGATCATGACCTGATCCAAAGGCATACACTTAACTGACTGCGCCACACAGGCATCCATAAAACTAAGATTCTTAATCTGACTCTCTTTAAGATAAAAATTTCCAGTCCAGAAAGTATCGTTTGTAATATGTTTTCACTGTGTGAACTTACTTGGTTTTAATAATTTAATCTTGAGTTTGTCTCACATTGTTTGAATCTAGGGAACAAATATGTTGGAAACGAGATAAAACAAATGTATCAACAATTTTGTGTTGTAGTATGTAGTATGTAGTATAACTTTCTGCTTAGTTTGTCATCCATCCATATATTTGGGATGAAATTCAAACTTGTAATATTTGACTATGATAGTGAACCGCCCAGCCTTGCACTATCCAAATAAAGTGCTCTTGATTGGTTGTCATTTGCACACATGGAAAGACTTTCCTCAGGCTGAGTAGCTACTGGCATTGGTTTCTAGATGTAGACCTGACATTCTTGCTTGTTGGGGCCATTCAATAATTAGTGCACCATATAAGGGCCCAACTCAAAGCTTTCCTTAAGGGTAGAACCTACGTTCATGATTCCTAGAGAACTCATATTACTCTTACATGGAAATTTACAGTGACACTCAAGTTGCTGCTTTTCTCTTTTTTTCTTCTCTTTCTTTTTTGGTGGGTGGGGGGAAGAGGAGAGGGAGAGAGAGAAAGAGAATCTTAAGTAGGTACCATGTTCATTGCAGAGCTGGAGGTGGGGTTCCATCTCACGACCCTGAGATCATGACCTGAGCCAAAATCAAGACTGACTGAGCCACCCATTGCCCCTTCAGTTGCTTCTTTTTACTTTTGGTTTCACTATCATTAATAGAACTCCTAAGTGCTTTTATCCATATTTCAGACCTTCACTGTCCAGTTGAGGTAGCCTCTATTGAGATGTGGTCATCTAAATTTAATTAAAATTGAATGAAATTAGAAATTTGTTTCCTCAGTCACACTGGCCACATGTCAAGTACTCAGAGCCCACATGCCACTGGGTCACCATATAGGACGGATAGAGAAAACTTTCATTGTGGCACACAGTTCTGTTGAACAGTTTGGACCTACAGTCTGAAGTGTCCCATATAGTACCCCCCCTTCAATAACTGTAGACATGTGGCTAGATTGTATTGTAAGTATTTTGCTAATTCAAGTACAAGTATAGTGTTTCAGCTATATTATGGACTGAAACATCTTAAGGGCTAACTTAGAAAATTAACTGTCATTTGTTATTTGTAACATTTTTTTTTCCTCTCTAGAAAATTTCAAATCCATATAACTTGTATTCAGAAATCCATATGGATATTGATGTCTGCTGCTACATCTTTAATCATATGATCCAAAGAAATCAAACAATGAATCATCTAATATGTTGAAACAAAACTTGAAGGTTTTGTCTTTTTTTGAGATTTTAATTTTAAGCATTAGGTTTGATACATGGAAAGAGTAATGACAAGATGGGATTTACATTTATGTAGGTAAATTAGAAAATGAAATTCAGAGCCGGACAGAGTGACGGAGCAAGTGATATAAAATAGAAATTACGGCCAACTAAGCCCAGATTAAAAAACTGATGAGACATCTCAGCCTATAATCTACAAAGAGAAATGGAAAAGCTAAGAGAATGTCAGTCAGTTTTGTAATTTAGGTTAATTTTGTTTCCGATTTTAGAGAGGAATTGTACCATTAAATGTTAAACTTTTAAAACACTATTTCTTAGGTGCCTTCAGAGTAACTCATTATGACCTCAATAGTTTTGTAATATCTTCCAAAATATTTGAAACTTCAGTGACAACATATTTTAATACTGGAATTAAACTGAGAAGTTTGTTTCAAAATAATTTTCACTTTACTTGCTTCCAACATTAATTTGTTTTAATAGTAGTTATAGAAATCTTTACCCGGGGGATTGATGAACCGCTCTCTGAAATGGACATTATACAAGTATTTCAAGAAAAAGTTTTTACCTCTCTACCTCAAGATAGAAAAGCAGTATGCTACAGCTTCTTCCTTCTTTTTTTACCTGTGTATGGAAAGCATGCTGCATACCATTTGCTCTGCTGGATATTAGATAAGGAAGGATAAGATCATTTTCTCCATTTCCTGGGTCATCCCCATAGTGCAAACCATCATCTTTTCCTTAAACACCCGCCATGGTGTCCTTAATATTGTCTTTGCTTCTGCTTTTAGTGTCCCACATACCTCTTCTCTCCATAGTCATCACAATAAGCTGCTTTAGATCATAATTCAGATTATGTCACTCCTCTGCTGTAGGCCTGTCCCATTACAGTTAGGATAAAATTCAATTTTTTAAATGAAATTTCAAATATACTTTTGAGAAAGCCATGTCATCAAAGTATAATTCAGAGAAAAGTAATATAATACAGAAGGCTAAAAAATACATAATGAATACATTGATAAATACTTGCAAAAATTAAAATATTGGAAGTTAATAGAGCAAAAAAGTGAAATTCCTTCTTCGTATTATTCCACTCCCTTCTATCCAATACTTCCCTTAAGGTAGCTATCTTAAGTTGGATCTATATTGTGTAAGACCTTTTTCTATGAAATTACATTCATATTGTATGTTTGCTATATGATATATGTTATATATGTGTGTTTTATATATACATATATATTTATATGTAATATACACATCTGTTTTTTTTTATCTATCTAGTGCATTACTGGGACAAATTAGCCTATCTGGAGACTCGAGCTACAAACAGCCTTGTCCATTTATTCTAAGATATTTCACAGATAATTCCCCCCCCCCGCCCCAATAATGTGAAAATGTTAGGGAAGCACTACTTAAGTCCAGGCTTCGCACCTCTCTCACCTCAAACATCTCCTCCCAGCATTTCTCCCAGCTGACCTTTTTTTGTCCCTGGTTGGCTGTTCTCCTCACAGCAGACTGATCTTTTGAAAACACATGTCAGATATTAAGAATTCTACGCAAACTTCTCCCATGGCTTCTCAACACATTTAGAATAAAATCCATATCACTAACATGAATTTTTTTTTTAAAGATTTTATTTATTTATTTATTTGACAGCTAGAGAGAGATCACAAGTAGGCAGAGAGGCAGGCAGGCAGAGAGAGAGAGAGAGAGGGAAGCAGGCTCCCTGCCAAGCAGAGAGCCCGATGTGGGACTCAATCCCAGGACCCTGAGATCATGACCTGAGCCGAAGGCAGCGGCTTAACCCACTGAGCCACCCAGGCGCCCTCTCTAACATGAATTTAACTCCTGGCTAACTCCAAATTAATTTGGCCACTGCTGTATGCCTCCTTCACTTTGCCCTGTGCTTCTGGAATGTTCCAAGTTTGTTTTGTCTCAAAGCCTTTGTGGTTGTTATTCCCTCTGCTTGGAATGGTATTCCTTTCTTCTTCACATTCAGGTCTCTGCTCATATTTTACCTTCAGAGAGATTTCCCTGATTACTGGGTTCCTACTGTTTTGTCCTATAGCTCCCTGCCTCGATAAAACTTTGTTACCATACTGTAGTTACTTGCTGTCTTTCTTCCCTGTTAGAATGCTATTTATCTCTTATACATGTTAGGTAGTCAATAAATAGTTATATAATAAACAAATGCATATGTTATGCTAAAAGGGTCATTAGACAATGCAACTGATCTTTTCATTCCATATTTGTTTCATTTACTTCCTTTTTCCAGTTGTCTTGGATTTCTCTAGTATTAGCGTGGGTAATTTGGGGACAGGTAAAGGAAAATATAACTCAAGACTTAGTTAATCTATTAGCCAAGTAAGCCATGCATGATTAACTCTTGGTATCACTGGGTGTATAAAATATTTTGATCTTTTTAACATAATCAAATGGAAGTTTTAATTATTACCTTGCTTGATTTAACATTATGTAGTGATCCTATTATAGAAATTTTAAGGGATTTCTCATGGCCTCCTTTTTTTTTTTTTTTTAAACCAAAGGAAATATATATAGACCTTTTCCTTCCTAGCAATTGTGGCTCTGTCTTGTTTTAGTCTTCATATCCCTAGTGGCTAGGGTATTTAGTGTGTGTTCACCAAATGCTTGGGGAGTGAGGATGAATAAAGATTATAAAGAGTATAGACATAACTAAACTAGCTAAACTAGTATTATTTTAAAAATAACTAAAACTGTAGTTTAAGTAAAAAGGAAATGATTTTATTTCCTCTAACATTCCTCCCTGTGTCTCTCCTCAAAATCGTATTTAAATAATTTTCAGTGGTTCTAATTGATTTCTGAACAAACTGTATTCTGGCTTATATTCTTTCTGCCAAGATCTGTTCATTATGAGCATATCAACAGTAAAGTTTAGGTCTATTTACATATCAGAGGCTTCTCTGATTTTTGAGAGTTGGAACTTTGAATTAGATTAGCTCAGTGAATCGTTGTTGGTTTTGGTGACATGTTGTATAGACAAACTGAAAGATAAATTTTGACCACTCTCCTATGAAAACAGGATTTAACATAGGGTGAAAGGAATGCAGTTTTATTTTATAACATCAACTTCACTTATAATTATATAAATCTTAACAATTTTATGACATTTATTACAATATTACATTGAAACAATAATACGTGTTACATATTACATATGATACTTATTACATTGAAGTAAAGTCTTTAACGCTTGGTGTTACCATAAGTGATGAATCACTAAATTCTACTCCTGAAACTAATATGATAGTATATTTTAACTAACTAGAATTTTTTTTTAACTAACTAGAATTTAAATAGAAACTTGAAAAAAAAGTGAAGTCTCTAAGATTATTTGCATTGAACACTGTTCCTTTGTTAGTGCAATTTTAGATTTAAGAATGAACTATATGCATACATGCACGCACATGTTTTCCTGGCAATATAATAATATGTATTTATTTGCTCCATAAATATATACATGAGTGTAGTAATAAAATCTTGTATCATTGCACATAAGCAGTGTGCAATAAATATTTCTTGACTGGCTGGCTAATACCCAAGCATGTTAGGTCCTTCTATAAGATTCCAGCCCTCAGTCTACTTGTTGCTCCCACAGTGTCCTTTATTTGGGTACCTATCTGTCACATCTTCTCATTTAGAAAACCCTTCAAAAGCATTGTAGTACCTTCAGGATAAAGGACAGACTCCTGCTTCCAGCATAAAGGTCTCTACAAGATTAGCTCTCAGCCTCCTACTTTGTAGGCCTTATCTCCACTGTTCTAACTAACCCTAAAAGTTCTATAAATTGCTGTGCCAATAGGTCAAGCAGTTTCTTGCTGTCCTGCTTTTTGCAAATGCACCTCATTTGCTCTGTGATACCCCCCCCTTTTTTTTTCTATTTTTCCTGTTAGCCCTATATTTGCAAACTGCTCTGGAATCATTTCCTTTTTGAGTCACTGTTTGCTTTCCCAGATAGAAAATGATTCCTAGCCCCTTTCCCTTGTATGCTAGTGCTCTGTGTACGTTATAGATCTTCCTTCATAGCTGCTGTGGCTCTGTCTTGTTGTATCTTCATATCCCTAGTGGCTGGGGGGGATTTAGAGTGTGCTCACTAAGTGCTTGGGGAATGAGGATGAATCCTTTGACCACACCATCACTCAGAGGTCACTTTCTCTGAAGTCTTTGGCTCTCCCCCCAGGAAGAGCAAGTCTCCCTCCTCTGAACCCTCTCCTATCTCTCTAACTCTCTTTTATCACCTAGAGCTGTACCATACTTATTGCCTAACACACTCATCTCTTCTACCACACTGTGACTTTGTTCAGGACAGGGATTAAAAAAATTAGGTATTTCTCTCCTTTTATCATCTATCAAATATTGGGCACTGCATATATTTTTTTGATGAATAAGCGAATGGCCAACTGTTTAAACTCTTAAAAAAATTAGTATTTTATACAGCCTTAGGCGTTTTGTTTGTTGTTTGTTTAATTTTAACTGGCATTTGAAAAAGAAAACCCATGAATCCCACTGTGACGTGCTTTTCCATGCAAATGAAAAGATAACAAAACAAGACTGTTCTTAGAACCAGCCCTTCCATTAAAAACTGTAGGATTAGGACAAAGATTTCCAGCCAATTTTCTTTATCTCAAACTAAGGTAAATCAGCTTAAATGAGTGTTTCTCAGACAGTGGGCTGCATCAGAATCAGCTAGAGGGCCTGTGGATCCCTGGCCCCCCACCCATGGAAACTCTGTGCGTGGGCTCAGGTATATACATTCGTCCAAGTGCCTCGATGTTGCTGATGCTACTGTTGACAGATCCCATGTTGAGAATCCTGGGCTGGTCTCTCTAATTTGTTGATACTTTAATGACAATATGTAGAGGCAATCCAAAGTTTAACTAGGTTAAATACCTCCTGAGGTCTCTAAGAGGTCTTTGGTTTCCATAAGTTACTTCTAGATTTATCCGAATGACTCTTTCAGGTCACTCAAGTCACTGGAAGTTGTTTTCTATTCTTTAGGGTCTTTATTTAAAGGAGGCATTTGGTCATGGCAGCTTCTATCACTTTCCCTCACCTGTAACTAAATCCTGCCAGTGGAATTAGGCTTTCCCTCCTTTTCCATCTCCTGTACTCAGGGATGATAGAGTTCATTTCTCTCCATCTATTTTTAAAGTCCATTTTTATTCTATTCCTTCTGTCTTGTATGGATAATAAAAGTCGTTTGTGAATCAGTCATCAGTCACCTTTTTTTTTTGGTGGATAGAGTTTCAGGCTTTTGTAACTGTATAAAGAGTTCCCAGGGTTTCTTTTCATCTGTATTGTAATTTCTAAAATTCTCTGCCTCAGGTAAACCATTTTTATTAATTGTCAGACACCCAGAGGGGTTATATGTATTCTTCAGAAATGATGTTGACTTTATGATATGGAAAGGGATGCCATTTTCCTTTTTTTTTTTTTTTTTTACACTGAAATTTGAGGCTTCAGTACTAGGTAACTTAGATTTCTGAATATCCTACACAACAATTTTTTGTCTTAAAGATTTTAGGAGAAGTATTCTTAAAGGAAGACTATTTCCTTTGCTGATTTACAAACTTATGATTGTTTTGTTAATTGATATTCTGCAAAGAATTGAATGAAATGTACACTTTTAGTTAATTATCTCAAATAAGATTTCTTTTTAAAGTTGAAGTAAATATGTGAGTTCATTTTTATGTGTATGCACTTTCTTTCTTTTTTAAAAGATTTTATTTATTTGACAGACAGAGATCACAAGTAGGCAGAGAGGCAGGCAGAGAGAGAGGAGGAAGCAGGCTCCCTGCTGAGCATAGAGCCCTATGTGGGGCTCGGTCCCAGGACCCTGAGATCATGACCTGAGCCGAAGGCAGAGGCTTTAACCCACTGAGCCACCCAGGTGCCCCTGCACTTTTCTTTCTTTCTTTCTTTCTTTCTTTCTTTCTTTCTTTCTTTCTTTCTTTCTTTCTTTCTTTTCTTTTCTTTTCTTTTCTTTTCTTTCGCAGTGCTAGGATGCCTGGCCCTATTATAGTGCTAGAATATTTTCTGAAGTTCCATTGTTGTCTTCTGTAGAAGCTGTCTGTGAAATGTATTGTTCAGTACTCCCCCTAGTAAATATTTTTGAGTGCTCACCAGGCTTTTTACTAGCTAAAAGCACTACGTCTTAAATTATATACTAATAGCTAAGTTATATTTGCTATTTAGTGCTTAGAGTCAAAGATATCACTGTACTTGACCATTTACTTGTAAAATAAAATAGGAAAAAAATAAAAATAAATCATGGAGGTTTTTTTGTTGTTTATTTGTTTTTTTAATCCCTGAATTCAAGTAGGAGTACACAGACTGATTACTCTAATTAACTTTGTGCCATAATCTCTCCCCACCTTAACCCTAACCTATTTTTCCAGGAGGGAAAGTTTATAGTACTTTTGAAATTATTTAGTTCTTAGACCCGTATGATGAAAGCAAAGAGCTCTTTTTTTTTTTTTCCCCATGTGGTCTTACCCAAACAATTACTTATTAGTATGTTTGCATTTGTGATGTGAGAATTCAACTTTAGCTTCCAGTTGAACTTGCTTTGACGTGGACTGATCTGGTTATACTGTCAGTTGAGTGGCTCTTAATGATTGCTTTTCTCTAACACAGTATGTACTACCAACAGATTTCATATGTAATAGATATTTAGTGTGACGGTATGTATAGGTTTCACTACTCATTTTAATTTTTTAAAAAATTGAGCTCTGCAATTATCAATTGAAGCTCTTGAGAGTCACAAGTTTGGCGAGGAACAGACTTACTGTTTAGTTGGAGAGCATTTTTTCAGATATAGCTGTGCAAGCAAAGTGATCTACTTCTGCTATGTGTAAGATTGGACTGTTGGTGCTAAAATTTAAAAGGTTCTGCCTGTGGATTGTAGGAAGACAAATGGCACATCTCTAGAAGTGAGGAAAAATAGTACTGTAATTCAGTGTCATGTTGATAGAAATAGCAACCTTAACCAGTCATCTTTTATTTTTGGCTCAGACAACTAACTATAAAATATAACCCAGATGGTGGAGCTATGATAGTAAAGATACAGAAATGACATTTTGCTGATGAATTTTCTGCAACCCTTTGCTTCTCTACTTTCAATCTTATACCAAATCTTTTATGGTGTAAGTTGCTTGCTTATGTATCTAAGGACAGACCCACAGGATGAAAAATGTGTTTTATAGCATTTTTAGATCTTGGATTATTTCACTTAACTTTTGTTCATTTCCCTCTTCTAATTGCCTTTTTTATTTTCTCTCTTTTGCTAAACTTATCCTGTAACATAAATTAGGTTGTGCCATGAACAGTGGGCCCTGTTTCAATTTATTTTTGAACACATTACAGGCATTCAAAATATAGTAATGGGCTCTGTCTGCCTGCCTGCCTCGGAATTGGGGATGCCTCTACAGAGAGCAGGGGAAGTGGGCTCTGTCGTCTGTAGTTTCAGCCTTCTTACCCCACTGGGCCTTGAACTGAATGAAGGAGGAGTCCTCTAAGGGTGGGTTAATGAGATGGGAGTAGGGTTGTTCACAATGCTTTGTGGTAGAGATTAGGAAGGTAGCATGTGTGTTTGTTGCATTACCAAAGAGCTCAGAGGTACTTCTCATGGTCTCCAGCATCAGTGCCGTGTGGGATTGGCCTCTTGCCTCTTTCTTTCTCCCTGGCTGGGGTGCTGTGCCATCATTACCTATGATAGTCCCTGGAGAAGGGAGGAAAGGGTGAATGTTAATGGAGAATCTTCTCAATGGCCCCGTGAGGTCCTCACAGGGATTTGAGTTGAGGCCTATAACCTCAACACAGAATTGAGGCTCTGCCTGACGTTGGTGTGTCCTTGTCCGTGTATGGACATCTCCATTATGGTAAAGGGCATGTACATCTCCCAGAAGCTGCGTATGCCTCTTCCCCCAAAGATATCTTAATGAAATAGAAAACATGCAGAGAGCATGTTTTTGTGCAGAGAAAAAAACTCCTCTTGTTTTTATATTGTGATTATTATTTATTTTGGGTACAGGTTTTTAGTTTGCTTTGAGAGATGAAATGTTTGTCTGGATCTCTCTTAGCCACATTATGGAGTCATGTGTTTTTGATACATACTACCCTGCATCAGTATCTGTGCAAACTAAAAAGGTCATTGACAATTATTTTGCAAGTGTAAGATTTTAGGAATGAAAATTAATTTTAAATAACTCATAGACTTTTATCAATTTAAATATTCTAGCATGAGTTCTAAAAATGATTATTGTTAGTTCTTTATTTAGATCTTTTGGATACTTTGGTGGGATAGCCAACTCCCTGGGCTAATTTGAAGTATAGGAATGTACTAGGCTTGCATATTCATTTCAGTGTGGAACCTTCTGAAAATTGTCTTCTTTGGGCTTTTCTTCTATGTGGGCTACTTTGGCATGAAATCTCTTAGGTTTTATTTTCTCTGGGGCTCTCTGGGCCTGCATTTTTACTGTTTCCTGGACACTGGGGTGTGCCTGGACTGATGTTTGTTGTTGATCAGGCAAATACAATACCAGTCTGCAAAGGATTACAGGTGGGAGGATGGCATAGTTGCTTTTCACGCAAGTATGATCTTGTTATACCTAATATGTTCATCCATGTTAGATAATATAGCAGGCCTTCTTATAACCTAAACATTGGTAATGCTAAGCCTCGGGATGTTTTTGTAATACTGACATTTTATTCAAGAATATTGGGCTATAGTACAATTAGAATTTGCATCCTAGAATCAACCCAAGTCTTATTATAATGGTGTTTGGATAGATAGAAAGGAGTGGTGTATGTGTGTGTGTGTGCACGCGTGCCTGTTGGTACGTGCGCAAGAAAGAGAATATCTGAACCCAAACAGCAGCTTCTGTTGAGTGCAGACCCTATAACTACGAAAAGCCTGTGTGTGTTCAGGTAACTAAGTACAGGTTTTGGAATCTCTGGAACCCTTATTACTCTCTGCAAACAATTTAGTCCTAATGTGAAGTCTTGACACAGGACTAGTTCTCCTAAGAAGCTGGTCATATTTAATGTTAGGACATTTTAAGGAAAAGAGCTGATTTTGAACACTTATGCACTTATGATTCCTGGAGGCGCTAAGGGTATCTAGAATCTGAAATAGGAAAGAGTTTTAGATGAAGAATCAATTAGGGCTTGACCATATGTCTTAATTTTCTCCCACATTTAGGTAACATATAATGAGAATCCTGTGATTATTCTTGGAAGCAGCTCTAAAGTCAAAATGTAGCAGTATTTCCTTTGGTTCCATGTTCTATATACCTGTTGCAATGGAAGGTATTTCTCTTCTTCAAGGAAATAAATAAGCAAGTCAGCAACCAATAGAGAAGGACTGTTAAGAGTTCATTACTTTAAAAAAAAAGAATTTATTAGTTTCAGAGAGCCCTAAAGGCATTTTACTAAAGGCATTTTTTTGCATATTAGACTCTTATAAATAAACCATTACATGACTCAATAGGCAAACCAGCCTGCCATACTCAAGTCTGGCATGGAGAAGCTCCTTTTCTTCAACACTCTGAGCGAAACTTCAGTTTAGAAAGCAGAATTCCAGATTGACAGTACCTGGGAGAAGCTGCAGTGGGTGACAGCAAGCGATAAAGGTTTCAGAGATTCTGAAATCTACACTCTGTTACTTGAATACACACAGTCTTTCTGAAATTACGGGATCTGCCACTCAGTGGAAGCTTCTCTATGGGTTTAGATATTCTCTTTCTCTCTCTCTGTCACACACATACAGTCCTCTCTCTCTCTCTGTTATCTATCCACACACCATTACAGTGTGCAGTAGACTTTTGCTATCACCTGCCAGTTATGTGTATATTAATCTTTAAGTGTGAGCAGAAATAGAAAATTTCTACATTTGAAAAGAAACTAGATTCTAGATTTTGAAGTTTCCACATAGACATTTGACTTACTCAATAGAAGATCTTCTGGGGCCTATAACCAGAAATTTATTCCTTACAGTATTTAACTATTCAAAGGAAGTAATTATGTTTTCATGATTTGCAAATTAGCTTGGGAAAATTATTTGGAACTTTCTCAAGGGAGAGTCATTTTATTATGCCAACAAAATTTTATGAGTTAAGTAAAAGTGAACTAAATACCTTATCCCATATTTCCCCATGAGGCAAAACTATTAACTAAAATCCACTTATATTACTTAGTTGTTTTGTGACACGTTGGAACTCTTTCCAGCCTCCGTTCTCAATAGGATTCTTATGGTTGGTTCACTGATGCTGTGGGGAACAAGAAAAGTCACTGTTTTCAATGAGTTTATATTTTAGTAGGGGAGATGAATCTCAAAAATTTATTTCTGCAATGAATTATGTAATTATGATTGTGCTCTGTTTGTAGCTCTAGCCTGAGGACATGTCTTCCCAAACAGTCTCTTACAGAGCAGATATTAATCCCCGTGTAATTTAGGATTAAGTCAGAGGATAGGAAACACTCCTACCCGTTTGGGTTTCTTTTCTTTCACGCATGCCATCATCTTCATTATTGCCTTCCCATAGCCTTCCTCTAAGTCATTTTCTTCCATTCATCATAAACTTTTCTACTGGCATCATTTAGAGTTGCTTTCTCCACTGCCATGGCCCACCTTCCTCCCGACTTTGCTGTCTTTATGATAAATCCATTGACAGTTCTTTCACCTCTTCATCTCCAAAATCCTCTACCTTATTTTAACCTGCTGCTCTGATTAAATGGATCTCGTAATATCTCACAAGTGTTCTAACATTGCATGTAGTATCTCACTTTCTGACCACCACATAAACTCATCTCTTTCTCCTTCATTCATTTTGATGAACTCATCCATCAACCTCAAGGGAAGCTCCAGGTCATCAAACCATCTGTCTTTTGCCAGTTCTTCAACAACTTGCTTATTGTATCAAAGTTTGATTTCATCATAATCATTTTGGTCACGTTTGCCATTTCTGTAAACTCCTTGTTTGCTTCCCCGCCTCCCCCAAGCTAGTTTTTATAAGCTTAAAACAAGCAATCTGCTTAAAAATCACACACTTCATGTTAGATTACTAGAAGAAATTCATGTTGGGATTACTAGAAATTCATGGTCCTCAACTGCAAATGGAATGGGCTCACACCACTCCTGGAAATCCAACTACTTTTTTCTCTTCAATTCCCTTTCTAATCCTCCTCTCCATTCTACTCCACTCAATACTTTCCAATCTCTAACTGGTCTTCTTTTTACCAGCTCATCCCACAGAGCTGAGAAAATTGAGGCCATGTAGTAGAAACTCCCTTTACCAATCCTACAAACTTACTCATGTCTTCATTCATCCTCATATTCCCTTGTGTTATAAAAAACTAGAACCCCTTCATATGATTTATGATTTGGATCCTGTCCTTTCCTATCTGAAACTAAGAGTTATCATTTCCTTCTCACATACACTCAAAATTCCATATCAAACTGAATCATCCTCATCAATTTCTAAATATTTGTTTCCCACCTTAAAAAGTAATAATAATAATAAATTAAAACACTTCTCTTGATCCCATATCTTCTTCCATTTTTAAGTTTTAATTTTTAGTGTTTTGTTTTTTTTTTAAAGTAAGCTCTATACCCATTGAAGGGCTTGAACTTAGAATCCTGATATCAAGACTCACCTGCTCTACCAAATGAGCCAGCCCAGTACCCCTCTTCTTCCATTTTTAGGTAAATTTCTCTCCACCAATTCAGATTCCTTCCCTGTGGGAGTTTTTATATCTCACTCCTCTGCTGTCTTCATCATTGTCCAATATGGTCCCCGTTTCTTTTCTTTTTTTTTTTTTTTGTTTTTAAAGATTTTATTTATTTATTTGACAGAGAATATGAGCAGGGGGGAGAAGTTAAGAGGAGAGGGAGAAGCAGGCTCCCCGCTGATCAGAGAGCCCAGTGTGGGACTTGATTGCAGAACCGAGGAATCATGACCCGAGCAGAAAGCAGATTCTTAATTCCCTGAGCCACCCAGGCACCCCTGGTTTCCATTTCTTTTGCTTCATACAGGTGGCTCTTCCTTTGGTCATTCCTAACCTCAATGGCACATATAAGGGTATTTTTTCCCAGCTTTATTGAGATATGATTGACATATAACATGTGTAAGTTTAAGGCAGACAGTGTATTGATTTGATATACTTATATATTGCAGAATGATTACCACCATAGCCTTAGCTGACATCTCCATCATGTCGTTTAATGCCTTTTTGTTTTTAAGGTGAGAACATTTAAGAACTACTTTCCTGGGAACTTTCAAGTATATAATACAGCATTGCTAACTTTAATCACCCTGCTGTAAATTAGATCTCCAGAACTTTTTAATAACTGGAAGTGTGTACTCTTTGGTGGTATATCATTTATACCATAGAGTCTGAAGAAGCCAAACTTACAGAAAGAGAGACTAAAATGGTGGTTACTAGGGTTTGAGGGCTTGGGGCCATGGGGAGATATTGGTCAGGGAGTTAATAAGATGTATGAGAGGGTATTTTTAATCTTCATTTTACTTAGTGTTTTACCAGGATTTGGTTCTGACATCTCTTCCACTTCAGATATTTTTTAATTGGCTTTTGTGACACTGTATACCTTCACTTCCCTTTAATATCTCTACACACTTTTTTCTTCTTTTTTTCAATTACCTTCATCCTTTTGCAGGCTCATCATTCTCAATCCTATCATGGTAGAAGGTATGGCAAAGAGAGAAGGTGGCCTAGTCCATATCCTTAAGAAGCTGCCGTGTTTAAAGTCCACATGAGAGAGAGAGGTCAATTATATTTAATGATTCTGACATACTTCTGTTCATAATATATAGTATAGCCACATTTAAAAAAAAAAAATTGTTTTTAAATAATCTCTACACCCAACATGGGGCTTCAACTCACAACCCCAAGATCAAGAGTCACATGCTTTTTTTTTTTTTTTAAGATTTTATTTATTCATTTGACAGAGAGAGAGATCACAAGTAGGCAGAGAGGCTCCCTGCGGAGCAGAGAGCCGGATGCGGGGCTCGGACCTGAGCCGAAGGCAGCAGCTTAATCCACTGAGCCACCCAGGCGCCCCCAAGAGTCACATGCTTTAAGGACTGAGCCAGCCAGGTGCCTCTACTTTTTTCCCCCAAATTGGGGCAGAGGGTAAAGTTTTTGATGAGAAAGAGAAGGGAAAGAGAAGAAATTTCACTTTATTACGTATGTTCATTATGGATGCTTTCTCCCATGATAGTGCTCCTTAACCTAGTTCACTTACTGTGTGCCAGGGGCTGTGCTAAATATTTCATGTGCATATCTCATTTAGTCTTTCCTTAAGCCCTGATGTGGTTACTAACAGTTTCTCTTTTGGTGGCTCAGTCAGTTAACCATCTGCCTTTGGCTCGGGTCATGATCTTGGGGTCCTAGGATCAAGCACCATGTTGGGCACCCTGCTCAGCAGGGAGCCTGCTTCTCCCTCTCCATCTCCCTCTCTGCTTGTGCTCTCTTGCTATCTCTGTTTCTCTTTCTCTCAAATAAATAAACAAAATCTTAAAAAAAAAAAAAAGGAAAAGAAACTGAGGCTTAGATTTTACATAAGTCACCAAAGTAACTTTATATGCAAAGTTGCAAAGGTGATTTCAGGTACAACTTTACATACATTTTATTCATAAGTTAGTTACCCTTAAAAAAAGTAAAATAGGGGCACCTGGGTGGCTCAGTCATTAAGTATCTGCCTTCGACTCAGGTCATGATTCCAGGGTCCTGAAATTGAGTCCCATGTCGGGCTCCCTGCCCAGCGGGAAGCCTGCTTCTCTGGCTCCTGCTTCCCTGCTTGTCTTTCCTCTCTCGCTGTCTCTCTGTCAAATAAATAAATAAAATCTTTAAAAAAAAAAAGTAAGCTAATGTCTCTGACTTTGGGGCCTATACTCCTAACACTGATAATATTGAAAGAAAATTAAGGACAATGTTGTAGGTATTTTCCCCCAGATTTTTCTCATATCTATAATATCTTATATTACATGTATTTCATGTATCATTTAATCATTGTGCATATATTATTCAGTCTTCACCACAAACTTGTGATGTAAGCAAGTCCAGTATGGGCCAGATGAGGGGAGGAAGGAGGAAGACCCAGTTAAATCAATTGCTTGGGTTACAGGTGATAGCAATTAGATCATAGGCTTCCTGACTGAGAGTTCAGCTTTCCTTTATATGAGGTACGTTCTCTGCATTAGTTTAGTTTGCTGAAGGATAAAGTCCTTGTTCTTTAGGGTTAGCCTTTTCCCCTATTTTAATTCAGCCTTACTTCACTTATTTAGTTAATAATCCAAGAATGTTGCTAGAGTAGCAAAAATTTGATTGGAATCATTACCTTCAGTATTTCGGGTAATGGAGTGGAGTGAAAACAGCATGCAGAGCAGAGTCCATCCACTCTGTTCCCAGGCTGGCCTCTTAGATAGGTGAAAGTTGACATCTGGTATGGCTTCCTTTGCTCTCTTTTTGTGGGAAGCCCTGGTTGACTACCTGACACCAGGCATTAGATCTGACCTGAGCATTTGCTCAAGCAAGCTTTGCGTAATTAAGCTACTGAGATTTGTTTCCCCTGACTGGACACAAGAGCCTTACAAGGTGAGGACTCCGTTGAAATGATAAAACTGATTAGATCCTTCATAGTAAAGGAATCTGATCTTAGAAATTTCCTCCAGCTCTTGTTAATGAGGCAAAGACAACACTTAGCAGAGAAAATGAGGTCACTAAAAACAGAAACACCACTTTTCTCTAATAAAGGGCTGATTCTTTTGCTCCTCTTTTAAATCCAGGCCTAAATTTATTGTCCAGAATAAAAGCTCAGTTTAAATGAACAAGTAAGAAACTTTGTCTCAGGGGATGGAGTAAACATATATAAGCTCATCACCTCTATGAAGCAAAGGAAATAGAACAATTGGAGAAAGTAAAACTAAGGTAAACTTAAGAAATTAAAATAATTTAATGTTGGCTACAAAAGAAGTGAAATAACCAACAATGATTAATTACACAACTATGTGGACTATTCATTAAAAAATGAAGTTTATTTCTTCAAAAACAGTTTTCTGACTTTTTCATTCTCTACCTTCCCTTCTCCTGAACTACTATTCAAGCAAATAAAGCTTATTTTCGTGGGATACACTTAGACAAATCTCATACATTAACAGTGTTGATGAGTTTACCCTTTGGGTTATATAGCACTTTTACGTCTGTTACTGTTTACTTCTCATAAAACTCTCTAATGAAAGTTGCATTATATCCATGATAAGGACTTGGGATTTGGCTGTAAAAGGTTATGGGCTTTGCTCAAGAATCAGTAAACAGGAGAGTTGGGAGTCAGGTAAAAGTTTTCTCAGCACCAGGAAAGGGAATTCTACCACAGCCACTCCAAGTTACACTTTATTTAACGTCTCTGATTCTCACCTCTATTTCTTGCTAAGCCTTTGTTCCAGTATTTGGAGAGTGGCATGACAATCGTTTTCATTTCAGATATACTTACATGAAATGTAAATCACATGTGTGCATGCACAGGCACATACACACTTTCTGTGTTCATAGATTTGCCATCCTTCATTGTGAAGTATTTCTCTTCCCACAAAGACCCTGTTCTCCTTCTCAGCTTCAGCTTATGCCAATGACATCAATAGTCACAAAGGACAAACAAAGTAGGAACGAAGTATCACAGGAGAAGGTCTGTAATGAGAACGGGTGGATGGGAGACCAACCAGCCACCTGGTCTACTACGTCGCCTTGGCATTGGCTTTGGGGTGGGTATAGGAGTACAGGAGGATAATGGGAAGGGTGTAATGTTGATGATACTGCTATCTAGTCAGTATAATGTTTAAAGGAAGTACTATTTGGAATGATGTTAATCGTTAAAGTTTAATTTTTTAGACTTTTTAAAGAAATTTAAAGCGTGTTTAAAAGAGATGCTCTCAGTCAATTATCATATGGTTTCACTTACTTGTGGAGCATAAGGAATAACACAGATGATATGGGGAGATGGAGAAGAGAAGTGAGTTGGGGGTAATTGGAGGAGGAGACTAATCATGAGAGACTGTGGACTCTGAAAAACAAACTGAGGGTTTTGGAGGGGAGCTTGGGAGGTTAGGTGAGCCTGGTGGTGGGTATTATGGAGAGCACGTATTGCATGGAGCACTGGGTGTGGTGCATAAACAATGAATTTTGGAGCACTGAAAAATTAAATTAAAAAAAAAGAAAGAATAAAGAAATGCTCTCTCTGCATTTGGTTCTTTATCTTGACAGTGTAGTAAAATTGATGGCACAATAGAAGCTGGAGGCAGTTGAGCTCAGCTCTTTCCTGTCCCCGCCACTTGTTAATGGTTACGACTTTGGTCCAGTTACTTAACTTTTCTTTAAATTGAGGATGAAAATAATACTGACCTTACATGATTGTAGTGAGGGTTGAGTGTGTGTGTGTGTGTGTGTGTGTGTGTGTGTGTGTCTGGGTGGCAGGGGAGTCGAGAGAGAACGACATATGTGAGTGTGATGTTGTGCATGCTAGCTTAAGATAGTCTCTTGTAAATAATAAGTTTTCAGTGAATGTTAGTCGCTATCAATTCAGTCACTCAATCTTCTACCCCTTCTGTTTGGTAAAACTGTCTGCCAAACAGTACCGGAAAACTCCTAACAGTTAATTCCAATTGATACTTTTTTTTTTTTTTTAAAGATTTTATTTATTTATTTGACAGAGAGAGATCACAAGTAGGCAGAGAGGCAGGCAGAGAGAGTGAGAGGGAAGCAGGCTCCCTGCCGAGCAGAGAGCCGGATGCGGGACTCGATCCCAGGACCCTGATATCATGACCTGAGCCGAAGGCAGCGGCTTAAACCACTGAGCCACCCAGGCGCCCCACAATTGATACTTTTTAATTTTGGTTTTTCTTGACCTCTCCCCTATATTTCTTATTTTATGCCACAGCCAACATTTTTTTTTTTTTAATCTTGACTTCCAAATTTCCGGAGTGCTGCACAGCAAGTGTTACTGTTTACACTCCCCCAGCAGAGGACCTGCTGTCTGTGCTAAGCTAGAACCACACTCTGTTCTTGGAATTGGCAAATAATTCCCATGGGAAAGGAGACATGGCCGAAGATCAGGGGTCACATTGGAGATGCTCTGCCCTCCTAAAATTTGTGTTCATCTAAATGCCATTGTTGATGCAGATATCTGATATTTTAAAGTTACGGTCATTACTTTTCAGGATTTTTTTTTTTTTTTTTTTTTGGTGGGAGTGTTGACCTGCCCCCAAACTCCCGATACTTCTCTTCTTTCCTTGGACATTATGTCTGAACCATACTTTGTTGGCTTTACTTCTGCTGTTGTATTGTTGCTTTCTATTTCAGTGGTTTTCTCCAGTGCCATCTTAATCACCGATCATGTTAACTTGTAAATCTGTAACTCACTTCCGTGATGATGACTTCCAAATCTATGGCTTTCTTGTGGATCTATCTCTTATTTTTGAGATATGTTTGTCCAGTTATGCTGTAAGCCTTTACCCCATATGTACCCTAGACAAATCAGATTTGAAATGTGCTTAGTCTTCTTCTCCCTCAAATTTGTACCTTTTTCTGTATCGCTGGTTCTGGTTAGGGACTCTGATAATACCATTCACCTAGTGGTGCAAGCCTGGAGTTAGAATTGCCCTGTATTTTACCACAACTGACAAGCCAAAAAGTTTTATTTTATCCATATCCTTAGCATTATTTTTATCTTTCCTTTTTCTTCGTATCTATGTCCACTCCTACTAGCTCATTGCCTGACTGTTTCCAGTCTTGGTTTCTTTTAGTCCATCCTCCACCTTACAGGCATATATGTTTCTAATATACTGCATTGCTACTTTAAGCATTAATTTCCAGCACCTTTCCCAAAATGCTTTGCAGAATACTCCAAAAATAATCTATGTATCTCCATGAATAAAGGAGGCCATAGTCAAATAAAATGTTGAAATGTGGCATGCTAAATATGGTTTCTCTTGAAAAGTCACACTACATATTATTAAAAAATCAAAGGCTATATGAATCTTTTCTATCGATTATAACAACAAAACTCTATAATGTGAGCTTATATGTAAACATGGAAACGTTTCTTTTTAATATTTATTAATGTGGAATTATCGACAGAATGTATTCCTGATTTTCGTCCAATGGTATTTAAGGTCTTCCATGCCTAGCTCTCTAATCGTACCTCTTCCCTTTTGAACCTTTGTAGCCATACAGATGATATTAATTTGGCTCCCCCCAAACATGCCTCTATTCTATTCCATTGTACATTGTTCCTTTTGCCTGGAATACTGCTAATCTAGCCGATGGCCTCTGTCTTTGAAGGTTTAGCTATTTAAAAGTGTAGGGGGTGCCTGGATGGCTCAGTTGTTAACCATCTGCCTTCTGCTCAGGTCAGGATCCTGGGGTCCTGGGATCAAGCCCTGTGTCACGTTCCTTGCTCTGCAGGAAGCCTGCTTCTCCTTCTCCCACTCCCCCTGCTTGTGTTCCCTCTCTCGCTGTCTCTTTCTCTGTCAGATAAATAAACAAAATCTTTTAAAAAATAAGGTAAAAAAAAAGATCATTTGGTATTTTTACTACTGCCTGATACATTGTATGTGCTCATTATTCTTTAAATAAATAACAAAAATGGAGAAAATCAATAAGAGAAAATTCAGGGATATGAGATTAGCTGTATTGTCTATTCATTCTGCCTAGATGATGCCCATTCAGGAATTCTAACACATAGTAACAGTTGCTTGAATAATTTTTTTAGCTGCTCGACCTCAGTAATGTTTTTGTTTGCCCACTGAACAAGATTTAGGAAATTACTGTACAGTATAAATAAATTTTTAATTCTTACAGGATAAAACTCAAATTTAATTTTCCTAAGTATGCCATAGCTATTCTTCTTTTACTGTGAAAATTCCTTAAAAATGATTGTAAATGTTTTTGATTTCTTCCTGACAGGTAATATTTGAAGCTGAAGTCTCAGGAGGGAGGAGTGGTTATATTGCCATTGATGACATCCAAGTACTGAGCTATCCCTGTGGTAGGTTGTGATTAAGATTTGTATTTTTCTATGTCCTTTCAACACTGTCCCTGTCTTTCAGGGACAGCACTAAGCTATCCCTGTGGTAGGTTGTGATTAAGATTTGTATTTTTCTGTCCTTTCAACAACACTTGGCAGTGACTGTTGACTGTTTATCACTTGGTTGTGGCTATCTCTTCTGTTGTTAGTCCTAACCTTCCATTCAGTTTTAAAAGAACACTGAAGTATTTCTAGAATTTTTGATTCAAATAGTTTTCAGAATTGCAACTAATTATACACATACTGAAGAGTTCTTTTAATTATTTAATTACTGAAAACAGAATGCAAATGTAAATGAAACTCTAGATAGGGCAGACTCCATCTTTTGGTTTTATTAAGTAGTCTAGGAAAGCACAGAAGAATAACAAATCAGAGTTCAACTGAAAGGAAACTAAAAGAAACCTCACTAACATGTGATGTGCTCAGTTGAAAGTTGAAGGGAAGTGGCGCCTGGGTGGCTCAGTCAGTTAAGTGTCTGCCTTTAGCTCAGGTCATGAGCCCAGGGTCCTGGGATCGAACCCCATATTGGTCTCCCTGCTCAGTGGGATGTCTACTTCTCCCTCTCCCTCTGCCCCTCCCCCTGCTCATGTTTGCTCTTTCTCTCTCTTTCTCAAATAAATAAATGAAGTCTTAGAAAAAAAAAAAGGAAGTTGAAGGGAAGAGAATGAATTAGTTCACCATATTCCAAGCTTCAAAAAAGGAAGTTGAAGGGAAGAGAATGAATTAGTTCACCATATTCCAAGCTTCAAACTAATTTTATAAGTATCTGGTTAATCCATATGAAACAACAAGATGATAGAAAGCAAACAAAACAAAGAGCTCAGTGGATGAACACATGGTTTTGTTGTGTCTTTAGATGCCCATTAGTTGATCTTCAGATGGTGTAACTAATTTTGTGTGCATATCACATTTCCTGAAAGATATTTGTTACATGCATTCAGTCCAGGCAGACATAAAACAGCTGGCATAAATTCAGACTTTACCTTTATCTCCCAACAGCGGTATTTTACAGGGCCCATGAATTCTAGATGATCTGTTCCGTAATCCTCCCAGTGGAAATTTTCTCACACACTGTAAGCACTGTGAATGGGGAGGGGAGCACTATGCCAGTAGCCAGGGCTGTGCTCCTGTTGAGAGCTTGTTAAACCCCATTGTGCATCAGCATCTCCTACAGGGGTGGCAGATCACGGTTTGTGTGGCCTCGCCTTGGTGCTGATTCAGTAAGTCTGGGGTGGGGCCGGAAAATTTACCCTTGTAATAAGTTCCCTGGTGGTGCTGCAGCTGCTGGCTTCGAATTCTCGTTCAAGCATTTCCCTTTTTAAACGCTACACCAAGACGAGGTGCTGCAGAAAGAGGTAGTGGGCAAGGGTCAAACAAGTGATTCCATTCAGTACATCCTAAGAAAAAGAGGAGCAAAATCATCTCATTCAAAGTTCAAATTGGTTTGCTCATAAATTCTTTCAGTCCATTCGTATGTGAGCGTGATGTTTCTGTCTACTGTTTGTTTACACTTACTGGAAGAGCAATGTAAAAGAAAGGCTCTCAGAAGTAAACAAATAAAAATAGGAATTAAGCACAGCGGCAGTTTTACTGTGATATGGTCCTCTATGAGCTTGCTTTCCCTTATCGAGGCTTCACTTTTCCTGTGTATGTTTACTTTCTTTTTGTTGAAAACATCAGTAAGCTTCAGTTTTAAAGGGTAATTGTAGAGAACACTAATTTGACAGTTATATAAGTCATGTAGGTTTTGATTACAGTCATCAGTTTTTGTTGGTCTGATACTGCTTTAGGGTAACTTTCTTCCAACTATGAAGGAATAAGAAGTAGATTTAGCAACGGTGAAGCAAATATTTCATTTGAGAGAAACAAAAATATTCTCTTGTTCTTTGAAGTACTAGGGAATTACAGCTATTGAAAAAAAAGTTTTTTTGAAAGAGAGGCGATCTCACTGGTTAAGTTGTAAATTAATAGTTTGACAACCGGTCTATGTCAGAATGTTAGATATCGTTGTATGTTTTCATTATACTTTTCTATTACGCTATTTATGCCTGTTTGATTGATTCTTTTTCAGTGATTATTTGACCTCTTTTGCTTTCTTTGACGTGTCATTATTTTATTATCACCCATACACAACATGCTGTGGCCAACCATCAGCAGTATGACTGCTGTCTCTGTATACAACAATGCTCTAGCAATAATGGAGGGGAGAGTTTGTGGGGGGGTGTGTTTCTCATCACAAAGAAAACTCCATTTTCTTCTGTATGGTATTCGTGTTTGTCAAAGGTAAAACTATTATCATTATTCTCTTGGGAAAAAGTAAAATGGCATGTTTTCTTCATGTGAAAATAATACATTTCTTTTCTGCCTTCACAGATAAGTCTCCTCATTTTCTCCGTCTGGGGGACGTGGAGGTCAATGCAGGGCAGAATGCTACATTTCAGTGTATTGCTACGGGGAGAGATGCCGTGCATAACAAGTTATGGCTGCAGGTAAGGCCAAGTGGATAGCTGAACTAACGGGTACACTTGATTTTTAAAAAATCACAGAGTACTGCTTCTGGTGTCATTCCTGTGTGTGTATGAGAGAGAGACAAGTTCTCTTGTGTAGGTTTGTTTTAATTGAAAGCAGATTCATCTTAGATATTTCTGTTTTGAGAAGATGAATAAGTAGATGACAATATATAGTTAATAAATATTTGGGTTAGTTTCTAGTGAAAACTAACGTTTCTCTAAAGTTATGTATGACTATAAAAATTATTGTTTTTCTAAATCCATTCAAAGTAGGAAAAAATGAAAATTTCCTCATTTAATGTTTTGAAAACTCAACTTACAAGAGCATGTCACTTAAGTAGGAACTGTCATACTCTGGTACATTTAAAAAAATAGTTTAAGGGCGCCTGGGTGGCTCAGAGGGTTAAGCCTCTGCCTTCGGCTCAGGTCGTGGTCTCGGGGTCCTGGGATCGAGCCCTGCATCAGGATCTCTGCTCGGCAGGGAACCTGTTTCTCCCTCTCTCTGCCGGTCTCTCTGCCTACTTGTGATCTCTCTCTCTGTGTCAAATAAATAAATAAAATCTTAAAAAAAAAATAGTTTAAGAAATCTTTGGGAGTACTTCTGGAAATATGAATTGGAAGAGGGCCAATTAAATTTTTTTTAGAACTTTTGTGTATAAGGGTTAATCACAGATATGAGGTCAAGACATTTGCTTTGCACATATTAAATCCTCAGTAAATATGTATTTAATGAATTACAATTTAGCATATGTTGGGGAAATGTAAAGGGTATATCACAGAGAGCTTTAAAAGATTCAGAGATCATGTGCCATGTCTTCAGAGAGGAAGGAAGATGCTGTGTCTTCAGAGAGTATCTGCCAGTCCTGGGACACTGGGAGTGGGGGCAGGAGGAGCTGAGAGCAGCTCTAAAGTCAGGAGGCTGGCCCAAGAAAGATGGCTGTTGAGCTAAATATTTGAGGCTAGAACACATGTAATAATATTCTCTGAGCACTTCTTATTTTGGTTGCCATTTGCATCAGAATGAAGGAAAGGATTTAATTGGTTAGAACTAAATTCCCGAGACTGTCAATAGGGACCAAAAGAGAAAAATCTTTGTAAGATGAGCATAGTTTTTTGGACATAGACTTCAGCATTTATTTTGCCATCTTTTTAAAGAGGTGAAATTAGTGTTGGGGATAATCATTAGGTTGTGGGAGGTTGGGGTCATGATTATAATAAATGATTTTTTAAAAAATATTCTATTTATTTGACAGAGAGAAGTCACAACTAGGCAGAGAGGCAGGCAGAGAGAGAGGAGGAAGCAGGCTCCCTGCGGAGCAGAAAGCCCGATGCGGGGCTCCATCCCAGGACCCTGAGATCATGACCTGAGCTGAAGGCAGAGGCTTTAACCCACTGAGCCACCCAGGCGCCCCAATAAATGATTTTTTAAGTCATACCTAGTAGAGTATCTAATATTGTACTAGAGGTTATAAATTTCTTACCAAATCCTCATATCTCCTTGGATGTCATAACCCATATACTCTATAGACTTAATTATCACTATTTTTGTAATTCATTTGATTTGCAGGTATTGGGATATCATCCTGAATATGTGAAAAGGAAACGAAGCCCCTATTTTTTTTCCTGTGATTATGCTGATTTCCTCTATAGATACTGAAATACAAGATAATTGTTTATAGGGGTGCCTGGGTGGCTCAGTCCTTAAGCATCTGCCTTTGACTCAGGTCATGATCCCAAGATCCTGGGATCGAGTCCCACATCAGGCTCCCTGCTCAGCATGAAGCCTGTTTCTCCCTCTCCCGTTCCCCCTGCTTGTGTTCCATCTCTTGCTATCTCTGTCTGTCAAATAAATATATAAAATCTTTAAAAAAAAAAAAAGATAATTATTTATAGAGAGGGTACTATATAATATGCAGCAATTTTATCAGCTAAGCATGAAGTCAGAATCCCTCTTTCTCTCTCTCTGACTAAATAAACAATTTTTAGACGTTTTTTCCTAATCAGTTAATTTTTCTTTGATTTAGGTGGGGACATTAGTTGGCATTTGACTTTAGTTGTGATCCATACAGTCTTGTCTGGGGGAACTAGAGACTCTGCAGTCTGCCTCTGGTTTTATGCCCCAGGATTTAATGTGGCATTGAAATAAAAGGGTTTTGTGTGCTCAGACACCAGCTGCCTTGTGGCAACAAAGATTTTCTGGCCCTGCTGGCCTGAGTGGGTTGCAGTCAAAATGCTGCTCATTTATTGTTTGTTTCCTACTTTGTGGATTGGCCTATTTCAGAATAGTTTTAAAAAATACTCCTTCCGTCATTTTTCAAAGAAAGAGGAGAGATAAAAAATAATTCTGTTAAACATCTAATCTGCTTTCCTTTTTCTCCTCTTCTTTACACATCCTAAGGTGAATTTGGGTATTTCTCTTGTGTTTTGACAGTGAGATTACCCAGATCCTCAGCAGTTTACATATTTGCCTTATTGTTTAAAAAAGCATTTCTACTTTCTCAGTAATACCACTTAAATTAAGTCATTCTTTTTTTTTTTTTTTAGTTTTCAAAGAATTACCTTTACTTGCATTTTTAACATATAGGAATATGTAGTGTGCAGCAATTCTTTTTTTTTTTCACTTTTTTTTTTATTTCTTTTCAGCATAACAGTATTCATTGTTTTTGCACCACACCCAGTGCTCCATGCAATACATGCCCTCCCTATTACCCACCACCTGGTTCCCCAACCTCCCACCCCCCACCCCTTCAAAACCCTCAGGTTGTTTTTCAGACCATAGTCTCTCATGGTTCATCTCCCTTTCCAATTTCCCTCAACTCCCTTCTCCTGTCCATCTCCCCATGTCCTCCATGTTCTTTGTTATGCTCCACAAATAAGTGAAACCATATGATACTTGACTCTCTCTGCTTGCTTAAGTCATTCTTTTAAATCTACCTTCCTTGTGTTTAATATTGAAAACTATCCATTACTTAGTTGAGGGATGTTTTCAAATGAATTGAGACTAGTTATTTTATATAAATATAGTGAGTCAGTCAGAATGTGGGCAGTGATTTAAAGTGGTAGAAATATAATAAAGCAGAAAGAATCTGGATTCCATAATGAATCTGCAAGCCAACTCATAAAAATTGATGTCAAGTCTTGTTTACTTGGTGCAGAATGACTTCAAGAAATCAAGAGGCCAAACTGTTATTTCTAACTTTAATTTGAAGCTTTTAACCCTTCCAACCCAGTTAAGTGTGTATACTTAGAGAATTCATTGAACTATTGAGTCTATTTTATAGATAAGTTCCTTATCTATGAAAAGAGATGTGGGTAGAAACTAAGATCCCTTCCAGCTATAAGACGCTAAAGTCTTTGCGTTATCTTTTAATGACCTGAGACATGGCCTGCATGACCTTATTGTTTGATGTAAGACTGTGAAATTGTTTATGTTATTCGTTTTGTATGGGTAAAAATGGCCCCTGAAATTAACTACCATTGTGAGAACAGCTGCTTAAAATACCTGTGGACAGTACTGAGAATGTATTGGAAGCAACCCAAAATGAAAGGTCACTGCATCCTGTCACAGAAGTAATGGGATAGTGGAGTAGCTGTTATACTTGCCATGGTTGGTGTCATTAAAAAATGGCAATCGACTTTTTATGTTTTTGAAATCACTTACATTATACAGTATTACGTGTCAGTTGATAAATGCTTAAATATGGAGTAAAATACCAAAGAACAGAAAAGCAGCCAAATTTCTGTTTTAAAGGAAAAATGATATACTACAAATACTTTAACCATAATACCTGATAGCATTTGACTTTTAAAATAATTTATATATGGAGAGGTGCCTGGGTAGTTTAGTCCTTTAAGCATCTGACTCTTGGTTTGGGCTCAGGTTATGATCTCAGGGTTGTGAGATTGAGCCCGTGTCTTACTCTACGCTCAGCGAGGTGTCCGCTTGAAAATTCTCTCCCTCTGCCCCTCCCCTGCTCCCTCTTTTCTCTCCCTCTGTCTAAAATAAACAAACAAATAAATAAATAAAATAATCTATGTATGGAAATACATTTAAAAAGATAAATCTCTCACTTGTTCATTTTCTTTAGCTCACAATTGATTTGTCAGTCATTTTTTATTGTTTAAAATGACATACAAATTACTAGGTGAATTAAAAAATAGAGCACACAAAAGCAAACACTTGAGTTCCCTGAGCTAACCTTGGATAATTCATAAGGTATATATCATAGTGGTTTTTGGATGTATCTTTAGGGAGTGTTCTTTTCTGTAAGATCTCAGTATAATTACTGAGTCTAAACATTAGGTCATTCACTCTAGATATTTAGAAAACAATGACAAAATTCATTACCTAAATTAACCTCCTTGTACAAGCTCAGTGAACTAGGGATACGTAAAACAACATGGATGACTGTTTTTAGAAGTCTGTTTAGTGTCAAAAAGCTAGCGATATTGTAAAATTATGAGGTTTTTTGGGCCATAGCTTAAAATGGTGTGTTAAGCTCATTCATGTTGGAACAGGGACTTAGAATAAAGACTTTAGTCTCTTGTAGAGAATTTCCAAATTCCTTTTTGATCATAAAACTCAATGAAGTAGCATGCATTCCAGATATAAGTACAACATTTGTTGTCAGGTTAACGATTTGCAATTTTTTCCCCACATGAACAGATGTTTTCTAGTGCTTCCAACAAGTTTTAGAACTGTGCTGTTTTGTGATTTCAAGGAACTCTCATGGTAGGGACTTTGTGGATTATAAAATAGGGTTTATGGTAAACACAGGTTATAGGAAATAAGATCACAAATGAAATTTTAATGTACAGTTTATATTGAAATAAAATAATAAAAAACCTGGTTATATATTTTGAGAAGTGTCATAATTTTCTCACAGGAAAGAGAAAAGTTAGGTTATATATATTTTTTTAGGTTAAAAATGTTAGTCATGTGCTTTCATTGTAGTGTTTACGGATATGAAGAATAAAGTGATGGTGGCAAAAAGTGAATATATAAGGAAATAACTAGCATGACACAATAGTTCCACTCCCATATTTACACAATAGAAATATTTACATAATATTTACACAATAGAAATAAAGACATTTACATGATAGAAATAAAGACGTGTGTTCAGAAAATGACTTGTGTAAGAGTGTTTATAACAGCTTTATTCATAAAAACCAGTAATTGTAAGGAGCCCCAATGTCCATTAAGAGGAGAATGGACAAACAATGTGTGGTTCATTCAAGCAATGGAATGTTACTCAGCAATAACAAAGAATGAATTACCAATGTGGATAAATCTCAGCAACAGTATGTTTTTGGAAAGGGGATAGATAAAAAAGAGTGCATACTGTATGGTTACATTTACATGAAGTACCACAAAAAATAACGCTGAATTATGTGATAGAAGTCAGAACAGTATTTGACTGTGGGTGATGAGGAGGGACTGGAAGTGCACAGGGGCAACTTCCTGTTGATGGTAATGTAATGTAAATGTCATGTATATTCACTGGGGTGTTGGGCCAATGGGTGCATATACATTTGTTAGACGTTAAGTTCCATAATTCAGTGTGTATGCAGTTTACCTCAATAATAAACGAGGCAAAGTGAGTATGTGGTACATTCTGGCATTACTAATCAAGCCATAGATGGCAATAGCCTATAAACATTTAGCTGCCTTTTGTCCATCTTGTGCATTTGAAGTTATTTGATTAGGTGTGAGGGTAATATTTAGTCTATGTTGAAATACAGAATAAAACATGTTCTGAGTGTTCTGTTATCAGAACATGTTAAAATTCTGAGGGTGTAAAAGAGTTGAAACAGGGTTGGACTGTAACTTATGACTTAGTGTTCTTTTATGAAGGTCCAGTATAAGTGGATACCTACATGGCAAATCAAATAGAGCCCACTGCTGGAACATCTGTCTGACCATATGCTTTGGCTTCAGGTTCAGTGTAGAAGCTAAAATGCTAACGACTCCATCCATCATAACAGAGCTTGGCGGGCATGCATCATTGGATTGGACAGAGAAATTCAACAGTGGAGTTATTGAAAGTAGGGAATTGTGTGGGTAGATTTGGTGACACCATTTGTTTTGGTGAATTGAAAGGAGGCTGTTTAATGTGTGACTGATAATCCTATGCAGATTGCCATCAAAGCTGTGGCAATTGGGCCAATCTGTCAGTAATTGCCGCAGGTGCTGGCCCTATGCCTCCTCAGTGGGTCTGCCAAAACAGGAAAGTCAGCCATCACTTTGCACTTGGTAAGATTTGTCACCGCTAATGTAGTATGATACAGCTAGTTTCTCAGCCAGAGGAAATGTCATTCCTTATGGAGCAATAGATAATTCAAGCAATGGATTGAGAGTAATAATTGGAGAGTAGAATTAGTAAAATGAAATGCAAATTGCTCTTAAAAATAAAGTCAAAAAACAACCAAGGAGAGGCCGACCTCTTGCAGTACCAGTTGTTGTCAGCTGAGGATTAATGAAAATGGGTGGTCTGAAACTTCTGGGCATACGGTGTTTTGTCTGTCCAGGGAGATGTCATAGCCTTCTTCCTGTACTGCAGGTGAATGGCATCATGCAAGCAGTGGAAATCAGATCAGAAACATGGTATTTTACAAAATGAGTTAATTCGAAAGTATAAAAATTTTAGCTGATGAAACCCTTCACTACACAATTACAAATGCCACATAGTCATTGCTCACAGAGCTCCCTCTGATGCTTCCGTGCTATGGTATTTTTCCACGCCTATTTATACTGTCACATGAAGTGCCTGGATGTTTGTAGCATATTGCATTTCTACAAGAGATGTTAGTATCCCTGATAGGATTTCCTTTTGAGAAAAAAAAATCTGGTAATTTGGTATTTATTATAATGAAGGAAAATTCTTGGAAGAAATTGATCTATGGCCTAGAACAATTAAGTTTATGATGGGCAATTCATTGAAAACTACTTTGAGAGGAGTGTTTCAGAACCTGATTGACTAAACATACATGATTAGCATATATTGGATACCATGAAAAGAAGAGGGAAAAAAAAAAGGAAGGAGTTATAGTGAAAATTGTCCTACTGTCCGGACTTGGTGAAAGTCCTGACATTTTCTAAGTCATTGGCCTTAAGAGTGGCTGACTCATGTCTAAAATATTAGACTAACCAAGGCAGCATATAATTACTAGGACAGTGAATAAAGTTGAAAACATGATGTCAGAATGGTTAAAATAATATGGAATAGATATAGCTTGAGATTCATGGGAGAACAGATAAACTCTTAAAATCTTAGATTATTGGCAATATTGAAGAGGGATTTAATTTGCTCTGTATAGGTTCCAAAGTAAAATACTAACTAATAGTTCGAAGCTCTGTGGTGAGAGATATAAGCTGATTATAAGAGAGAACTTTGTAATTGCAGGGCTGTTGAAACTTAGTCTGAGCTCTTCCAGGAGGTAGTAAAACTACAATTAGTGGAAGTATCCAAGCATAATCTGGATAAGCACTTGCTAGAGCAGTTGAGGATGTTTAAGCATGAGGCTGAATACATTTTAAGATCCCTCCAGCCCCGAGAATTGCTTCTGTAACTGAATAAGAAAAGATGATACAGAATCAAAGCACTAAACTGTTTGAGAGTCGAGGGAGGGCTGCATCGGATGGAATGTTTGGTGAGATCATTAAGGAAGATTTGATTGAGTCTTTGAAGGATCTATAGGGCGTGAATAGCAAAGATACGTGAACACGGTTTTCACCGCAGGTTAGTGTATGTGCATGGGTGGGATAGGAACGTCTGGAGAAGGAGCTTCTCTTAGTGGAAGGTTCTCAATGAGAAGTGGAAGAAAAGACAGGTTTTTGGCAGGGTTGGGACTGGGCCCTGATGAAGACATAAACCAGAAGGGCCTGGGATTAGCCATTCCTGGTGGAATCGAAAAACACATGAATAGCCAAGGAGAAGGATAGGTGAAAGAAGTACCAGTTGACAGAATTGGGGAGGATGTGAGTGAAATGATCAAGACAGCTTTCCACATTTCCTCAAAAGTTTATTTTTTAAAGCCAGTCAGTGAGTTTGTTTTCTCATTTTCTGTCTCGGGACCGATTTTTCTGTTAGACCCATCTGTTTCCTTTTTTATTTTTTATATTTTTTTCCTACGTTCATAATTGCATATAAGTTATCTGGATAGGAGTGAAAGGTGAGAGGACATTCCCCCTTCCTTTTGGCTCTTTTGAGCTTTAAGGTTTGTCAAGACAGTTTGAAGCTTGTGGATGGTCCTGATATCCACTGGAAGGCTGTTGGTGCTTTTACCCTTGGCTGCTTCTCTACCTTGTGGCTCACAGAACAGAGTAATGTCCTAGAGCAGTGTTAACCACGTCTGTGGTATTTCCCTGATTTCTTGTAAACTGATAAACAGTAGCGTGCTATTTAATTCTAATTGTCTCTTTCTATTCTTACTTTAAGCAGTAGTGATTTTTTTTCTGTGTTTATGCTGATTTACAGTTATTTCTGTTTTACTTGAGAGACCATGTACCATTTGGTAGCTAAGCTATCACTCTTGTCAGTCTGCTGCTTTTCCTCAGGACGTTGGTTTATTTGAGTTCAGGGCATTATATTCTTCCTTCATGGCTTCATACAAAGAATTATGGCTGTTGGTCTTGAAGTAAAATCATTGACTGAGTATCATGGATTGTAATGTTTATCTTTTATCTTTGGCATTTTGGGTGTGTATGTATGTAAATAGTGAACATCAGAACATTTAATCATGTTTAATGTTTTGGATTGTTAAATATCCCTGAGGTCATTTTGGTTGGCTTTCTGTGGCTTTCTACCATAAAGAGTTCAATGCCTTGAAGATAGAGTGCATTCTTTTCCGTCTTCAATAATTTATAAACTCTTGGGTTTATTGTCTGCAGATTACATAATTGATTATAAATGAATAATGTGTGGAAAAGACTTTATCTTTCTTATCTATCCCTGGAGCATGACTGAAAGCCCGGCAGTCATAGAAGCTCAAGGATTTCTTCCTATCGATATCCATAAATAACAATTTCCTGCTTTTTCTGTGCAAGAATAATGTACTCTTCTGCTGTTCCTAAAGCTGCCCTTCGGTGTGTTTTCTAAGTGTGTCACATCAAGCACTTTACAACTTTCCATTGACTTCCTGTGATCAGTGTTACAACGTGGAAGCTCTGGTAGCAGGCTGGGTTTCTTCTTTATGAAAAGCAATCTGATATAAAAATCTAATATTTATAAAATCATTTTATGGTACAACAAAACATAGAAAATCACACAAAAATAAGAACTATCACACCACACAGGACAAGAAAGGGACTTTGCCAGCCATCCTATGGGCTCCTTCCCAGGGTTCAGTCCCAGCCACACCTGAGCCAGCTCCCTGCTGCTGCAAATAATGGTTTTCCTCACTTCTAGCCCTTTGTTTTTTCATAGCTTTTTTTTTCACTTATATGTACATTCCTAAATACTCCAGATTAGTCTTATCTAATTTTTAGAATGGGTTTTTAAAGTGTCTTTTAATCTGTGGATTTGTCCTCTATCCCTTTCTTTTCCTTACAGTTTGTCCATTGAGGAGGAACCCAGACCATTGACTTGTAGTTTTGCATAGTCATTTTACTGATTGCATATTAATGTCCTCTTCTATTTAACATGTTCTTCTGAATTTTTTTGTAAATCGGCAGCCACATCCAGAGTCAAGTTTGATCCTTCGGAATGCTAGAGATGGTGCCTGGTATGATTACAAGAGGCACAAAATGTCTCTTTCTCCCCCCCCCCCCCTTTGTTTTGTTTTCTTCATAGCCATTGATGCTTAATGCCTGTATTCATTATTCAGGCTGTAAATTGTGATATTCTAATTCTATTATTTATTTCGTACTATTATTTTGTATGATTATCTATTTTGTACTAGTTTATAAAGAAGAAAAACTTCTCATCTACCTTTCTCTACCCAGTAGCATACTTCATTAAGGAAAGAGGGGATAAAGGCTCAAATCTTTGTTTTAGTTGTTGGTTGTCAATATAATGAGTTGATCCCATATCATCTCCAAAGGTAACTGATTCTTCTTCTGAACTTGTAGACTTAAACTTGTTTAATTGACTTCAGTTTGTTGTAATTATTACTATTATTACTACTATTAAAATTCAAACTGCCCCATCTTTGGCTAATGAGAACCTTTTCAAGTTGGCTCCAGAGTTCTTTTGATATGACTTCAGTAGTTTTTGGTAGTTTCCTGCTGTCTGATATGGTGAGATGTTCCTTCGTTCTTTTGTACATTTTGTTCTCCAGAGCCAGTGCTGGTTTGTTTTAGCGAGATCATGTATTTCAGGACCATCACGTGGATGCTGAAGGGTACTCATTTTGTTAGACCTTTTCAGTGAACAGATCTAAAGTAAAATGCATATTTAAAGATAATGTCTCTATGAGTTCTTCTTTATATTTCAACTTCAAGCCTAAAGATTTTCACCTAATGTTTTCTCTCTTACAGTTTGTCAGTTATGGCTTCTTTTTTCCATGCTACTATTCTTGAGTCTCAATGACACAGGGAAAGAGAGAATTCAAATACTCCACCTCATTTTTAAAATCTGATGTCATTTTGAGTACTTCCACCATGTAACTTGTAGCATGTAACTATTACATACTATCCTCTCTCTCATGTAGCCCTTATTAGTTCTTCAGGTAACTGTGTTCTTAACGATCACCATCTGCTTATATCTCATGTTTTCCCAGTAACTTTGATTGTTTAAAAATCATTTTCTAGTAAATTGTTCAGGATTAGCATGGAATTGATACTCCTGAGTTCTTGAATGTTGATTATAGTTTGTGAACTTGATAGATATTTTTGTGCCCTTGATCCTTTTTTTTAAAGATCTTATTTATTTATTTGAGAGAGAGAGAGAGAGAGCATGAGCATGAGCATGGGGAGGAGAGGGAAAGAATCTTAAGCAGACTCTGCTCTGAGCATGAGCCTGACACAGGGCTCGATCTCACAACCTTGAGATCATGACCTGAGTTGAAATCAAGAGTCGGATGCTTAACTGACTGAGCCACTGAGGTGTTCCTGTGCCCTTCTTAAGTCAGTTGCAGGATATAAAATCCTTTGTTCACATTTTCTTTCCTTGAGTAGCTTTAATATGTTATTTCATTTTGTTCTGGCATAAAGCCTTGTTATCAAAGTCTGAGAATATTTGTTTCCTTACAAGTCATCTGTCTGCTTTTTCTAGATATTCAAAGGATTTTTTCCTGTTTTTTTTTTTTTTAAGATTCTAATTTTATCAGACTGTGTATTGCTGTGGGTCATTCTAGGTTACTGTTCTCAGGTATGTGGTGTGTTCTTCCATTGTGTATTTTTAAAACTTTTTTTTAATTTTCAGAAGGTAGTTTTAATAATTAATTAATTAATTTTTAAAAAGGATTTTATTTATTTATTTGACAGAGATCACAAGTAGGCAGAGAGGCAGGCGAGAGGGAGAGAGGAAGAAGCAGGCTCGCCGCTGAGCAGAGAGCCCGATGCGGGGCTTGATCCCAGGACCCTGAGATCATGACCTGAGCTTAAGGCAGAGGCTTTAACTCACTGAGCCACCCAGACACCCCTTAATTATTATTTTAGTACTTTTTTTGTTTCCTTGCTTTTGTATGGACTCCTGTTATCTCTGTGTTTGATCTTCTTTGCATTTCATCATTAATAGTCATTTTCTCTGGAATCCTTTTTGTTCTCTTTAAGTTAAAAGTCTCTTTTTTCCCCATATTCTGTTTTGCTTAAGACGTCATCTGTTGATTTTATTTACTCTATTTAATCATATTTCTGAAGTGATATTTTTCTTTCATTTCTAATTTTTCTTGAGTTCTGTCATCTTATTTATGAGTTTTATTAATTCACATTTATATTATTCTTTCATGTCATGAATCATTTTCTTAATATGTTTTAGCATAGCTTGAAATATTAGGTTTCAGTTTTGATCTGTTTTGTGGGCATATTTTCCTGACTTACTTTCAGAGACTCTGGGGTTTATACTCTGCTCCTTATTCTGTTTTAAACTTATGATAACTTTATGTTGGACTTGACCTTGATACTTTTAAGTTGTTCATTTTTATGTGAATTATGTTGTCTTGAAATTTTAAAATGAGATATGCAGTTCAGGAAAACTTTCCTGATTTCAAGAATCCCTCTTTTGTTTTTGTGAGTTATGTTTAAAAATATGGCCACTTGCTTTCTGGGATTTCTTTTTTTTTTTTTTTCCATTTTATTTATTTTTTCAGTGTAACAGTATTCATTCTTTTTGCACAACACCCAGTGCTCCATGCAAAACGTGCCCTCCCCATTACCCACCACCTGTTCCCCCAACCTCCCACCCCTGACCCTTCAAAACCCTCAGGTGGCCCCAACCTCCCACCCCTTGATTTTGTTCTCATCCAAACTCTTTCTGGATCTTTTCATTCCATACTTCCTCTTGTTGTTTTGTCTGATTTTATGTGGCAGATTCAGAAGGGATGAAAAATTATCCCACTGCCACCAAGTTACCAGAATCCCTCAAATGTAGTGCTTTAATTGTATTGGTCTCTTTGCTCTACTCAACTTCCCTTTTATTCTGAATGGTATGGTTTATAGTTGTAAAGTCACATGTTTTATATTCCCCATTTTCTCCAGTATAGTTTGATGCCACCAGCCAATACTGTTATTTATATTCTTTAGTTTGTCTAAAATGTTTTAAGGTCACAAATGCATGGTCACCCAGAACTTTACCTTCTATAGGTATTTGTTTAGGAATATCTAATGGTAATATTTTGCATCTCTTTATTACATCATGTTGTGGACTAGCAATGTCTTCTTTACTACTGGCAAAATAGTTACTATTGCCTCTAAATCTAATCACATTTAGAGAACCAATTCTAGAAAACTCAGAACCAAACCAGATCAGGAAACTTAGTCTTAAAAAATCTGTTCTCCCAGAAGTATTTCTGGTAACAAAATCATCTGTATCAGTCAGTGTTCAAACACGAAAAGCCTAGGTGTATGTTTGTATATATACACCCACTTTTTTTTTTTTTTAATCCTAAAAGGATTTATTACAAGGAATTGGTTTATGTGATTGTGGGTCTGGCGAGGCAAGTCTAAAATCTGCAGGTCCAACCATTGGAGGGGCAGGCTGGTGTCCTCAGGCACAAACTCAAGCTGCTATTTATAGGTAGAGTTTCTTCAACTTCAGGGGAAGTCTTTGCTCTGCTTTTAAACCATTTTAACTAACTGGATCAAGTCCACCGAGATCATCTAGAATAATCTCCTTTACTTAGTGTCAATTGGTTATAGACTTCACCTCCATCTCCAGAATCCCTTCACCGGGACACCTACTTTGATTAAGTAACTTGGGGCTGTAACGTAGCAAGTTGATTATCAAAAGACCACCACAGTTTTAAATGTGTTATTCACTTAGATAATGTGTTGATTATTATCTTCATTATATTGCTATTATCAAGATTTGCAATGAGGACTTTTGTACAAGTAGTCTTATTAATATTCTCAACATCTGTATTGAATAGCAGGTACAAATAGATACCCCCAATTTTAGATAAAAAGGTTGAGATGTGAGAAATACTGAGAATTGTGAAGCTACTAAGTTGTTGTTTCAGAATGGAACTTAGGTATCATCTTCCATCCAGCGGGGTTCAGTGCACTTTCTCATGCTCTCTGTGTCGCCCCTCGTACCGCAATGCTGCAAAGACACCTATGCTTCATAGGCTAAAACTCTTTTTCTTGTTTAATAGTTGAATTTACTTTTTATTGAACTTGGGTAGTGATTGAGTCTAGGAATTTGTTGTCCCCCACACTTTTTTTTTTTTTTTAAGATTTTATTTATTTGACAGAGAGAGAGAGATCACAAGTAGGCAGAGAGGCAGAGAGAGGGTGAAGCAGGCTCTCTGCTGAGCAGAGAGCCCGATGTGGGGCTCGATCCCAGGACCCTGGGAACATGACCTGAGCTGAATGCAGAGGCTTTAACCCACTGAGCCACCCAGGCGCCCCTCCCCACATTTTTACCCTGCTTTTTAAAAATCAGAATTACATACGCCACCTGTCTTTTTTTTCTGGTCAAGTATCTTTCACCATGTTCAGTCCTTTCAGTGCCAAATAGTAAATATGTCGGCCAACTTAGTATTGTCATTTTAGTGCAATTTTCCTAAAGGAACACTGTGTTCTTATTAAATGCTCAATCTGTTGAAATAAATATAATAATTTCTAGTGGCTATAAATAAGTGCTTTTCTCAAAACAGCAACATGTTTCTAATCTTAGAAATGTCTAGATTTCTAAGCCTTTAATTTTGCCATAAAACCTTTTGTGTTTCTAAAATTTTTGGTTTAATTGTTCAATAACTATAATGATATAATAATAATAATAATAATAATAATAACTGATGAGAAAGAAAAAACATTCATATGGTAGACAAGCCCTGGTAAGGAATCCTCAGTTCCTTGGCATTAATTTGGTTGGATTATTGTATGATTCACTTCAACCTTACTTAATCATACTGTGCAAATTTACTTTGGGTTTAGTTTTGGACAAAAGGGCAAGTACCAACAAATCATATGCCACCCTCTTAGTCCTCTTATTGTATTCACTAGGAACCTAAATACCAAACGTAGGGAAACAGTCTCTTAACAGTTTCTCTGACATAAGAGGATGGAGGGATCATATATCATCATGTGCCCAAGAAAGACAGTGAAAAATAAATAAAACGATAAATGTAATTTAATATTTTCTTCAAGTCAACAGAGTGAAATAATCCCCACAAGCATTCTAAGAACCACATTATTTAATTTTAAATTAAATTGGATTAATTCTGTTCCTCAAGCTTTGAAAAGAAAAGCTGAGATAAACTGTATCATGTTTTAACTGTACCATATTAACTGTTAGGAGTTCTAGCTGAAAGTAATATAAAACCAGGTGTATTGTGTCCTTTAACAGGAATTCCAGAGAGACTTGTTGTTGATACCATTTCAGACACTTGATCAAGAACCTGATTCTGTCTTCATCCCTGAGGTGCCGTCCTCAGTGTGTCCACTTTCCCTCACATTGTGTTCTCTCACATCGACAAGTCTGTTCTTCCAGCTTTAGGCATGACATGGAGAAAAAGAAAAAAGGACCCACTGTGTCTTCTCTAGAAGTATGAAAAAAACCTTTCTGGAAGTGAATTGGCCTATTTTTGTAGAATCTCATTAGCCAGAATCAGAGCACACACCCGGTTTTACAACTCTCACTATGATTAGGAGTAAGACCTCCATGATTGTATTCTGCCCCTGTGTTTCAAGCTGTAATGCCTTGGTGTGTAACCTAGGGATCTATGAAAATGTAGATTCTGATTCAGTATGTCTAGAGTGATCTCTAGGCTTAGGGTTTGTAATGATTTGACAGGGGATTCTGATGCTGGTGGTCTGTAGACCACACTTGGTGTAGCAAGGGGTTTGATTGATAACTTGGCCATTATAGGTATTGAGAATTAACCAATATTATCACTACACTACTTTAAGCCAGGAATTGAACTTGTCAAGTAAACACTGAATATGGCCTGCATAAGGAAGCTTACTTAGTTAAACAGAGGAGTAATAATACTCAGGGCCTTTAGTGACAAGTCTCAGCAACCTGTACTGGAGGCACAGCAGATAAGAAAGCATGGCGAGTGTATGAGAAGGGGGGAAGAGAAAAAGACCAAGTGTTAGGATAGAATCCTTTGATCATATAATTTTGTGGTTGGTTTCTCAGTATTTCTCAAAGTTGGGGATATCTACAGTGGTAAAATCATATAAAAAACTCAAAACAGGATAAAGAGCCTGGAACTGAAGAACGTAAAAGCAGAAAACTATATGTAAACACTACTGCATAAGGGAGAAATTTAACACTGCTTCTTTCTTCCTTCATAGTGCTATGCATTCTGCTAAATTGATAGCTTGTAGTCAGACAAAGACCTATTATTTTGGATTATAAAGGAAAAGTTATCATTATTTTTGACTTCTGAAATGTACGTCCTCATTTACTACTTTTAACTGTAATGCATTACTGGGAGCTGAGTAAATAACGCACTCTCTAGTATAGTAGATTATATTTCTCATTAGTACAGTGCTTTGACCAAGGCTTTACAGCAAATAATCAATTCATTGGACTGGACCTAGAATATAAATGGGGGGAAAAAAAAGCAGCTTTGGTTTAGTTTAGAGGAAATACTGCTAGATTTTGTGGCAGTAAACCTGGTTTTGAGTTTTAATCCTGCTACTAAGAGGCTACATATCACATTTCTAATCTTTCTGAATCTGGATTTTATGATCTTTAAATGGAAATAACTATCACATAGGCTTTTTTGAGAGAGCAGTGGCAGCACCGAGATGATAGCCTATATACCATCAGGTACATGGAGGCATTTATGAAATGATTATTGAAGATAAGACTGAATATTATGAAGGCATAATGGTATGACAAATGGTTATTGTTATTTTAAGAGGTAAATAGCATGTATGTCTCCTATGCTCTTTAATTATATAAACAATGTATATCCTATGTAAGCATATATATTTTGTACTTATGTTAGTATATTAATAAACACAAATATAAATATAATGTCATGTAATCAGCTTTGTGTACTCCTGGATCTCCTTAAATAGGCCCCTCTATATAATATAAGCAGTTTCTCTTCAATATTATCCAGGAGAATGATCAGAGATCTTGGTGCAAAAAATCATGGAATAGGTGGGTAAGGAAAGAGTTATTTAAAAAGCTGAATGAATAGAATATGGTAAAATCATAGTTGGGACTTTGTGTCCTTAGGTATATATGTATGTGTATGCATACCCATACATGACTATATACTACACAGTATGCACAGATAAATCATTTCAGATGTGGAGAAAAATGATTCCAGATATAGTGGATTTTAGGATTTAAAAAATTACTTAAGTAATAGAATGATCCTTTTATTATTCACTCTTTTAAAAAATACAGAGTGTTTCAGTCATGAAAAAATTATAGAAAACAGTAAATGACCACAAATGTACCCACCAAATTTAAAAGAAGTTGAAGTTTGCATTTTTATTTCATACACTAATTTTTGTTAAAGAATTTTATTTGAGATTTTAGCATGTGTATGTGTATTTCACATAAACAGGATAATGGAACTGGTTGTGATGACTATTGCTGATTTTTCAGTACTTTTAGGAGCCAAATGATATTACATTGGTAATTTGAAAGTGGCCACAGTGAGACGATTTACACCATAGAAACTGAGATATGATACAAATCAACACTTTATATTTTTGGTTACGAATGAGCTGTTCAGCATTTTACCAGCACACTGCTGGCCTTAGCTTGCCTAAAGTTCTATATTGTATTTTATTGGATGGCCAAATCTCAGTCTATTCAGGAAAATTTGGATCTTTCCCATATTGAACTGTTCCTATATTGAGACGATTCTGAGTTCAGCATTCTTGTACATTATTTCCGTGATCACATATGCAAAAGTGATTCAGATGTAGAAATGTAGACATGAACTACTGGATGCTAGGCTATGTACATCTTCAGATTTTCTAGAGAGTAACAAGTTATCTTTTAAAGTGGCTGTAGTATTTTATACTTCCATTAGTAATCCTAGGGGGTTTGTTTCCCACAACTAGAGTATGAGATGATTTTTAAGTATTATGAAAGGATACCAGGGACACTTGGCATTTCACCAACAAGAGATGAGATCGAGGATCATGACCAGTTCTTTCTCATAGTTATGACTTTTCTTTGCCCTTTGTGCTATCTTTGACATATAGACATTTTAAAATTAAGGTTGAGGATCTCTCTTCATGGTTATTAGACATATACATTTTTCCTTTTTATAGTCTGTCCACTTTTTGATAGGGTTGTTTGTCTTTTTTCTTATTGAACTGTAGAAGATCTTTACATAACCTGGCTATTTATCTTTTGATGGATTATTTCCATGACAAATATCTTATCATAGTTGGTGGCTTTTTTCACTTTATTTATGTTGTCTTTCAACATATAGAAGTTATAAATTTTATTATCGTTGAATTTTTCAACCATTTCTTTTATAGCTTACACTTGCTGGTATTGTGCAAGGTACCCTGATGTTGTAAATAGGCTTTTCAGTATTTCGTTTTGAAAGTTGACAGATATGCTATTAACATTTAGGTTCTTTTGATTACTTCTCTTAAACGGTATAAATTGGCTGTCATTAATGCCAAAGAGATAAAGTTTGCAAAGAGGAGAGATTTTGGTTTGACTCTAAATTATTCATCAGTATTTTATTGTCATTCGGTGGCTGGTCACATGCTATACTTTTAGAACACAAAGATGCATTGGGCATGCTCTTGGTCTTCTCATGGGACAAACCTATTATATAGCACATGCAGTATAGAATAAGGGCTAAAGGAAGCTCCCATATGTATACTTTGGGAGAAGGAGGGCAGTGAATTATATGTCCTGGGGCCATTAACTCTTCTGTTAATTCATATACTGTGAGCTAATAACCATTTTATGGAAAATAGTAGTAATCTATAATGTCAGTGTTTATTTCCATGCTTTTTTTGGGATGAATGACAATGGAAGAGATTTGTGGAACTACATAGACATTTTCCTCCTAATTTAGGAACGAGAATAATGTATCACAGATATTGGTTGCTAAGGTGCTTTAGATTTATGGAATATTAAGAACCTGTTTTTTAAAAGATTGGTTTCTGCTTGCAGAGACGAAATGGAGAAGATATACCAGTAGCCCAGACTAAGAACATCAATCACAGAAGATTTGCTGCTTCCTTTAGATTGCAGGAAGTGACAAAAACTGACCAGGATTTGTATCGCTGTGTAACTCAGTCAGAACGAGGCTCCGGTGTGTCCAATTTTGCTCAACTCATTGTAAGAGGTAAAGTCACTTTCACTTCATGAAATTGCTTGGCTTGGTTAAAACAAAGCAACCTTGTAGAGATTTTGATTGATTTTTAAACCTGCTGCTCTTCATTTCAAGTCACCAAGAAATTATATCATATAAAAGTTCTGCTAATGGGGTGCCTGGGTGGCTCAGTTGGTTAAAGCCTCTGCCCTCGGCTCAGGTCATGATCCCAGGGTCCTGGGATTGAGCCCCACATTGGGCTCTCTGCTCAGCAGAGAGCCTGCTTCCCTTCCTCTCCCTCTGCCTGCCTCTCTGCCTACTTCTGATCTCTGTCTCTCTGTCAAATAAATAAAAAAATTTTTAAAAATTCTTAAAAAAAAAATTCTGCTAATATGTGACTCTTGATCTCAGGGTCATGAGTTCAAGCCCCACATTGGGTCCAGAGATTACATAAATAAATAAAACTTAAAAAAAAAAGTTCTGCTAATGTCTTAAGATAAAGTAATACCGTCATACGTTTGTCGAACAAGGTTTCAACAAGTGTTTTCCATAGAAAGGAATCTATTTTAAAAAACTCTAATAGGGCTACCCATGTAGAACACTTTATTCCATATTGCAACCACCTAGTTTTGCATTTTAATTTTAGATTTGCTTTTCCTATTTAAAATAGCTCCACAGGGATGCCTGAATGGCTCTGTAGTAGGTTAAGCAGCTGCCTTAGGCTCAGGTCATGATCCCAGGGTCGCGGGATCGAGTACCACATCAGGCTCCTTCCTTGGCAGGGATCCTGCTTCTTCCTCTACCTCTGCCTGCTGCTCCCCTTCTTGTGCTCTAACAACTAAATAAATACAACCTTAAAAAATAAAAATAAAATAAAATAAAATAGCTCCACAGATACCACTTTTGTTCTTTAAAGCATTGTGGTCATGAGGTCAAGGTCAGAGTTTTGTCCCCATTGAGAATTGTAAATTTTAATGGTATCAAAACCAGTGGTGGTGGATGTTCACCAATTCTGGCCTCCTAGAGGATCTTAGAAGGTTAGACTTGCTAAGTGGTTTTAGCTTAGCTTGACAAGTACAAGTATACAACGTGTATTAAATTCATTCAAAATTTACTGCATTCCTGATACTATGAAACATATACACCATTCCAGTTTGTGGAGATAAAATCATAAATAAAATATAATGTCCCTGATCTCGTAGAGTTTAACACTGAGGTGCATTAGGTACACTGTATAGAAAAATATTGAAAATATATCAAATTATGGTATATGCCATGAAGAAAAATAAACACTCAAAATGACAGTGATTAATTTTTTTTATTTAAAAATTTTTTGTGTGTGATTAATATTTTTGTTAGGGTGGTTTGGAAGATCTTTTTGAGAGGGGGTGGTTGAGCTGAACCCTTAAAAATGAGGAATTGGGTACCTGGGTGACTCAGTCAGCTAAGCCTCTGCCTTCAGCTCAGATCATGATCCCAGATCCCTGGGATCAAGTCCCACATTAGGCCCCCTGCTCAGAGGAAAGTCTGCTTCTCTGCCCCTTCCCTGGCTCCTGTGCATTCTCTCTCTTGCTCACTCTATTTCTCTCTTAAGATCTTAAAAATAAATAAATAAATAAAAACGAGGAACCTATTTCCTATGTGAAAATTAGAGGAAATACAGGTGTTGAAAAGACTCCAGCATCAATCAATAATGACACAAATGAAAATAATTATAAACCACCGAAGTCTCCTCAAGTTTAGGAGATCCTAACAAGAATGTCTAACCTGAACTGTGATTTATCCGAGACATCAAGGCAAGATCCTTGTGAATGAGTTTTCTTTGAGATAGACTCTGAAGGTTGAGAACCCTTATCCAGGTGAGGGGTGTGGATGTGGGGGCAGGGATAAGAGAAATAAATGCTACCAGAAGTGCCAGCAGAGAACAAGGCATGTGTCAAGGCCCGGAGGCTGGAAGGAGAACATGAGAGACATTCATATTCAAGTTAATCTATTTGAAATGCTTGACATCAAATGCCTTTTACATACATTATTTCATTTTAAGATTTAATTGATTTTAATACTTTAACCTTTAATGCTTTAGAGAGAAGAAAATTGAAATTCAGACTATTTGATAATAGCCCAGAGCCACAAAAATCTAATAATTGACTGAACCAGAGTTTAACCCTGTGTTTCTTGAGTCCTGATGCTGGGCTCCTTCTTCTCCAACATAGCTTTATCTCACATTATCACGATTAAATAATGCCACTAGCCATTTGTAATGCTTTTTGTCTTGAGAGATCCTATAGATCTTTTTTTTTTTTTTTTTTTTTTTTAAGTTTATCTTTGTGGACTGGATACGACTCTGTATTAAATAAGACCTCTCTTGTATCTCCAGAGGCAGCTCATATCATCTGCTTAAGTTCATGAAAGCACAGTCCCAGTTAATTGAATAATGTGAAGATAGGATAGTATTTAAGTGTTCAGTGCCCAGGCAAGTTTAAGGCAGAGAGGCAGTTTTTATGTTCGTAGATGCTGTATACTCATCTCTCTTAAGCCTGTTGCGGCCTCTTTCTCACCTGAGCCTGCTTTGGAGAGCCTGAAGGTGTCCTTAGGTGGTCTTCAGAGTGATCAGTATGCTCTGGAGAGAGGAGGTTGGGTGTGTTCACTGATCTGTATGGTCCTCTGGGCATTTGGTGTGCAGCCGCTGAAGATCTGATGGCCTTTCATGGTACAACTGGAGTGCTTTTGAATACTGTAGTTGTTTATATGTGTGTGTGTTCTGTCTGTCTGCATGTGTTTATGTCTGTGTGTATATATATGTATATTTACGTGCATACATACTCTTTTTTTGAGGAAGTGGTCTTGTGGTATATTCAACAGTTTATAGAAAGCAGGGTTGAAGCTTCTGTCCAGGCACTCCCTTTTAAAAGATACATTTCCCTTTCTCATATAGCTGTTTTATATTTGTGTATTTTCAAAGAGATTTGTTTTGGCATTACCAGATCTCTCTTGTTGATCTGAGTCAAAAAGTAGATTTTATTGGAGCACCTGGGTGGCTCAGTCTGTTGAACGTCTGCCTTCTGCTCGGGTCATGATCCCGGAGTCCTGTGGTTGAGCCCCACCTGGGGCTCCCTGCTCAATGGGGACACTGCTTCTCGCTCTCACTCTGCTGCTCCCCCAGTTTGTGCTATCTCTCTCTGTCAAATAAATAAGTAAAATCTTTTTTAAAAAAAAGTAGATTTTATCGTTTTATCGAAGCTTGGTTTTCTTTACCTGGAGACAATGTATTATGGCTGCTCTGGGAGGGTTACTTGTGGAATAAATATTTCAGTAAGACTTAAAAATGGAGAATCTTTGGATTTCATAGAAAAGTTTAACTTTTTTTTCCTTTTTAAAGTTCTGCCATTTAACCTACATTTTGATTCAGATTTTATATGGTACCTAGTTGGTTATAAAATACAATGGTGCTTTGAATCTTGCTATCCAGAGTCCGCCAACATTTTAGAAACATATTTTGATCACTTTGGCAGTTTTATTTTCTTTTCAACGTATTTAGGTTGTTATATATCGAATACTTACAGGTGATACTTTTCTTGTTGTTTTATTTGAAAATGAATATGAGGGAATGCATTTTCTTTTTTGTCTAGATAACCACCAAATAAATATTGTTAACCAAAACCCCACCCTTTGGGATCAGCTGTCCTGGTGTTAAAACAGTGCTGAGAATTAACTATGGTGACAGGTCCTGTCTCTCATTGGCACTTTTAAAACTGACATCCTGTTACATCGATACTAAAGATGGTAATTTTAAAGGAAATTTTTGGGGCAGTGATATGAATAGTCTTTAATAAGAGCTGGCATAGTATTGCCTGTTGTCAAAAATGACCCAAGGGTAAGAGTTTATTAGTGCATTTTCTCCTAAACTGAAAGTGACAGGGCTTGCTTAAGGCTCTTTTGCTACTGTTTGTTACAAATGAAAATTTCACTGCAAAATTCTCATGTTGAAGAGTATTGATCTCTGTGTTCCTACAGCCAGAAGAAGAAGAAAAAAATAGTATGCTGAAACAGAATTTACTTTGTCATGACTTTAGCATTGCTTCCATATCATTTTGAGTAATGATAATGTCTTCAGCTTGTGGAAGCCAATCTTTATTGACAAAAAGTTTTTACAGAGATGAGATGAAGAGCAGATGTTTCTATTCAGTGTTTCTACAAAATTGAAGTGTAAAAAATGTGAAATACAGGTTGAAATGGCATTTACAAGCTGAAAGCCCTGACTTTGTAGCCTACGTTGTGTTATGGATTCTCATCCTTTACCATCTTTTCCATTCTTTCCCACCTCTAAATCAAGGGTCCACTTACATTCCTGACCAACTGACTCACAATAAACTTATGTGAAATTCACTGTCTGATGCAACGGATGCTCAATTTCTATTCCTATTTGTTAGTGATGCTTTTCTATTTTTTATCAGTGAAACTCCAGTCATGTTTTAAGTTATTTAATGGGAAAAACACAATTTTTGTTCTTTTGTCTCTGGTGTTGGTTTGATTTTTAAATTTTAGCACCAACTATCAACCATCATCAAAATGCTATGGACGGGGGCACCTGGGTGGCTCAGTGGGTTAAAGCCTCTGCCTTCGGCTCAGGTCATGATCCCAGGGTCCTGGGATCGAGCCCCACATCGGGCTCTCTGCTCCGCAGGGAGACTGCTTCCTCCTCTCTCTCTGCCTGCCTCTCTGCCTAGTTGTGATTTCTCTCTGTCAAATAAATAAAATATTAAAAAAAAATGCTATGGACGTAAAATATATTCCATTAATATTTTTAGCTATTCTCAGTGAGTATTAGTGACCTCTAGCTGTAGAGTCAGTAGGGTGGATGTCTGTTCCCAACCTTACTCTGTGTAGCAGGTGGACCTGTAAAAACAAATTTTGGTGTTTAAGATGATAAGGGGTTTGGATTGTTGTTCATACTTCCCTTTGTAAAAACAATGAAACTTAGCTTAAAAATAAGGGTATTTACTGACCTTTGTACCTGGAAAGTACTGAAATAGGCTTTAGGGTTGGTTCATTTAGTCTTGGAAGATCCACGTTCTTTCCAGTTCTTCTCACTGTAGTCCATAGTTTTGTCTTCCATCCTAAACTAGTGTCTCCTCATGGTCATAGGATAGCAGTGTACTTACATGCTTTTTGGTCCCATCCACTTGGGGTTAGAGAGGTTACTCTCACAACTATCAAAGATAGTATGGTTGCATGTGGAGAGACACCTGGAATATCCAGTAGAGAACATTTGTACGTGGGATTCCAGAGCACAAGCAGTGTTATTCATAGAGAGTTATTAATTCTATGCAGGTAAGATAGGAACTGAGGAAGTTTTTTTTTTTTTTTTTAAGATTTTATTTATTTATTTGACAGACAGAGATCACAGGTAGGCAGAGAGACAGTCAGAGAGAGAGGAAGGGAAGCAGTCTCCCTGCGGAGCAGAGAGCCCGATGCAGGGCTCAATCCCAGGACCCTGGGATCACGACCTGAGCCGAAGGCAGAGGCTTTAACCCACTGAGCTACCCAGGCGCCCTTGAGGAAGTATTTTAAAAGAATATACAAGTTAATTCTGAAGGACATACAGTTTGGAATTTTACTTTGCAGGAGAAAGGTGTTTTCCTAAGTCAGGAAAAGTGTGGAGTGGGATCACAGCTTATTTGGTGAATGGCAAGCTGTTACTGGACTCACTTGCCCTGTACCAGTTACCCACTATACTGGTGAAGAAGGATACAAGTCCAACCTAACACTGCATTTGCATTTGGACTTGTCAGGTTCTGCTCCTATCAGAATCATTTGTGGTTTTTGTTCCATCCCAGCCTGTCTAGTTTATCTTTGTTTGCTACAGCACCTGCCACAATATTTTTGCAAAGAGGATCGATACTTCTCTAACAATTAACAAATAAAATTGTTTGGTTGAAGTCAGTGGTGAGGCTAACCCTGAAAGACAAAGGGAATGGATGATGCGCCACAGGCCACCTGGTCTACACAGGGGATGGAAATTTCTGGCATCCGGGAAAGTATGGTAGCAACTGTTTTTTGTAGTGTTTGAATCAGGCTGTCTTCTCCTACAAACTAGTAAGGGTCACTTTAAGTTAGGCATGATTTTTCTTTCACTTAAAAAATAATTTTGAGGGGCACCTGGGTGGCTCAGTGGGTTAAAGCCTCTGCCTTCAGCTCAGGTCATGATCCTAGGGTCCTGGGATCCAGTCCCACACTGGGCTCTCTGCTCAGCGGGGAGCCTGCTTCCCTTCATTCCTCTCTGCCTGCCTCTCTGCCTACTTGTGATCTCTGTCTGTCAAATGAATACATAAAATCTTAAAAAAAAAAAAAAATCAATATCTCCTACTCTAGTCTTTTTTGTATATAATGTTAAAAATCAGGTCTGAATATTTCATTTTAAATGTTTTTGTATTAGAAGCAAGGACATTTGGGAAGTGGGAAACATGACAAACGTTGCTTGTTGGTGGTTAAAGTCTGTGGAATTTCTAGCTTGAGTCCATCAGCATGCTGCTTAATGCCACACACTATTGATTTTTAACTAGTTTTAAAAGCACAGCTGTCAGACTTATGCATTCATATAAAGATCCTTTTTCTTAATGGTCACTTGAAGATCTCTTTTCTTTGTTTCTACTGTGAAAACTAGTCACCTTGACAGGAAATTTGGAGTTATCTGGGAGAATTCAGTGCAAGCATCTATATTTAATAAAATCTGAACAATAATGAAAGTCTAAGAACATATAAATTGACAACACACTAATGTTCCCCAACGGTCCCTTATATCGTTAGGAAAGGACGTGCAGTTGGTGAGGGTGGGATTTGGGGGGAGGGTAATCAAATGTCTCAAATTTGAAGGAGACTCCAAATGTTGCATATTTTAAAATTTCACTTTGCTACCCTTGAGTATGATAAAAGAAACATTTGGAGTCTCCTCTCATTCATTGTAGCTACTTGTAATTCAGGATTCAATGTACAAGGTGTCTGGTACATTTTTAAATTCTAAATGAGCAAAAGGATACTAGATGTCTTCATTTTAGGTAGTATGTTATTACAGAGACTCTGTTCTAACCACTGTTATTTCAAGTACTTTTTTCTATTAATTTCCTCCTCTGAGTTTTCTTAGGCTACTGCAGGAGAATGGCAGCATGAAGAGCTTGTTTTGCCCACGTGGTTATGTTCATGTTATTTATTTTGTTTGCTTTAAAAATAAAAACCCAATCTGAATTCTTTCCCAAAGGAGTTTTGAGTGTGTTTTCATAGGTGATTCATGTGTAGAGCTTTACATAATGTTTAGCAGTTGAGGTGCTGGTCACTGTTTTTTGTAGTAAATCTTTGGGGAGTTTGCTTTTGTTGGAGCTTACTTCTTAAGAATTTGAGAAGGATCAAAGAGGAAGCAGGATAATTTGCATGCCAAATGATTCTTCCTGTGAGCTCTGGGGAATCTGCTTTTGGAGCACTGTTCCTAGGCCTGTATTTTGCTTCTTAGTTTCTCAATTCCGTTCTCTTGGAGTTTGTGATAAATGTAATTTGGGCCCATTTCTTCCAGAGGACTTATATCAACTTCATGAACTAACTGTGTCTTTGGAATTTATATTCTCCTCCCTGCTGACTATTTCTCTTTTCCTTACTCCAAACCAAAAAGGAAGCAATGAAGTCACTTTGTAACTTCATTGGAAAATCAGCAAGCAGCCTTTATTGAGTACTTAAAATGGTTGAGTAATAGGTACCAGGAAATTACAAAGAAACAGCAGACTTCATTCCAGCTCTCAAGCAATTTATAATTTAATTAATTTTATTAAAAAAAAAAGGTAGAGTTATTGGATATTTTGGCACAGATCCTTGATTTTAGTCACATTTCTAATTCTATAGGAAAAAAAAAAAACAAGATTCTCTAACAAATAGAAAATACCACATCTAAGGAGCTATTCCATTAAGGCCCTTTATTAAGCACTATTTTGGTAAATAATGTACTGTGAGAGTCTTACAGAATGTTAATTAAATGGAAACTCTGTAGCTGACAGATTGAAATCAATCAGCGAGGCATAGAACTAACTCATAGTATTGTTAGCAGTGCAATGAGTAAAGATGGCAATGTGTTGTGGAGGGATGGGGACATTACTTCATTAGTTTTAGTTCTGGAGTCTATTCTACTCTCCCAGGACTTCCATATTAATGGGCTCCCCTTACCAGTGTATGACTGACAGGTCAGTGAGTTCTGGTGTTTAGCTTTTTACAGTTACAATAAACTGTTTACCACTGAGATGTTCACATCCTTTAAAAGCTAGCTAACACACATTCTGCTTACTGTAAAATGTCATCAGGAGCCTGACTTACTAAGAATACAAACTAAGAAATACACAGCAAACACAAAGCTTTCACAAAATATTAAGGAGACGTCAAATGTTCGGTAAATCCGTCAAAACCAGCTTGTTCAACAAAGTGTTATTGTATTACTGCAGAAAGCACTTTTCTTTCCATCTGGATTAATATAAATCATGTTATTTCCTTTTCTAAGAAATATTTACTCTACAAAGAATTAAAAACAATTGTAAAGTCAACACAAATAAGAACAAGTAAAGATTTATATTTTGTTAGTTCTCGGCATGGCCTGTGTTTACTTCATAGTAGCTTTTATAAAAAAGGAAAAGTTTTACCATTTTGGTGTTAAAAGTGAGGTGTGAGGACTGAGAACTGGACAGAGACTAAATAATTGTGACAAAATACGGGCAGTTTTTCTTAACACGTAAATCGACAACAACCTCTTCTTCTATAGCTTTATCTAAGCTCCGATGTTCTTGGAGAAATCATGGCTTACAGATGTTCTTATCTCTTACCAGGTATAAGGAAAGGGTTGCTTCTAAATTTAGGATATAATTTGAACGTTAACTTTATTTTGCTCTCCATTTTCTCCTTTCTGAGCCTTAAACTAAGAGAATTATTTTGTTGTCTTTCTGCAGTATTACACAGTTTGGAGTCAGATTTAGTGGTTTAAGCATGGAATCTGTCATTGTGTTAAAACAATCAAACAAACAAACGAAAAAGGAATGAATAGTTACCTGTTCCCTTGTTAGAAGGAAATTTTACCCACATCTTTATTTACATTTTCCTAATTGCCATTGGCATTTCCTTTCATCTTCAAATATATCTGGAGGAACCATTGCTCCTCTCATGTTACCATGTTACTCCTCCAACAGCTTCTCTTCACTTTAAGGGAGAAAAGAAATCACAGCCCTTTTCTGGTATACAAAGTCTTAAATGACATATCCTCTGTGTATCACTCAAAATTTGTTTCCTATCACTCACCTCCTTCCTTAATGCGCCGCAGACATGCTGACTCTTCAAGGATGCTCTTGCCTTAGGGCCTTTGTATTTCTTGTTCCACCCCCAACTGCGCTTCTTTTTTTCCCTCAAACACACTCGTGCTTTTATATTCTTATTTCATTCCAGTTTTGTCTCAGTTTTTTCCAAAATACCTGAAGGCCAAATGATAGTTATTTTCCAGAACAGGGGAGAATTATTAATTTTGTATTACAGATTTTTTCTCCAAAATTATTTGGCTCTAAGTTCTCAAAACATCTTTAGGTAATGCCTTCTGTTAGTATGTGCAGAATGAAAATTTGTACAGGACAGCAGTCTCAAATATCTTTTCATTGTTGGGTGAGATACAGTATACAGAAATATGTGTATTAACTAAACTATTTCATTCATTTGTCTGAATTTTATTACATATCTTGTAGGTGCCCAGTGCTTTTCTTAACTTCACTCCCGTCATTTTCATCGCTGACTTCTTCTTCAAAGGTCTTCTCATGGCTCTGTCCACATCAGCACTTCCCTCCTTCAAGTCAGTATTCCCTTGGCAGTCAGACAGCTCAGACTGCACAAAGTAAGACTGTGCTCCCCAGGTTCTGATGGCTTTTTGTTCATGTAGCATAAATTCTAGATATCATATCACCGACCCCAAGGCCCACCTTCATCTGGTTCTGCCCTCCTCTTCAGTCCTTCATGAGAGTCTCCTTTGCTCACCAAACTTTAGCAGCACTGGCTTGCTTTCACTTGCTTTAATACAGCATGCTGTCTTCTGCCTTAGGACCTTTGCTTTTTCTGCCTGTAGAGTTTCCTCATCAGTATTCAAAATATATCTGTGTTCCTAACATCCAGCCCTCGATTGGCAAAGTTAAGAACTATTCCCTTTGCTCATTCATTACTGTGTCTCTGTAGCCAGCACCATGGCCAACACCCAGCAGATATAATCAAATAATTGTTGTTGAAGAGATGAAAAGAACATGGGTTGTACAATGCCTTTTGAAAGGCCTGGACCTGATGTATAGGGCAGAGGAGGACAGCCTCATTAATGACCTTTGCTCGGCAGTTCATCACAGCTTTGGTGGAGGGGGCGGGATCTTGATAGTTGAAGATAAAGAAAGGGAATTTCAAGCAGAGGGCATGGGAGAACACATGTTCTTGTGCACAATGTTAAGTATTGACTATAGTGTAGCGTTTTCCAGGGGAAAGGTCTAAGATGAGCCTGAAGGTGCACTTTGAGGCCTAATTGTGGAGGAATTTGAATCCAGACTAAGAAATATACATACATTATATAATCTGCTTTGGGGACTTTGGGGGGTTTTGACAATAGGTTACTTATGTCTTCCTATCTGTCTTAGAAAACGAGGATGAGAGACGATTTGGAGAAGGGTAAAATTGCAGGGAGTCAGTATAGGAACTCTAAATGCCGTAAGAGCTTGAGACGGTGAGGTGTCTTTGAGGGAGTGTTTGGTACAAAGAGCAAGTCAAGGGTGAGAGATGATGATAGTGGAAGGGGCGGTCAGCCTGGGATACTAGGTGAGATATATGATTTTATGGACAGCAGAATTAATACAAATTCTACAAGTCAGAAGACTTGTAGAAAAATTTATTTAACAGCACAGATCATAATTTTAGTTGTAAGCTTTTGTTTGTGTTACTAGAGAGATGATTTTAAAATCATTAGCATGTGGGGAAATGTTTTAACTAATTGTAGGGTGTTGAATAGGGATTTAATAAAAGATGAATTAAACAATAAATACTTAGGGCATAGAAACACGTGTATTTTGTAAGCTCCCATTTCATAGCCTTTAGCCAATATTTTTACAGTTTTTCATTTTGTTCAACTTAGGATACAAACAGATATATTCAATTAAATGGAAAATTTAGAAAGAGAACCCTGTTTAGAGATGTCTTTTTTTCTTTATTCCTGACATTGTCCACATATAAAAACACATGTAAAATATATCATGTGTAATTTTTGTCCCCTGCTAGTTCAACGTAGATTTCTGGTCGGATTTGAAGCTACGTGAAATTCTTTTTCCTGTTGCATGTTAAAATTTTATACTTCATAGAAATGAGGCAAGCTCTCTAAAGACTTCACTTTCTCTGATCTTCAGAAATTTGATTGCCCTGATAATGATGCTTTTAAATATACCTTTTTCTTGCATCAGTTTTTAAAAACATGGAAAGGAGTGGGGATTTTCTTTCTAAGAGGACTTTTGGCCAGCGGCATTTCTCAATCCTGAAAGAATGTCATTCACTGCAGCAGGTAGTTTAAAAACACTTACTTAGAGGTAGATAAAGAGTTCTCGTCTGCTGTAATATTCCTGTCTTAAAGCCCCCACCAGGTATGACATTTCTTTGTACTGTGCAGGAGTGTTAAAAAGTAGTTACCATGGGGGCGCCTGGGTGGCTCAGTGGATTAAGCCGCTGCCTTCGGCTCAGGTCATGATCTCAGGGTCCTGGGATCGAGCCCCGCATCGGGTTCTCTGCTCCGCAGCGAGCCTGCTTCCTCCTCTCTCTCTGCCTGCCTCTCTGCCTACTTGTGATCTCTCTCTCTGTCAAATAAATAAAATCTTTAAAAAAAAAAAAAAAAAAGTAGTTACCATGACCAGACTGGTTGGTGCATGGTAATGATGAAAAGCCAGGTGTTTGGGATTCAATGTAGATGGCAGAAATGGAAGATGTCAGAGAAGCCATATATTAAAGGGAATTTGAATTGGAAACCTAATCCCAATCTGCCACTGGGAACATTTTGATCATTTTGATTTATTAAACTTTTATAACAGCATTCAGATGGAGCGGAATTAAAACCCTTTAGTCTTGGATAGTTTATGGCATGCCAACCACTATGTAACTGGTATCATTCTTGAAGGTTCTCTCAACAATTGGTGAAGAAGGAAAAAAAAAATGGGTGTAAGTGATTTATTTTAAAAGGCAGTTTTCACAAATATTATTGTATCTAACTTTAAATCCTTCTCTTTTGTTTGTGTTGTGTGAAGGATAAACAACGTTTTTTGTGATTTTAACATACTAAGTACCTTAAAGTTCTGGTTTTGACTATCCAACATATTTGACACTGATTAATGAATTTCAGATTGAAATAATTGCATTTGTACACATGTTTTAGCTGTCAATCCTTTTCAGTGTCTATACCTTCGTCTGCAGAGGCATCTGTGTCTATCTAAGTTTGTATTTCTGAGTTTTATGGATAAATATTAATACATATTAATAAAAATGAAATTCTAATGCAATTTTGAAGGCTCACTTACAAAACGAAATGAAACAAAAATGATACTCTTTCCCTATAAGTGTTGGAATTCTGTAACTCAGGACTAGTAAAAAGCATCTTTTGGCATCAGCAAGCAAGCATGAGTCTTTTCTGAACAGTGGCTCCATAATAAAGAGAAATCAATTACTATTAGAGAAGCACTGTCGGCTAAAGGCATTACAACTTCACACTTGGTTTTGCAGCCAAGAGAAGGTACTTAGTTGTGAATCAGGAATGATGTAAAAGATGGATGATGCAGAGTTCAAGGAGCAGTAATGTGAAGGTCCAGGACTTTCGTTCCAACCTGTCTCTGCAGTAATGATGGATAGTTTGGTGGCAAGTAATAATACCAGGTGATAAAAGATGCATCTCAGCATCTTGAGCCACTGCATACTGGCTACCTGTTGATATCCTGGGTCATAATGATTCCTGATTTGCAACCAAAAAGGTTTGCTGCATTTAGCAGCCCAGATTTTTGGCAGCTGCGAAGGAAACAAGTAGCATATCACATACTCCTGCACATTGTAAATTTAATTACCTCATATTTATGCATAGTAATTGTTGACAGGATCTTGTAAGCTATGCTAATAGCTTACAGAAATCACTTTCCATGTGTCTTCCGATCATTATCATGAAACATGATAAATGATCTAGCGTATGAGGTATAAATGAAAATGAAATGGATAATTGGATTCTATGTCTATATTGTGGCTGGAATAGTTGCAACAATTATAATTAAATTTATCTCATAAAAATGTGTTTGGCAATATTTTAGTGACCTACCACCATCTTGAACTTAAGGTGTTAAATGAAATTACTCTTGAGATGATTATAAAAAGTTTCTGACAATTATTTTTTAAAAATAGTCAATACTGTAAATTTTCTCTTTTCTTGCCTTACTTGCCTATATTCTGAAAGTATCTTGTTTATCTAAAATGATTTTAAGCAATTGATACTGATAATCTTCTTTGGGTACTGAAAATAACATTTTGTTCTTGCCCTTGCCTTGACTGAATACAATTGAAGTTGTTTTTTGAATATCTTCTATTATTAGCAGCATGTGTCTTCCTGCTGGGTTATGGAAGTGTGCCCTCTTGCTGAATGTGTGTGTGTGTGTTGTTGTTGTTGTTTTGATTCTTACATGGGAATGTATCTGAAATACCGGAATAAAATAGAGTTTGTGTTAAATATCATCAGTTTTGCCCTTTCCCTCTCACTTCTCTTCAGTTCACTTTAAATAGCAAAATTGTTTTATTATAAACATAAAAGCACTCTTAATTTATTCACTGACTTTATTAACAATTTTAAGCAGTTATAGGTTAATCATCATATTGTTGCTAATAAAAAATGAGAAGACATATAATCTTTAGGGTCTTATAAGTCTATATGTAGCTGTGGAAATATCTAGTCTTGAAGTTTTAACATTATACAGTCTCCTTTTACCCGATACTAATTCCTTCCTCTGTTCTACTTTCTTTCTGTGAGGGGTAAACAAACTGTTTACGCCTCTTCTTTCCATTTACAATGAAAATGGAACTTTTCAGATTTAGTTAATAGCAAAACAGAAATTTCAAAGTGATCTGGAAATATGGATTTTCTTTTGTTTTTGTTTTTTTGGGTTTTTCAAAAAGATTTTTATTTATTTATTTGAGTGAGAGAGAGAGAGTTGGGTGAGAGGGAGAGAGAAGCTGATGCTTAGAGCCAGATGTGATCCCACAACTGTAAAACCATGACCTGAGCCAAAACCAAGACTCAGATGGTTAAACCAACTGAGCCACCCAGGTGCCCCAATATGGCTGTTCTTTTAAATGAAATATGTCAGTAAGCAAGGCTTGGCCCTAGAGACCTGGTTTTCCTCTCAAATTTCTTGCTTAAAATTTCCGTACTTTCCATATATATTGGTGATGAAGGTAGCTAGAGCACCAACTCATAAGCTTATTTTAGTAACTGATTGCTATAATGGGGCATAATGAACATGATTAAAACATTGATTACTTCTAGTAAATATAAATTAAGTGAAACAGAATATGAATGCTTAGTGTAAGTTGTAATTTTAAAAAAGCACTCATAATACATTTATAGGGTGAGGTGCTGTTACAGAAGGTTTACATACATTACTTCTCTAGTTTCATGACAACTCTTAATATCCCCAGTTTACCTCCTGAGGCTCTTAGGTAGAGTTGCTCAGACTATGTGGCTCTTAGGGGCTGTCCCCAGATTGTAACCCAAATCTGACTCTAGAGCTCATGCTCTTTCTTTCACTGCGCCACAGTAACATTATACAGTATATAAACTAACTGAATTTACATAGCGGTATTTAGAAAAATACTATTTGAAGGAAGATTTAGATAGATATCAATAAGAAACAGATTTGTGAGTTTTCTTAAGTTTCAGTCATTCTAACGACTATGTCACTGTGATTGTTCAATTGTCATTTTAGAAATAGTGCATTTACTTCAGGTTGCTTGGCTACTGTTTTTAACCACATCCTATCCCAACAAAAGTAGCATTATGGCTATAAGCTACCATTTTATTTATTTTTATTTATTTAAACTACTACTTTATAGCAGTGGTTCTTGATAGAGGAGCAGGAGATATATAACCCTCTTTAAATCAAATACAGGATCTTTAAAAAACTGTAGTTCCCACACATCACTTCCCCAGATTCTGAGGTACTAACTTAAACGTGCACACCCAAGCAAATTTACTTGCTCACTGAACTTGGATTCCAGCAAGCCTAGCAAGGTTTTGTTAGAACCTAGATAACTGGTATAGGGTGGTTTTGAAAAGCTAAGAAACTATTCTAAAATTCCTCCTGCATTCTTCTGCTGCTCTTCCCTGAGCATTCCTCTTGGATTTTATACCACGAATTATGAGTTGCTTCTATATTTCTACAAAAACTTTGGAAATATTTAATATGTCTTTAATAATATCATATGGTTGTTTGGATTCCAAAGCTTCCCTGATTGTGGGCAGAAAAATCATTCAGAATTCAATAACCTATCTTCTTTCTGGTCTTACAGTGTTTGGTAATCAAAGAAGGTGCATCCAGACTTGCTGTTAATTTCACATGAATATTAACAACTTTAGACAGTCCCCTGGACACCGTTAGCAAGGTGGGCTTTTCTGTGGTCCAACCATCTCTGATCAAATCACATGAATATCTCAGACTCTCTGGCTTATTTTTTTATTTTTATTTTCCTTTCTTTGCAGATTACCTCTATTATCTTACTTATTTCAGCTTGGTTGTAAGAGGATTAGAAAATTTTTAATGTATGCTCTGGAGGAAGCTTCCTCCTTCACTTAATCTATTTTTATATTCAAGGTAGGGATGTGCTCAGATTCATTATGTTGAAAGTCAAATCATAGGCCAAGTTCCCTTTTTCAAACAACTCACTTACAGAGTAGCTCCATTTCCGTGTCCTAGCTCGTGTTAAAATCTAGAGAGATGTTATTAGGTGAACTCACAAGAGTTTTTCTGTGAACTGACAAAGGCAATGCAGTTGAAGTTTATATAATGTCAAGACACTGTTGACTACCTAAGACTGGTATGATTCTAGAATAATGTTAAATAAAAGGCAATTATAATAGATGCTATGGGAAATGTATGAATTGTGCAAAAATAGTATTAATATATAAATGAATTCAAATAAATAATTCTCAAGAACTTATAGTTACAAAGCAGAGAGTAAGTTTACTTGATGCCCTTATATGATGGAGTGACCTCGTACTTAGTATTCAGAGGTGACTGTGGAACTCAACTACTCCTTCCAAGATGAACTTGACCCATCTTAAAGGCAGGAAGATTTTAATACCCATACTTTCGCAGATAGACATCCTTCTGAAGACAGATATTCTAAAATTTTAGAAGTCAAAAGAGCTAATGCAATGAAGTGTAGAAAAAAAAATAGTCTTTTCCGATGATTTAGGTATTTTCAAGAGAAACTGACTAAATTGGATTTTGCCATAAATACTGCCGTAGAATTTTAAATCTCAGTTAGGATGAGACTCAGATTGTATTGATAGTCCCTAAGTTGTGTGGTGGAGGTGTGTTTATGAGCAGGAGATTTGGACCAATTAGATACATAGTTATCTTTCTCCTTATCTATATTTTAGTTTCTTATTTATGTATAGTGAGACATAACACTGTACATGAAAAAATATGACTTTATAAATGTATAGCTTGATGAATTTTCGCAAACTAAGTATGCCCACAATCCACATCAAAAAGTAGAATATTGGGGGGGGGGGGCACCTCAGTGGCTCAAGGCTCAGGGCTCAGTTGGTTAAATGACTGCCTTCCGCCCAGGTCATGATCCTGGCATCCCAGGATCCAGTCTCCTTGGGCTCCCCACTCAGTGGGAAGTCTGCTTCTCCCTCTGAACCTATGCCCTCTCATTCTCTCTCTCTCTCTCTCTCTCAAATAAATAAATAAATAAAATACTTTTTTTTTTTTTAAAAGATAGGCTATGGGGGTGCCTCAGTAGCTCAGTTGGTTGAGCTTCAGACTCGGTTTCTGCTCAGGTCATGATTTCAGGGTCCTGAGTTTGAACCTTGCATCAGGCTCTGTGCTCAGCAGGGAATCTGCTTAAGGATTTTTCTCCCTGTGCTTCCTACCCCCGCATGCTCTTGCCCTCTCTCTCTCTCTCAATAAATAAATAAATCTTAAGAAAGAAAAGAATTCTTGAAAAAGAATATTGCTAGTACCCCAGAAGCCCACCTCCCTCCCTTCACATCACTCCCCCACTGCCTCAGGGTAACCACTGTCCCTGGCTTCTAACAGTAATGAGTAACTTAAATCAGTGGAATTCTATAGTTTATCTGGTTTCCCTCTCTATCTCTGAGTTCATGAAATTCATTCCTTTTGTTGCATGTGGATCATTTGACATCATTGTTATAAAATCTTGTATCTGGTGACTGCCACGGTTTATTCATTTTACTGATGTTAGGCATGTAATTTGTTTTCACTTTGAACTATTTATAATAGTGGTATTTGAATATTCTAGTACATGACTTTTGAGGAACAGGATGTACTCGTTTTGAGGGGAGCCTATATCTGGAAGTGGAATTTCCACATAATCGGGTAGGCTAACGTCCTGCTTTAGTTTGTAGTGACTTACAGAGTTTTAAAAAACTTGTTGTATTAATATACAGTCCAACTTGAAACATGAGAGTTCTACTTGTCCCATATCCTCACCAAGACTAGGTATTACCCTACCTTCTATTTTTAATTATCTTCTTATTGTTCACTTCTTTATTTGTTCATAAATGTATTTACTTAGCAGCCATTGATTGATTGCCTAATATGCCAAGCCCTGAAAACACAAACTCAAAGACAAATAATGTAGAATTTTTACCTTCTAGGTGCTCAAGAACTAAAGAAGGAAAGGAAAAAAATATTTAGATAAGCCTCAAGAAAAGTTACTGGCATCATGGCTTAAGGAATGCAGACTTGACCATTGTCCTTTTACTCCCCACATAACTGACATTTGAATTTATAAAGAGAATTTACATTTACAATCAGTAAAGTATCTATTTAATATGATGTGCATTTATATGTTAAAATGAACTAACTTTTGAAACAATATTAAAAATATCCAGGCCCAGGCACTGAGCGGCTCAGTTAGTTAAGTGTCGGACTTTTGATTTTTAGCTCAGGTCATGACCTCAGGGTTATGAGATCAAGCCCCAAGTTGGGCTCCTCACTGGGCATGGAGTCTACTTAAGATTCTTTCTCTGCAGGGTGCCTCAGTCTGTTGAGCATCCTACTCTGGATTTCTGCTGGGGTCATAATCTCAGGGTCATGAGATTGAGGCCTGGGGTTCCATATGCAGTGCAGAATCTGTTAAAGATCCTCTCCCTCTACCCCTCCACCCCCAAATAAATAAATAAATAAAATAAATCTTAAAACAACAACAACAAAAAATTCTCTCTCCCTCTGCCCCCACTCCCCACCCCCCACAGCCCCACTCATGCTCTCACTCTCTCTTTCTCTCTCTCTCTCTTTCTCTCTCTTTAGAGCTTTGACATTTTAAACACATCATTCTGCTTTTTAGGAGTAATATATCTGGTATACATCTGATTAATTTCTAAACTAATCTTCTGGACCTTTGCCCAGTGTCAAACTCTTAATTTAAAACATGAAGGTAGGGGCACCTGGGTGGCTCAGTGAGTTAAACCTCTGCCTTTGGCTGAGGTCATGATCCCAGGGTCTTGGGATCAAGCCCTGCATCAGGCTCTCTGTTCAGTAGGGAGCCTGCTTCCCTCTTCTCTCTCTGTCTGCCTCTCTGCCTACTTGTGATCTCTCAGTCTGTGTCAATAAGTAAAGAAAATCTTAAAAAAACAACAACAACAACAATCTTGAGTGTAGACAAAAACATACATATTTGAAAATTAAAGCATGTGGCTTTGGAACAAGAAATGGTGGCCTTCAGGTATAATAGGGAGATCTCTCAGTTATCAAGTTAAATATGTGTGTCATTTTATAAAAATTTATGCTAAAGAAGCATACTTTTTTTCTCCTCTTTATATTATTTAAAATTTCCTTACCCAATTCTTAGTTATCTTCAGTCCACTGATGAAAGTAATGTTTACAAGATACTTCAATGTCCATGAAAATGCACATTTTACGCATTATTTTTTCCTCTAGCAAATTTTCAGTTGATCCGCCTAATGTTGCAGAAGGATGGAAAATTTGAAGTTCACAGAAAGACTATATGAACAGTCTAGGCCAGTAGCCATTTCATGTCATTATTTTTAAAAGGCAGGATGTTTAGTCAAAGTAGAATAGTGAGGTTTCTTGCCATTTAGTAGCAGTAGCTACGAAAGAAGAGCGCAGCCCGTTTGCTGAATAATTGTGGTACTTATGGTCTCGACACACTTTATTTTCTCTTTCTGTGCACTGATGGTTCACAACTTGGGCTGCCTTCCAATATTTTATGTTTTATATACTACAATTTATTTTGATATTCTGAATGTCCAGATACCGCATTATGGTGTGGAAATAGGGGTGGTCAAAGGGAATGAAAATTAAAATTCTCTTTCTGGTGGAGCTGTCACACCAGTCTTTGGCTGGTAACCATTTACATGGTTCAGTATCTTTAGAGTGTCACCATCTTGTTATTTTATCAGTGAGGTCTGTAATTATTCTTGTCTACCTATTTCCATTTGATGGTAAAACTAGGTGTGGTGACTTTATTTTTGATGGCACTTCAACTATTAGAGACAGGTATTTTGTCCCCTAAAGGAAAGCTAATAGAACTGCGCGATTAAAATAGGTATTCAGATGTCCTTGTAATTATAGTAACCACATTGATGGCTCTATTTTTACAACATTGCCTTTTTTTAAATCATTATGCCTGTAAACTCTCAAATTACCCATAGAAACCTGCTTTTCTTGGTTCAGAGACTTAAGTAGAGATGCACAGAGCTCTGTCCTCTAATCCCCTGTTCAGACTGCCTGACTTTTACCTGGTTACATCCGGGAGAGTTGCTCTGGAGCCACTAATGGCATCTGGTGAATTCTCTATCTCCCAATTTAATCAAGAACATCTAACTCAGTAGGGCACATAATTGTTTTTTGTTTTGTTTTATCTCAAAATTGAGGAAATGCTCTATAATTGCTAAGTTACATCATTTGTCCTTCGGAATAAATCTGTATTGGAAATCTTTACATTACGAAACTGAGTTGCTATTTAAGCTAATGACATAGTTTCTTTGCTATGAAGATCTTTAAAGTCTCTGAAGATTTATGCTTTTTGAACAAAAAAGCATCTTAAAATTATGCCTGTTCTGTGGTTAGTAATGCATATATAAAGCCTGTTATCTAGAGGAATTATTTATATGACTGAAGTCTTTTTTTTTATGACTGAGGTCTTATTCCGTTGTTTTCCCCATGTCATCACAAATTATTTTTTATTAAAAAATGTCAATCTAGCACTTGTGTACATAGAAGGATATGCCTAGCTAAAAGATGCCCATTCTGTATCCTCCAGAGTCATGTAGAAATAAGAGATAAATAATAGTTCTCCTGATTAACTTGAGATAAGTAAAGTTTTGGATTTTTACATGCATGGGAACCAGGATCATTGAACGGTATCTCCTGATTCCATGACTACACTAAGTCATTTGTTCATGGCCATCTGTTGCCAGCTACACATACATAAAAACTCCATGCATTGCTTTGAATTGACTTGGAATAATTACAAAGTACATATTCATAGTGAACATGTGCTTATTATGTGTTATATTATAAACAGTCAGTGCAACAGATTATTTAGACCCAGGGATCAAGTTGGCAAATGTAGGTTGTGTTTGATTACAATTAGATGCTGGAAAATTCTTCTAATTGCATAATGCTAAAATACTTTAAAATTTGGAATTTAGGCTCATGAGATTTTCCATGTTTTTATATTCTAACTGTGGAAGAGTCAGGATATTTTTAATTTTTTTTTTTAATTTTTTAAAGATTTTACTTATTTGAGAGAGAGAGAAAGAGAGCACAGCAGGGGGACCAGCAGAGGGAGAGGGAAAAGCAGGGAACCTGATATGGGGCTCGATCCCAGGACCCTGGGACCATGACCTGCGCCAAAAGCAGATGCTTAACTGACTGAGCATCCAGGCACGCCAGGATATTTTTAAATAATACTTTTTTTCTAATTACGGTAAACAGATTATATGTACATGTACATATACATGTATACATGTGTGTACTTGTGTGTAGATAGATAGAAGTATATAATCTCATTATAGAGATTATGCAATAGATTTTTTTCTTTTAATTTGCTACCTCTTGGTTTATGAGTCAGCCATTATATCTTAGTTCATATTAATGTAAAACAAATATAAATGGCATTGCTCTAAGTCCTTCAGCCTCTAACCTAGAATGGAATAATAGCCTGTATAACCTAGGCATCTTACCATGTCATTGTCATTGACAAATGCAGTTTCCCTCCTTTCTCTTGAAAATATGTGTGTATGTATGTATTAATGTATATATTATTCTCCTACCTCATATAGGTGATGGTGAGATGTTGATATGGTTACCATCTATTTATGGTCTTAGACTTAAGGGAACCAAACAGAGTTGAAGGCTTTTCCAGTTTTACTACTTACCTGATTGTTATTCTTAGAATCAACTGGATGTTCTTTCCTCTAAATGCATGAACAGTTTTAGCTCTGACTGAGCTGAAATAAGGGATTCAGTGCCCATAAGAGAAATCTTCTGTATTAACTTCTGATTCAATCAAAGGGATCCATAATTTTTATCCTAACATAGGTGATTTGCTGCCATTTGGATTGTGGGACTGAAGGATGCTTTTGTAAAGTTGTTTGATCATTGTAGTAATTCCTAACTCTGAACCAATTCATTGCATAGATACTAATGAGACAGAGTATAGTTTGGGGACAAAATGAGAGAAAAATTCATAGTCCTCTCAGAGTTAAATTATATGGGTCAAAAAGCAAATAAACTTCATTTTTCAGAATCCCTTCACCTTTTCACATCCCCTAAATATGAACTTAACCTTATTTTCACTTCCTGCTGGCAGACCTAAAATAGCATGCTGCTGCTGTGCCTTTTTATTTCAAGCAGGTGATAAAGTTATTGCCGCAATGTTTTCAAATCAAGATGAATAAAATGCCATGGTAATGCATAGGAGATAAAATTCAGTATGCAAAATTTGCAGTTTCATTGCTGAAATGATTCTTCTTATTTCAGCACTTTAGGCAGCAGAAAAGAGCCATGTCATTGAGATTAAATACTGTAATTCTACAGATCTTCCAGTTAAAAAAAAAAACAAAACCGAATACATGTCACACAGGGATTGAAAGACAAAATGGCTGTTTACTATGAAGAGTGGCCTATTTTCAGAATTTTTTTCCTACCCTGAATTAAATTTTGTTCAAGAAACTCAAGTTCTTGGTCTATTCTGATATTAGTGCAACTGTATATATATATATATATTTTTTTAAGATTTTATTTATTTATTTGACAGACAGAGATCGCAAGTAGGCAGAGAGGCAGGCACAGAGAGAGGGGGAAGCAGGCTTCCTGCCAAGCAGAGAGCCCGATGCGGGACTCGATCCCAGGACCCTGAGATCATGACCTGAGCTGAAGGCAGCGGCTTAACCCACTGAGCCATCCAGGCGCCCCGAGTGCAACTGTATATTTTGATAACATTTCTAAGCAATATTGTATAGTCAGATTTTAATATATATAATACTTTTTCTTCACATGGAAAATCCTTTTAAAAATTTATTGATCTGGTTTGGTTAAAAGACGAAGAATTATTATATGTTTGTAGCTGAGCCCTTTATTTATTTATTTTTTTCACAAGCTGGATAAATCATCTGATGCCACTTGGTTACTAAGCAATTGCTTAGAAAATGTTCTTTTGTTCCAGTCAACTAACTCCTTTAATTAAATAGTAACACTTTGTAGGTGCTGTGTATCAATGTCAGAGAAATCTGCTACCTATATGGTTCAAAGCTCAAGGTGGTAAATCCTACATTTTGAGGACTTAATTTCATCATCTGAAAATAAATTAAACAAATTAATAAACAAATATACGGAATTTTAGTATTGCCATCTCCAAATGATGGCTCTCACACTGAAATTGTAGACTACATCTTCTTGTATCGAGTAGATAGAATTTATACAGATACGTTTTTTTCTTATAGTGGCATGAGCAACTTTTTTTTTCTCAAGGTGTTATTGAGCCAGCAATTCATTCTCCAATGATATTATTGAACTTAGTTAGACACTGGTAAATACTGCGAATGTAATGATAAGAAAGTTTTACAAGCACATTTTAAATTTTACTGGAAGCAGAGATACAAGGTAAAACCACTCATGGTCCCAAAGTTCGCCCACCCCTGCTGGTAGCTTTTTGGTATATTTCCTTCTGGTGGTGATGGTTGGTGGTTTTCATTTTTTCTACCATGGGGATATACTTTTTAAAATGCAAGCTCTGATAGACGTAAATATTTAATAGTCCCCTGACAGGTATTATATAAACTTAACAACTTCAGTTCTTGAAGTTGGTGTGAAATTCTGTTGAAAAGATATACCGTAATTTGTGTCTCTGTTTTCCTGTTGTTGAATATTTTGGTTGTTTACTTTTTTGCTCTTCTAAACAAAGATTTAAATTTTCCTCTTACATTAAATTCCCAGAAGTGAGACTACTGTACTTTTTATTTTATTTATTTATTTATTTTTAAAAAGATTTTATTTATTTATTTGACAGACAGAGATCACAAGTAGGCAGAGAGGCAGGCAGAGAGAGAGAGGGAGGAAGCAGGCTTCCTGCTGAGCAAAGAGCCCAAAGCAGGGCTTGATCCCGGGACCCTGAGATCATGACCCGAGCCAAAGGCAGAGGCTTTAACCCACTGAGCCACCCAGTCGCCCCTACTATACTTTTTAAATACATCTTTATTTTGTGATATTATATTGGTAGATCGTTTTCCAAAAACATTATCAGTTCACTTGCCCATAAGCAAGCTGTATCATCAAATGCCATTTAGTTATGTCCCATTAACCATGGTCAAGGCTGTGCGAATACTGTCACCTGTTCAGGGTTTGCAACCTCTTCTTCAAAATTCTGCTCCACTGCCCTGTTGAGAAATAGGAATGGAAGTGATATGATTTTAGGTAAGCCTAAGCCATGGATTGCTGAGTGTAAGTTATTTTTAACATCGTCATTGTGTTTCTCTAGTGGAGGCTGTTGGTGTTTTGGACTGGAGAATTCTTCATTTGGTGGGACTATCCTGTGCATTTCATAAACTTAAGTAATTTTTCTCAGCCCACTCAAAACCATTAGCACTCCTCAATCATTTGAGCAACTGCCCTTAAGGAAAAACCACTGGGAGGGAATGAGGAAACTCCTGTTTAGTTCTCCATAACTATTCATGGGTAAAAAATACATAACATTGGGGCATCTATGTGGCACAGTCAGTTGGGCAACCCACTCTTGTTTTCACCTCAGGTCACGGGGGTTTACACTCAGTGCAGAGTCTGATTGAGTTTCTCTCTCTCCCTCTGCCCTTCCCCACCATGCTGTCTCTCTCCCTCCCCGTAAAATAAGTAAATAAATAAATCTTTAAAAAAATATGTACTATAAACAAACATACATATCACTAAATGAGAGCTTTGCTATTCAAAGTTTTTTTTCCTCATGTTTCTCATTTTCTCATTGTATTTCTACATACTTAACAGAAATCATGTATATTTATTTCATGGTTCTCAGAAGTTTTTGGTATGTGTAGTGTTGTGAGTGTGGGCAGTGGGTCATAGTGCACACTCTTTCCATAGTCTACCATAAGTGTACACTAACACTCTTCTAATTTTCATGCAGATGATAACAGATGACAGTAGCACCTTTTAATTGATACTGGGTCCAGGTGCTGGCATAGGAACCCTGGGTTTAACAACATCCAAACTGTGTGTTGTCTTAGTATTAACTTTATTTGACCAGGTCAAGCTTAGGAGCCATCTGAATGATATGACTTGGAAAAAGTATCCATCAATGGATTGTTGGATTTAAAAAGGGACTTTAATATATTAAATTTTAAGATCACTTTGCTTAAAAAAATTCTCTTAATGCACAAATTCTAAACATAACTAAAATAGTAGTTTATCTGAAAGATAATTTATAGAATTTACTAATTACATCATTGATATCAGCAAAAAATATGGAATTAAACCAGAAGAGTGAATGGAGAGGGATTTGGCTCTTTAAGGAGTTTATTAGGCCTGGAAATCTGAAGTATCAGGGAAGTCAGAGTGAAAATCATGAAAGAACTATTACTGTTCTCATAATATCTGCTTTGCAGTTCATAAAGTGTGCATCTGTGAGAAACCTTGTTCATGAATCTGAAATTTTCAAATGTGTATATCTTACATTTCAACATCTAAGGAAAAATTAAACAAATTATGTTGTCATGCATATGATATTAAATGCCCAAAGAAAATGTTTCTAATTATCCATACCTTGCTTTCCATTTCTTATGGGAAGTAAGGTCATCTTCTTATTCAACAACGTTACTATTTCAGGTTTCTTGAGCCACTCAAGTACCCTTAAATTATGCTGTTATCTTTTTAGGGTATAATTTTAAATGATTTAAAATTATGAGACTGTAGGTGATAAATAAATGCTTGAGTAATTTGGTGCATTGATGTCATTCTTCCTGCTCACAGTCTCTACTGTCTGTCTCCTTTTACTTCAGCATTTTAGTAGGTGATGAGGAAGAAAATTAACAACATGAAGCACAAACTAGTGAATTTTCTTTTTTAACTGGAATTGGATCAGAATTTTGAAGAGGGGGATGATAAAGAAATAGAATAACATTGATTTTGAAGTGATCCATTCAATAATGGATAAATGGAAAATAAATAATAGTAAATAAAATATCTGTCTCCAAGGCAAACAGTCTAATATTGATTTTTACAGGAATTTAGATATGGTAAGGGAACATTCACTCCTGTAGTCATTCGAAGTGATAAGGTTCATCTTTATTTTTATTTCCTTAAAAATATAAATAGCAAAAAAAAGGCAGTGTGGATAAATTATTTGCTCTTGGTAATTTCCACTGTTTGGAACCTAACTATGAAACTTTCCTAGAAGTATTTTCTGCTCAAGGGCTCGAAACAACTGGAGAAAAGATAGAGCTGAGGTATTTCCCAGGAAGAAGGATGAGATCATAGTATGTCTCTGTGGTGGACTGAAAAATGGCCCCAAAGACCACAAAGTCCTCATCCTTGGAATCCATGACTATTGGCTTCTCAGGAGAAGTGGTCTTTGAAGATGGGATTGAGGGGTCTTGATATGGGAGATTTTGGGTTATATGTGTGGACCCTAAGTACAGTCACAGGTGACCTTAAGTAGGAGGTTGAGGAGATTTGGCAACAAGGAGAAGAGCAGAAGGTAGTGTGAACAATGGGATTAGAGTGATGTGGCCACAAGCCAAGGAATGAATACCCATAGCCGCAGATGTTGGAAAAAGAAAGCAACTCATTCTTTCCTAGTCACTTGGAGGAGGTATGGCCCCGTGCCACCTTGATTTTGACCCAGCAATACTGATTTCGAAAATCTGGCCTCCAGAACCATGAGAGAATAAATTTCTGTTGTTTTATGCCATCCAGGGAGTGATCATTTGTTACAGTGGCCATAAGGGGACAAGTTCAGTGCCCTTGCCTGCTTTGATGGTAAGAGTGCTAATCTTGAGAAACTTTTTTTTTTTTTAAAGATTTTATTTATTTATTTGACAGACACAGATCACAAGTAGGTAGAGAGGCAGGCAGAGAGAGAGGAGGAAGCAGGCTCCCCTCTGAACAGAGAGCCCGATGCGGGGCTTGATCCCAGGACCCTGGGGTCATGACCTGAGCTGAAGGCAGAGGCTTTAACCCACTGAGCCACCCAGGTGCCCCTTGAGAAACTTTTAATCAAGGCTTCTTTGATGAGTAAATGAAACAATTTGGAAGGTGATAGGACTGAGAGGTATTTGATTTATTTGGAAAGGTGAATGTAGAAGTACCATTTGCCTTGATGTTTAATGGCTTAGTGACTTCTAGATCTGATTTTGCATTTTATTAATTAACCAAATGTTAATAAGTGATACATAGGTTTATAAAATAGTGTTGTAATAGGAATAATTGGATAGGATATAGTTTCATAATGACTTATCTTGATTTCAAGGCACTTTTTGAAATTATCTGAAATAAAATAAATAAAGTGATTTGAATGTACAATTACGATTATATAATAGGTTTAGATCTAGAGTAATGAATGTAAGTCATTAATTGAAAGTTAATTGGTAACATTGGCAAAGTTTATCCTGTATTTTGGGGATTGCATGCTTCAGCTGATACCTAGTATACAATTGGGAATTATTCGCACCACACCTCTGGGTCTGATAGTGTATTAAGTTATGAAGAATATTAATATTGCTGCAGAACAATTACTTGTTCATTTGCTAGCTGATTAAAATTCATGCATAATTTATTGAAATGAATAGAGATTTTATAAATAAGCCTTCTTGTCCTCAAGGGCCTAAAATCAAAACACATATGCTAATACTTCTAACATAAAAAATTTAATATGTAGTGGTGTATTAGTCTCATTAATGCTAGATTCCACTCTAGTCATGCTGTTAAACGAGGTATATGCTTCTAAGTCTCTCTGAACATTGTCACAGTTCCAAATTTGAGCTACTGCCTTGGCAACTGCACTACCCTTATTGTTGACCATAGCAAGTGAGATATAAACCTGATCAGGGTGAATTATTACCCTTCTTCCAGCTAAGCACCTGATTATTATCAAAGTCATTTCTTCATGTACACAAAACACTAGTGATGACTATTAATTTTTGGTTTTAAAATTTACATGCTCTCTGGAAAAACAAAACAAAATAACAGCCAATATGGGGCTTGTTGACACATTTAGAAATGTAAAGTCTTTAGCAATTTTTGAAATAATGCCTGGTTTGCCAGTGAAGAAATTGTAATGTCAAGAAGTTAAATAACATGCTCACATTTACCCAGCTATTCGTGTGTGCATTTTGTGAACGTAGAATCTCCTGATTCAAATTTCATTTTCTTTTACATGTCATTTCCTTAAAGATAGAAATGACAGAAGAAATATTATGCTTTACTTTTTCACGTGTTTCTAATATGTTTTGTTGTCACTCTTTCCCTCTCATTTCTCTCCCTGCAGCTCTCCTCCTCTGTTTGCTTCTTATTTTCCACAGCAATGGTGTGAGAGCAATGGGATGAGAGTTATCATTCAATATACAGTTATTAGTTCAGGTTTCAGAATATTTGCAAATTTATAGATTAACCAAGGTTTGTTATTCATATCTCATCTGACAAATCACTCCGTCATGTTAAGTATGAGACCTCTTCAAGTTGTTCCATTGTATTGTATGGGAAGCATTGCAGCTTTGAGTTAGAACCCTAGGATGCTGTGGATTTAGCTTCATTTACTACTTAAATTAGTCAGTATATGAGCCATCTGGAATGAAAACAAACATTGCACATATGAGGCAACTCAGTTTATTCACAAAGTACAGACTGCTTCTTAAAATATGTGCAACATTGAGATAGTCTGGGAAGATATTTGCATTTCTTCTATTATGCTCATTTCTCTATTCAGTTTCATTTCAGCTCAAGGTTTAGAAAATATGTCAACTTTCTCTTTCTGTCTACTAAGACTTTTGTAAACTTGAAACATACAAGTCGTTAGTTGGTAAAATTTTATGATATGAAATGTCTAGCTTTATCTTTCTTTAGCAGATAAACGAAAATTCCGAACTATTTTGGTTTTATTTAAACTTTCTACTTTGTGAGTAGCTTCTCAATTGAAGTCAGTAGTGAAAGTTGGAATAGTTCGCCCTCTACACAATTTTGACTTTATGTTGTCGAAACAATTTTTAATTTTATTTATTTATTTGACAGAGAGAGAGAGAGAGAGATCACAAGTAGGCAGAGGTAGGCAGAGAGAGGGGGGAAGCAGGCTCCCCGCCAAGCAGAGAGCCCCATGCAGGACTCGATCCCAGGACCCCGGGTCATGACCCGAGCTGAAGGCAGAGGCTTTAACCCTCTGAGCCACCCAGGCGCCCCCGAAACAATTTTTAAACCATAAAGAAAAGATATTGTAAAGTTTGTAAATCAGATGTTAAGAACTGCTTTTTCATAGAAATGGAAATAATTCTACATGTAGATTTTACATAGTACTTACATTATCTTATACGATCTTAGTTTTATTTTCACTTTCGTGAACCACAAGCTCCTATGGTTCTGCCAATAATGAGTTTGAAAGCTATTGCCATGATGAGCCATGATTACTGATGGGACTAACTTAATATGCCTCAAATATTTTTGGATAGAAAGAAGAAAATTGGTGTTCCTCAGTAGGTGTCTCCACCCATGTTGTTATTTTTTCCAATTTTAATTTTTATTTGAGCATCGTTGACACACAATGCTCCATTGTTTTAGGTATACGAAGTAGTGATTCCGTAAGGCTCTATTATGATTTATGCTGTGCTCAACCCAAGGGTGGCTACCGTCTCTCACCATACAGTGCTATTACAATATCATTGTATCTGTTTTCTACATGATTCTCATTTTAAAATAATGAATTTGTTGTTTTATTGTTACTCCATCTCCCTTGCCGTATTATATGACTAACCAATGTATACAACAGACTAGCAATTAGTAGTTACTCAGTAAATATTTGTCATATGAATTTTGGAGGACCATTACTGAAAGTGACTTTAGTATAGTTAGAGATCTAGGCCAGCTAGTCTTACTCCTTATGTTAGGGATGTTTGTAACTCAGGGATTCATAAAATGGAAAGTATACTTTTTTATACTCTTAAGGTTTAAAAGCAAGTCCTGGGCTACAGCTGAAAACCCTTGCTTCATTTAAACCTGTATTAGAAAGTAAAACCTGTCTGTGAAGGTTTTTTGTTTGTTTGTTTTGCACTGTATATTATTCCAAGTGTGTGTTGCCATTAAAATAGAAAATCCAGTTTGAACGATATTGGCTGTCTTTTCATAACTTTCTTCTATTTGCATATTCTCCAGTCCACCCCTACTGAGGGAAAGGAGGAAGCAATGTGTGGTTACATTTAATAGCTTTCCTTGGGGCATCTGGCTGGCTTATTTGGTGTAGCATACGATCTTGATCTTAGGGTTGTTAGTTTGAGCCCCACGTCGGATGTGGAGATTACTTAAAAATAAAATCTTAAAAAAAATAGTTTTCCTTCATATATATTGCTTTATCTCTTAAAACACACACATTTAAAAATAATTACTCGACTTTATTTCTTAGATTTTAGGTTTATATGAAAATTGAACAGAAAATACAGAAAGTTACTATGTATTTCTTACCTTGCCAACAGTTACCCCTATTTTTTTGTTTCAAATTTTTATTTAAATTCTAGTTAGGTAACATATGGTGTAATATTGATTCCAGGAGTAGAATTTAGTGATTCATCACTAAATGACTCATCGCTTACAATAACACGTACTGGTCATCACATGTGCCTTCCTAATGCCCATCACCCACTAGCCCTTCCCCCGCCCACCTCCCCTCCAGCAACCCTGTTTGTTCTTTACAATTAAGGGTCTGTTATGTTTTGCCTCCCTCTCTTATTTCCCCCCTTCCCATATGTTCATCTGTTTTGTTTCTTAAATTCTACATAGGAACACACAAACCTTTAAATCGGTTTTGGGGCAGTTACTACTTTATGAAAATTAACACTTTATTTTAAAGTCTTTTAGCTTCCCTGAGAAATGCTGTTCAAGAGATTCAAAGAAGAATCTGATCACAAGGTACTAATTAGAGCATCTTCATGACATAGGATTGCCATAGAGGGACCACATAGACAGAGCTAGAGCAATAGAGTCCTTCATAAAGTCCAGTATCAAATTCACTTACATCATTGTTAAATGAAAAATAAAAGGGGGACCCTAATTTATTTTTCAGTGTTTCTATAAGTTCAGATATTACAATAATGTTTGCCAAAGTTTCTTTCAAGGAAATATTTAAGCTGTCCAAAATTAAATTGCACTGTACCTTTGACATTTGAGTTTAATGTTTGATTCATTGCCTTATTGCATGCTATTCCCAAAGGCTAGTGATATGTAGTGACTTGTGATTTTGCCTCGGTATTAAGTTTCACTTTCTTAAATTCTGTGGTGGATATGCAGAAACAAGTCAGCACTTGGGATCAGCTTCTAAGTTCAGCTTTGTTGTTCCTTCCTCTCATCTCCTCTGCAGGAACTCTGCAGAAGTGAAAAACAAAGCGAAAACCAAAGTACTGCTTTGCCATATTTCATGAATGAAATAAAGAGTTATAACAGTATTCATTAATTTGGAGATTTGTTGAGGTCTTAGGACCTCAAGAATGTCAAAGATCCAGCTGTACTTTGTTAGTAGCTAATCAGAGCTATCCGTCCTTATTTTCCCTTTATTTCCCTTGGTTACTGAGCCTGTACAAGTTTATCTTCTGGAGAGACATGTTTTTAATAAAAGAAAGCTTGTGGTAAAAAGGGTCATATCCCATCAATGAAAGTATTTACTCTTTAAAAGTACAGTTTCAGGGGCGCCTGGGTGGCTCAGTGGTTTAAGCCGCTGCCTTCGGCTCAGGTCATGATCTCAGGGTCCTGGGATCGAGTCCCGCATCGGGTTCTCTGCTTGGCAGGGGGCCTGCTTCCCTCTCGCTCTCTCTGCCTGCCTCTCTGCCTACTTGTGATCTCTCTCTGTCAAATAAATAAATAAAATCTTAAAAAAAAAAATAAAACTTCAGTTTCAGATCACTCATGTTCTGGTTTTCCTTAAGAATTTATTATGTGCTCCTAAGTAAATTACACATTAAACTTTTCAGCTTTGAGAGACATTAATATATCTATGCATTTTATTTAGTCTTTTGGATTTTTAACTAATTGGGTTGCACCTTCATCTCTCCTAGAACCACCAAGACCCATTGCTCCTCCCCAGCTGCTTGGTGTTGGGCCTACCTATTTGCTGATTCAGCTAAATGCTAACTCCATCATTGGCGATGGTCCCATTATTCTGAAAGAAGTCGAGTACCGGATGACATCAGGGTCCTGGACAGAAACGCACGCAGTCAATGCTCCAACTTATAAATTATGGCATTTGGACCCAGACACTGAATACGAGATCCGTGTTCTACTTACAAGACCTGGTGAAGGTGGAACGGGGCTCCCAGGACCTCCATTAATTACCAGAACCAAATGTGCAGGTAAGACTGAATAGCAGGCTCCCTGCCTCGTGAAGGGATCAAGCATTAGACGTTTAGTATAAATGCACTATTAAATGTTCTAATTATTTGGCACATGATGCAGTCACACTAAGAGTTCTATTGAACTTGGTAAATTGTAGCTTTATGTCATAATTGGACTAATTTAAGAGCAGTGTGTTTCTGTTATTATTCAGTATTATGATGAATTCATAATCTTTTCTTGAGCGGCAGTTTTGCTCAACCTGCTTGTATTTCAGTCCAAAATCTCTGACAGATGCTGGTGAAGGTATCATTACCATTGAGAGAGGAAACTTCGGCAATTCAGCAAGTGCTGAACACCTTTCGGCTATGTAGAGATTGTCTCCCTTGGTAACTTTGTTACGGGCAGTGCAGAGGCCCTATCTGATAATATAGATTAAAAAGTTACTCTGAGGGCGCCTGGGTGGCTCAGTGGGTTAAGCCGCTGCCTTCGGCTCAGGTCATGATCTCAGGGTCCTGGGATCGAGTCCCGCATCGGGCTCTCTGCTCCGCGGCGAGCCTGCTTCCCTCTCTCTCTCTCTCTCTGCCTGCCTCTCTGTCTGCTTGTGATCTCGCTGTCAAATAAATAAATAAATCTTTAAAAAAAAAAAAAAAAAAGTTACTCTGAAGCCGGCCTTGGTGAGATTACTCTCTTACTCAGAAAACCTGTGGTTTAGGATTAATTTGACACCCAACTCTACAATATACAGAGGTTTGTTAATTGCCCTCCCGGTGCCTGAAACGAAGTGATGAAAATAATAGCACGAAACAGGAAGGAAGGATGAAACAGGAAATAAAAAGTAATATATAAATATAGATCCCAGTTCCTAATTATACCATGTTGTTATAGTGGGAGAAATTGTTAGCTATTTATCAAAAGCCACTGAAAAGTTTAACTGTCTCTGTTAGAGAGCATTTTTAGTGCACTGTTTATTTTATTACTGAAAGTAGCTTAATTTTTAGTTTAGTTGGAAGAGCCATTTTTTAACCATCAAGTATTATGTTGAAACACCTGCAGAGTTAGTGCATGGATCTATGTGTCCTGAACATTTAGTCATTTAGGTTCTGAAAATTGAAAACTAAGACTGTAGGGATCTATGAAAATGTAAATGCCTATAAAATGTCTTTTGTTTCTTGAACATGTGTTTGGCATTTATAGTATTTTTGTTTTTACAATATTCCGGGGCTACTCACCAAGAAAACTGATCTATAATCAAAGCAAAACCCATGAAATTACCTAATATACTGTCATCTTTAAATATTTTAAGTTCTGACTCAATTTTAATATATTAATGTTTATGTATAAATCTTTAAATATTTATATTGGAAGATGCTCACTAACAGATAGTTTAACTGCTCAATTATTAATCTGAGATTTAGACAACAGAGAGTTTACTAATTTGTTCTTTGTTTCTAAATTCTGTGGTTGGGTAGGCAGCTTGACTTAGAAGATGTTGGTTAAGTCTCCATGGCTCAGCCTAAAGCACACAATTTCCTTTTTAAATTTTCTTGCAGCTCAGTCTTTTTCTTCTAGGTATCTGGCAAAGTATTCTGATGGTAGTAGGTGACTTTTCTGAAGGAGAGGCATGTAGACTCCACAACTCAGTGATTCAGAGAAATAATTTAAAGAGGAGACATTGTGGACATTGAGGAATAGCTCACTCTGTCTTCCAAAATTAAATTCCCCGTGTTAACATAAAAAGATGAACAATGAAATTCATTTTACTCAGGATATTGCCTTCACGTATTTCCTAATAAAACTATCTTCCCTTCTATATTTAATCTTTATAAAGTATATACAAATTAAAATAATGAACAGTAATTTACTATTCCAGTGTCTTCTTTTTGATTTCTTCCCCCCTCAGGTGGTTCCCCCCCACTTTTTTTTTTAATTCCAGCAAGTTAACATACAGTGCAATATTAGTTTCAGGTGTAGAATTTCGTGACTCATCACTTACATACAACGCCCAGTGCTCATCACAAGTGCCCTTCTTCATCCCCATCACCCTGTTTCACCCATTCTCCCACCCACCTCCCCTCTGGTAATCCTGGGGTTGTTCTCTATAGCTAAGAGTCTATCTCTTGGTTAGCTTCTCTTTTTTTCTCCCCCACCATCCGCCGTATTCATTTGTTTTGTTTCTTAAAATCCACATATGAATGAAATCATATGGTATTTGTCTTTCTCTGACTTATTTTACTTAGCAAAATACTCTCTAACACCATCCATGTCATTGCAAATGACAAGAGGTCATTCTTTTTTATGGCTGAGTAATATTCCCTTCAATATATATCACATCTTCTGTATCAGTTCATCAGTTGACGGACATTTGGGCTCTTTCCATAATTTGGTTCTTGCTGATAACTTCTTTTTGACTTCTGTGGCCAAATTTCTTTCTTTTAAATATCTCATCTGTTCTTATTTTTTAAAGGGTTTCTTCAGAGTAGACCATTAAAATTTAGCTGTGCCGTACAATATATTGTTAATATCATGTGATTTTTGTTTAACCAGGAATTACTTGAAATTGGTCATTGATGTGTGAGCTAATGGAGACTGCAAGTATTTGAGGTTGTGTTTTAAAGCTAGTTATGCTGTATTAAGTGGAGAAAACAGCATGTTAAGGAGCATTGATTTATCCCTATTGACTGCTTATGTTGAGAATGCATATTGATTGTAATAAGTAAAAATATGACTATAAGGTGTTTTGAGGTAGTTTATTTTGAGAATAACTTTATCTATGTGGGAGGGAATAGAGTAAAAATAACTTACACTCATAGTTGCTTTCAAATTTATAAATGTCTTGACATTTTGGAATTACGGTGCTTTTTTTCTTCTAATTCTTTATTTGAGAAACATTTAATCTGTGGGCCCTGTGGCATAAAATGGTGTCAGGCTCACTAACACTTGTAGTTTTACTTCCCACTGTAGAAAGTTTGTTTTTAAAACTATCTTTCACATGTGTTGAGTCTTTGTCACATATGTTTCTTCATTTATAAATGTCCTCAGAAGATGTGTTTGGTGCATGTTTTTATGGCTAAGAAAAGTGCTTAGATTTTCAAATACATTGTAGATTTGAGAAACTGGTTACTGTTTTATCAGGAATGTCTATTATTGTTGCTCTCTATTATTAGAAAAGGGAGGCGAGCTTATGAAAATATATATTGTGTTAATTTTTAAACAATCTCTGAAAAGCCGAAGTTGTAGATAATTGATAAGTATTGTATATCTAAATACAGGGTCAGTATTGATGGTGAAAGTATGATGTCCTTCTACTTCCCTTCTTCAAGATGCATACTCCGTTCACCAAATTTAAGATCTCTCAGCCTTAACCAGCACCTCCACTGGCCTCGGCCTGCTATTCTGTAACACGAAATAGAACACAGTTTATGCTAACTGTGATAGTAGCTGGTATTTAGTAATGATTTCAGAAGTCTAAAATTTTTTCACAAGCTGTGGAAATGATTGCTTTGAAATCCCAATAATAACCTTTGAAAGAGTTTCCATTTCATTCTATTAATTTTTGCAAGCTCTGCATACATTCCATTTTACATTGCAAGTTCTACATTCCACTTTAATCAAGGGTAGGGGAATGCCACACTGTAGTTGTAGTATTAATATCATATGGTTGAATAAATGCTGATTATTATGACATAACTATTTTAATACACCCTGCATGTTGACAATCAGAAAGCCTTAAAAATAAGTATAAGAACTTCTCAGCTATGTCTTTGTTCTGAAATAAATTTCACATGAATTTCTTGTAAAATAACAAACAAATGAGGATTATTTTCGCCTCTTAGAAATTTTGTTGTTTTGGTGTATCACAGAACATTCTCTGACTACTGAGTACCAATCAAAGAGTGAATTCATTACAATTTATTATGTTAAAGATCCCATTTTAATATTTGCAAGCCATTGAAATTTTATTTCTGGCAGTAGTAAATTTTATTTTCTTGGCAGATATCTGTCAATAAATAATTTTAGAGTAAGTTAGTCAAATGGTCTTATTTGTGTGGCTTAACAAGTAAATTTTGTATTTTAAAAATGGAAATGTAGATTTTCATAGTAAAGTATTCATTATTTTTGTTTTATAATCAGCATATGAAGTGACTACATCATGATACTTTATTTTCACACCGGTGAGGTAGATATATTATTTTACCAATTTTGTAGCTGGTTAATCTAAGACTCAGTCAAAACAAAATGAAACAATGACTTACCTATTGTCAGAAAACTGGGCAGCTAGGACTCAAAACACATTTTCTAGTATTTGAAAAGCCTGAATTCTTTTTGCTCTTTCTCCTAGTATGGGTGATTTTTTTCTCTCCCATTCAGAAGAATATGGCATGCCTAAATGAAAGTATAACAGGTAAAATCTGGGAGGAATGTATATTTTTACAAAAGAGTATCTGCACGGCTAACTTACTCCCTGAGGAACATAGTTAAATGCTTGCCACTTCACTTTTATTGAAAGCACAATTGATTAGTGTGCTTAACACTCAAATATATGCTGTGTTTTAAATGTTTTAAGCAGTTGAAGAGGTGTAAAACATTGTTTTATTTTTTCCTTTTCTGAAAATGCCCTGCCTAGTTGCCAAAGCTATTTTTTTGTTTGTTTGTTTTCTTTCTAAAGTACATTTAAATCATTTGGTAAGTGCAATTACCTGCTTCAGGGTCTCTCAAGTTAGAAGAGGTGGTAATTACAGCCTCTGGTGGCTGTGGCCTCCTACGCTTGCCTCACGCTTCTCTATTCACCTGTGGGGTATGATTATTGCACTGTTAGCTTACAGCCTAACCCATGTTATTGTTAATATAATGCTTCTTCAGGCATTTTATGAATTTAAAAAAAGGGTATAAATGTGAAGTTGTTTTAAATGGGAAGTAATTCAAAAACTCCACTGAACAATCAAAGAAAGTATGCTTGTTTTTTCTCTGTGTCAATTTCCTCTGGGTATACCATCTGGTATAGAAGCTAAGAAAATACAGTTTCTTTTTCTCTTATTAAATGGAAATAAAGTATACCATCATCAGAAATTGTCTTCATTGCATGCTTTGGCAATTGCATGTTAAAATTGCTCTTTTAAATTGCCTACTGCTTCTGGGTAACCCGTTGTGGTACTGTTTTATGATTAACTGACATTTTAGCACATCTCCCTCATAGGGAAGGTCAAGAGTTCAGGGTGTCCAGAGCGTAATATATTTACACAGTTGGGAAAACTACTTTTTACTCTTACACTGAAGTTCAATGCTCTTGGCAAGTTTAAGTGAAACATGTAGATCTACGAAGCATTGACGAGGAGAATGTGTTATTTTAGAGGTAAGCATTTACTAAAAATGCATTTTTTTCCTCATAAATCCACAGTGGAAAACAAAACAATACTCAGGCATATTCAGGAAACCCAAGGTGAGGAATTAAATTTTGGCCTTTTGGCTATAGCTTTTTCAGCAAAATGAAACCATTTATTGATTTTTACTGTGATCTAAGATAGTTATCAATCACAACAACTAGTTATCATTGAAACTCAGCCTTGAGGTTAAAACAAAATAAACAATTCTTAAAAGAATTTGTATGGTTTAGGAGCATAAGGATGACATTCTTTTTGATTTGAATTGAAGGCTTATAATTAATGCTTGTTTTAATTTTTTTAAAGTGTTAATTTCTTATATCTGATATTTATACAGCTTCTTTGTTTTTGAGCAAGAATTTCAAAAGGCATTACTATTAATATTGAAGTAAAGAAAAGCTAAAGATAAAAAGCCATAAGAAAAGTCATGGAAAATAATTCTTCAGTTTTCTTAGCAACTTTCAAATATGTAGTACAATATTATTTAATATAGTCATCAACCTATGCATTACACACTCATGACTTATTTACATCATAATTATAATTAACAAGTTTGTAACATAATTAACAAGTTTGTACTTGTTGATCCCCTTTACCCATTTTGCCCACCCTCCTACCCATCTCCCCTCTGTCAACCTTCAGTCTGTTCTCTGTATTTATGAGTTTTGCTTTTTTTCATTTAGTTTGATTTTTAGATTCCATATATAAGTGAAATCAATCATATGATGTTTGTTTTCTCTGACTTATTTCACTTAGCATAATACTTAGCATAATACACTTAGTTCCGTCTATAATGTTGTGAATGGCAAAATTTCATTCTTTTTATGGTTGAGTAGTATCCGTGTATGTGCGTGTGTGTGTGTACATGTGTATAAACCACAATCCCTTTATCCATTCATCCATCAACAGACACTGGGTTGTTTCCATATCCTGGCTACTGTAGATAATAGTTTAGTCAACAGAAGTGTGCCCATATATTTTTGATTGGGTTTTTGTTTTGTTTGGTTAAATACCCAGTGGTGGAATTGCTGGATCATATAGTAGTTCTATTTTTAACTTTTTGAGGAACTTCCATACTGTTTTCCATAGTGGCTACACTAATATCTATTCTCATTAATGGTACACAAGTGTTCCCTTCTCTCTGTATCTTCACCAACACTTGTTATTTCTTCCCTAAAATCCTTTTTTAGATTTCTTTCCTTTTTATTCAGAAAAACTTTTATTAGCTTCTTTCTTTGTTAGCGGCACGGGTTAAGTTCTAGGTCTTCAAAGTTATACAATGTCTTGCACTTAAGCCCCTTGTAGTCTTGAGGGACAGACTTATAAACATGGAGTGAAATACAAAATGATAGGAATTTAGGAGAAGAAGTATTTAAGAGAAGCTGTCACCAAGAAAGGATGGCTTTAAAACATGAAAGATGGACCTTAAAACTTGACTTTGAATTTTTAAGGCAGAAAAAAGAAATCAGAAAATAGAGTTAAAAACAGAGGAAACCTATGTTTAACCCATTTGTAAATCCTGTTGATGTTTTTTTTTTGGTTCTGAAAATAAGGTAGAGCTTTGGGTAACTCTGGGCAGTGGTAGAACCGAGCCCACAGGTGGCATGTCGCGAGGTCTAAGATAATCCAGACTGCTCTCCAGTTGTATTTAAGAAGAAGACTAACGTTGCTAGATTTGCTTTTCAGAAAGATTATTCCATCTCTGTGGAAGATGAGTTAGAACTAAGGAAAGACGGAGGCAGAGTGACCACAAAAACATGCTTATAATAATAAAAAAATTACCCACGTCATAGTGTTCTCTACACCATGTCTCTCTCATCTTAGATCCAAAAGAGGATATCTGTAAATTCCTGGGTCATATCGTTATTCTTAATCAAGAAAGTTCCTTTTATTAAAGAGGTTTTAAAGACATTTTAGGTGATCTAACTTTATTGTTTGGTTTACTTTTTTTTCAGATAAGTTGGTTGTCCAATGTTATTAATATGCATGCAATTTCCATGACATGACACATTATTTTAGAGGAGAAAATTGTGAAAGATTGCAGAGAAATTCAAGAGCTACTGTGTAGTTGATGGAGTATTGATTTATTTCATAAATTTTATTGAGGGTCAAAGTTGTATACATTGTTGCACTTCAGAGTGCAGAAGATAGAACATTCATAAGACAGGATTCCTGCTCTTAAGGAACTGACAATCTAGTGTTAGAACCACAATAAGAAGAAGAATGTAGTAAGTGGTATAATAGAAATACAGGGTACTTTGGAAATCCAGGGTTGAGAAGGATAATTTCTGATTGGAAAATAATTTTTTCCAACAGTATGTTTGAAAACAGTATCAACCTTTCTTTTCTGAACAGAGCTGGATTGACACTTGTGATGAATGACCTTATTCCTAATTCCTTAACTGTGGAACAATGCATAAAACAATGCACAGCCAATAGTCACCATATGGGTGATTTGCCTTCACTCTTTCCTTTGTATCAACACATAGGAAAAGCATATGCACAGATGGAGGTATTAAATGAAAACTATAAGTCACACCCTGATTTAAATTATCAAAGAAATTCGTTTGGTTGTTTTGAATTATCTGGGGCCCATGGATTATAGAACTGTTACTGTAAATTTCCATGAGATATATATATGTATACATATTTTTTTTTCCAAAATTTCCATAGAGAGAGGAAGGGAGAGAAAGAAAGATTTAGAATATAATCATTTTTTTGTTAACTCTTCCAATGGTCTGTAATGCTAGGAACTCCCAGCATAAGGTTCATGAAAGTTGAACAATTATGATATCACTTTTTCTACTAAGTCTTTTGTTTTTCACCTCATGCAGGGAGTGTACAGTTAACCATACATACAGTTCACAGCACATTTCCTTATAGGGTACTTGATTAGTAGCTGTATAATTAACTAAATAGAGTTGTGTTGCTTTCAGCTTAAAATTGTCTTCTTCTGACTTAACTTTGTTGCCAGAAGGCATTTGGTAACCAGTGAAAATGACACTTTTTATTTATCCATAGTACTTTACCACATGCTGAGTCTGTTAACAGTATCATTAAGTACTCTTTTTATTGGCTTCATTTGTTTTTATTGAATTTTGCATACTACAGTAAATCTGACAGGTGGAAATGATTTAAGTAACAACATCGGTCGCATTAAATGTCCTGAATTTCCCCTCCAACGCTAGGTCTTTTATTTGATATCGGGGAATAGAAATAAAAATAAAATGATATGTTAATAATGTCTTAATGATAATGACAAAAGAGTGTCTGGAGAAGAATCTGACCTAGGTAGAATTAAAAAGCTATGGATCCAGGTAAACACAAAGGGATATGTTAATTATGAAAATGGGTTCCAAAGACAACCTGTAAGCTTCAGACCTCTCTTAGATGGTCACACTGATGCATATAGACTTGCCCTTGATATTCTTCCTTTTTACTTGGAGAACATTCCTCCGCTTTTAATTATCATTCCCTGTTTACTTCCTTTTTTGACTTAGAATTTATTTTCTTTGCTTTGGAATAAGGAAGAAAACTCTTAAATCAGGTTCTCCCCCCCACCCCCGAACCCAAAAAACAAAACATAAAAAGAACAACAACAAAAACAAGCAAACAAACAAAAATGCATCACATTTTTTTGGGCAGAGTTGGTGAGGAGGAGTAGGCCTTCATGACTATTTTGGAACTTACTTACCCAGACTCTTCCTAGTTATAATTAGTGTTTTTGGAGAGTGTTAGTCACTCTGTACAGTTTCTTGTATAGAAAAAAAAATGATTCTATAAAGATGTATCTCGTTATTTTCATCATTTAACTTGACTCTTAGCTAAATCTGAAGTTGGGGTCATCACAGAATCTCACTTCCTGGTCTTCACTGTCTTTCTACAAGATGTGGTCGTATTATAGCTAATAATTGCTGTTGCGATGCTCTTCGGTACTCTTTCCTCTCCGCCAGCCTGTGTATAAACTACAGAGGGGATAAAGGCATATTCAAAGGAAAGAGATAATGAGTGAATTCTAATCTGGAGTGTTGTAAATTGTATTATACTTTGTGAACCCAATAAAAATGAACTTCAAAGGGCAGAAATTCATGCTTTTCATGTCACCCTAAGCAAGATCTGTGCAAATTCAGCTGTCACTACATATGATATGGCCTAGAAATCATTGAGTGATGTCCATTTTAATTGTCTTAGCCAAATCATAGGGGTAAAGTCTGAGTTGAAATAACTCATGTGTCATTCTCTAGCTTGGTTGCTATTTCCCACCTACACTTAGTCCTTCACAATGAAGAATAATAATCATTCGGAAAAATAGTTTGTTTTTACGTGTTACCTTATTTCTAAGTAAATACTATAGTCAGTCATGTTATACCCACCCTTCAAAATTTACACACATCATGCATTTTGTACTGATGTTGCATGTGCATCTGTCCTAATTTATTATCAAAACAATATATATAGTAGGCGCCCCTTCTAACAGTAATTAATTTCTGTACCAATTACTAGGTATTTCCTTTAAGTCAAGAGCACCTGAAGTACTTGCTCAACACTCATGGTAACAATTACTAGAAATCATAATATTCGGGTTTTCTAGAGATTTTTCTACTCCATGATAGACCTTAGGAGGTAAATAAAGGAACGGGTATCTAGTATTGAAATATAAATGGCAGTAGTCTTTGCAAAGTTTTCATTAGATATTTCATTGATTTTTGTATATTTATTTAAATATTTTTATTTATTTTATTTGAGAGAGGGAAAGGGAGAGCATCTGAAGCAGACTCCGTGCTGAGTGCAGAGCCCGACACAGGGCTCAATCCCACCACCATGAGATCATGACCTGTGCTGAAACCAAGCGTCAGACGCTTAAGTGACTGAGCCACCCAGGCGTCCCTAGAAACTGTTGATTTTGAACTCCTTTTTTGCCACTCAGTAAATTATAACAACATAGGGAATTTAAGAAAATGTTTAATTTCTCCAATACTAAACAATATTATCTTAAGCTGTCATTCATCTTCTCACCTTTACATGATGGCATTTTAAAGCACAGTGCTTTTGGGAAAAAGCTATTGTGATTGCAAAACAAATTGGTATATTGATGAATTTGCGAACTTGGACAAGTACGTTGAAACTTGCTCTGTAATTGAAGAACTGTAAAATGAAGATGATGACAGTTCTCTGTTCAGGGAGACGCCATCATGAAGTACAATACTGCTGTAGAGTATGAAGCTTTGTCCTTTTAAATCAAAGCAGTCTGTCTATATCAGATTAATAACATAAACTCTCTGATGGGTTGGGCTGATGGTTTTGTTTTCCTTGACGATTTAGTCAATGAATTCTGAACCCCTACCAGACACTGGGAGAGCTTGACATAAACTAGTGACGAGAAGACAATATTTCTCATCTGTTTTGTTTTTAAAAGCAGTTTCAACAGGAAACTTGGTTAATATGGAGATAGACCACTACTAACAAGTAACAGGATGTAGAAAGCAACTCCTTATTCTATTCAGTTTCACTCCATTGGGGTTGTTTATTTTTCCCCATGTTGCCACCTCACATTAAACCCATCAGAATACAGAACGCCACTTGTTTTTGGAATCAACTGGGAGCAAAGGTTTTCTCTGAATCTTTCTTCCAGCTGTCTTAGATAATCCTTTAACTTCTGTCTCCTCTTTACTTCTGGCTTAATCTCCACTGAGAGAAAAACTCATTTTTAAGGTTAAGTTTCATCAGTGAACCTGTTACTTTTGGAAAAGATCGGCTCATCGAATTAATGGTTGTTTTTTAAGCTTAATTGAACTAACTTAGGTTTTCTTAAAATTTTGCAATCAGTTCTAACAGTTTGGACACTGTGTTAAAAATGACGTTTCTGAGGAATACTAAAAAAGCAGAATCATTATTCTGGAGTTCTCTTTCTCCTCTCTGGTGAATTCTGCAGCAAATACGTGTGTGTGTGTTATGAATGGGTCTGCTCTGTAAAGCAACCAGCCCCACTCTCCATAGGAGGAAAAAAGGTGCCAGGGGTGCACTAACTATCCCTAAGCTTATTTATTTATTTTTTTTAGAAGCCCCTTGCTGGAAGTCCCAGGTTTTGTAAAGACTCCATTGGAATTCAAACACCCAAACTGTTTTTATAAATTATGTATAACAGAACATTACACAACATTTTGCAAATAGAATTTTTTCGAAGAACACTTCTAATGCTATAGTGTTGATAAAACTATTGTTATTTTTGTCAATGCAGTATTATTTTTCTCCATGCTTCTGTTTTTTCCTTTAAGTTGTAAGTGTAGGACAGACACAGTTTTACATTCTGCTTATTTTACTTGCCACCCTATTAATTCATTTCTGTAGAACATTCTACCCATCATTTTTAATGATTGCATAATATTCCATTAGAAATTTGTACTAGAATGTATTTAACCACTCTTTTATTACTGAAATTTTGGACTCCAGTGATTGGCCATTGTACATGCTACAGTAAGATTTTGCACGTATCATTCTTCTACGTGGCTGAAAAACTTTTGATGCATATTGTTCAGTTACTTTGTAAGTATTATATCAATGCACTTTACTGGCAGATGCAAGGACATGCATGCAGCCATGAAGTTTTTGTACAAGAAAATACTTGAGAATTAATCAAGTCCAATTTCCCCATTATTACCATTCTGCACACTTGGATACCGGTGTGAAGTGATTTGATCAGTATCAAAAAGCTGTTTGATGAGAAAACCAAGACTATCATTGCTATTGTACTTTCTTGCTTTTTTTTACATGACTGTCTCCTATGTCCCAGACACTGCCTTAAGTGTCGGATATTCTAAGGTAAAGACTCTGATCTGTAACCTCTTGAAGTCTAAGGAATCATGGTCATAATAGTTCACATGTAGTGAGTACTTACTAAGTGTCAGGCACTAGTATAAACTCTTGGGTGCAAATCCAGGCTGCCTGAGTGAATTTCTATGCAGAGCTGCCTGGAGAGGTTAGAATATGGGCATGCAGGTACATAATTAGACTGATAAGTGGTATAATAGAGGTGCTTTAGGCTCTCTGGGAGCACAAAAGAGCCTTGAAGTATGAGTAGGATTTCATTAGGCAGAAGACTCTGAGAATTAGTAGTTACGAGTTAAGGTTTGTGAGTCAGTAAAATCTAGATTGAAAACTGGCTGTAGTAATTACTGTTGGGCAAGTAACTTAAGTCTCTTTAATGTTTTATACTGTCATTTGTAAAATAATGATCAAAAATTGAAACTTCCCAATTTGATATTTGTCAGATAATCAGTGATGTGCTAAAGCAGAAAATGATTGTTAAATTTTTAGGAATTTTGCCAGCCAGTTGTTAAATTATTATTAAAAATTATACAAACTTAAAATTATGCCAGTTATATTTTGTACAAAACTAATGTGTATTCAAGCTTTCTACTTATTTTAATATATTGCACCATTATCTATGTTCTTCCAGCTATTTATGTCTATTTTATGTGTATGTTGGAGATAATATATGATGATACACTAATGCATATCTCTTCCAGTTCGGTCTTGGGAAGCTTAAAAACTGTAGCCAGAGTGTTATAGCATGGATGTTGGCAAATGCAACAAATCAGAGCATTTTCCCCTCACCACCTCCTCTATTTTCTGGAGAGTCAAAAACATCCAAAATGTTAAATATTTTTGCACACCATTAGAAACAATGTTTGGAGAAATGCTACTTAGCACATTAGAAGCTCACAATAAATATTAGCCATTACTACATTACTACACAATAAATATTAGCTGTTTCATTAAAAATAGCTCTTCTCTGATATTTCAAAAATTATAATTTGCAGAAAATCTAAAAGAATTATATGGTGAATACCCATACATCTATCACTTTAGTTTACCCTTCTTTATATTTACCATATCACTTATCAGTCCACCTATCCATTTTTTATTTGTCCATCTGTCCATCTTAATTTTTTTCACTAGAACATTAAAATATTTTGTTGTAGGGAATGATTTTTAAAAGAATAATTAATTTTATTTTCTTTAATTAAAATGTTTAGAATGATTTGGGATATTTTAGAAATATTTCCCTAGTGGGGCTTCTGGGTGACTCAGTTAGTTAAGTGATTGGCTCTTGATTTCATCTCAGTTAATGATCTCAGGGTCCTGGGATTGAGCCCACATCTGGCGTTTTGCTCAGCGGATAGTGTATTTCGGAATTCTCTCTCCCTCTGTCCCTCCCCCACCTCAAGTAAATAAATCTTTTTTTTTTTTTTTAAAGAAATATTTCTCTAGTGGTGGTTTAGGAAAAGGATCAAAAGATTTCAGGGAGATTAGAAGGGTGTTACCTCAGTGTAAGGAAAAATTGATCGGGGCCTGAACTGAAGCAGTGGAGATAAGAATTTCAATGAGGAGACAGAGTTGAGATTTGAGAGATGCAATCAGTCAAATTTTGTGACATATTGGAAGTGAATCGTGGCTTGGAAAATTAAGGTATAGTGTGACGGGTCTTAAGTTAAACCTTCGGGAAAATGTTAGAAGAGACGTTACCATGTTTAGTTTATGCAGTAAGATATTGGGTGTAGGCAGTTAACATTCATGGGTCTACAGGTAAGTAGGGAAGGTAGAGAGCAGGATACAAGGATTTGGGTGTCATCACGCTTTCCTTCATGGTGTTGGGAGTCATGGGTATGCTCTTCTTGAATTAGAAATTCAAGTATGTCTTATTCAACAACATGAAAAAATTATACTCTTTTGGGGGGAGAATGTACTGTTACACTATTTTATACTATATGCATTAGTATGTGTCCAGTTTATTCAAACTGTTAATGTTTTTGCAAAGAACCAACTTTAAAATATACAGTGTTTTATGTTTACAAATACATTAAGCTCGTTCAGTGTGTTTTAGAAAGACTGATGAGTTTGTCTAATTGTGACATCCTTAGATGCAACTTAAGTGTTTCCCATAATGGGCAACTCAGAGCATTGTGCCGAGGGCAGAATCAAAATGTGGTTTACTGTTGGTTTTCACCAGCTGATTCTGGGCAAACTTGCAAATAGGCTTATGTCTGTTGAGTTCAAGTCTTTTTTTCTTTTTAAGGTTTTGTTAAGGCTCAATCCCAGGACCCTAGTATCATGACCTGAGCCAAAGGCAGACGCATAACTAGCAGAGCCACCCAACTCAACCCTGTTGAATTCACTTGTATCTTCTTTTCTCTATTGCTCGCTGACCTTGCATAGCACCTCGCCTCAAAGATTCATGGTGCTTTTCTGCAGGAATCCCCCACACCATGACAGGAGCGGGTCATGTGTACTAGGGGTTAACAGCAGTGTTGGTGTGCTCCTTTTCTGCAAAGCTAGTATGGGACAGTCTTGAACAGATATCTTACTAGAACTTTGAGTTCTAACAACTTGTTCTCTCCAGCGTTGTATCAAATTCTACATGTGAGTTTGAAAGTGAGCTAAAAATAATTAGTCTGGTTGTCTAAACCTTTAAAAGAGAAGACTCTCTAGGACAAAGTTAAATATCTAGACTTTCCAAGGATTTTTCCCCAGAGATGGAGAATCGAGCACCTCTCTATTTCAGCGAGGAACAGAAAATAAGTGCTTCTACTCTGTCAGATTTTAGTGGAATGTTCTTATAAACTAAAAAGTAGGTCAGCAAGATTGAGACTGTATTATAGAACAGCCCTACAAATGTCATTTAAGGAAATGACTCCACAATTGCCTGTTATCAAAACAAAAATGGGTAATCTCTAGTGATTCATTCCTTAAATAATTCATTAGTCTTTGTGTAATGTTCATTACATGGGCTAGTTAAGTTGGAGTTCTACTTTTTTAGCTGGCCACTTTTTCTTTCAGTTACGATATTTTTATAATTATAATTTTATAATCAGTAAGTCTTTTTTAAAGCCATGTTTAGTCTAATCAGTTATTTAGTTGTATGCAATTTTAGTAAAAAAGACTCTCACAATATATTTTAAATTGATAATTCCTTTACTATATTTTAACAAGACATGGGTATCTCCTCTAATAGAAAATTGGCTATGAGAGAAAGTGTCAGATTTGGAAATCTGCTTGGAAATATGTTTTGACAGAAATATGTGTACATATATTTGTAATAATAAAGTTAAAATTGGATAATAGTGGTATTATCTTAAAATTAAGAATTGATCTGATGAAGCAGTTCTTCTAGAGTTAGAAATGTTCTTTCAAAAAGTAGAAGGGCATTATTACAGTCCTTTCATAGACCAGTCATCAAAATTAAAAAAAAAAACAAAACAGAGAAATAAATGTGTGCCTATGTTAACAGAACAGTGAAACAGAGCTGCTCCTATATTACAGATAGTGCATGATATTTTAATTTTCCTGGGGGCAATAAAACAGTTGTTATATTGTGGTTTTCAGCAAGGAATAGTGCATATGTCTTTAGTTAAAAAAATATATATTTTCAGCTTGGACAGGTGGTATTTAAGGAGTTTGGAGTGAGAAATGGTTTGGCAGTGTAACAAGGCACATTACAAGTGCCTACCTTGAAAGGAAAGAAAAAGAGATAGACATTTTCCATTACTACCTACTGTTAAGGTGCCCGAATTATCCCCTAAACAACCTCATGCTTGTGGCAATCATCATGCACTGTCGTTTTTTGTACTAATATGAAAGTGCAATTCAGTCTTTTTGACAAATACTGCATCCCTTTTGGCTTGGCAAATTTTTGTCACTCAAACCCAGTTGATGTATAAGTGGGTTGTGACATGCTGGCTGAAATGACTTTGGATTAACTGTATTGAGGAAAGTAAAATTTTACTTAAGGTGTTATTTTTCCATTCCCCTCTCTTTCTGTCCTGACCCCATTCTGCCCTCACTCTTGCCCTGAGTTTAGATTCAGCCTTCTTCCTTGTTCTTTTATAAGCTGTATCATTGTACCAAGGAAATATTTTACAGTGAGACTGGAGGTAGCTTTTCTTAGAAGTATGTAGTTTGCTTCTTTGTTTTACTATTTTTCTCAATTACATGTGTGCACATGTACCCATGCACACCAGTGTACAATAGAGGGATTCACAAAGTTTTTTCTTTCATTTGAGAGCTCTTTTTCTAAGAAGGCCTAATATACAGTCTCTATAACCCTAGCCTCTTGAAAGTTTTTCACAATCTGTCAGTTGGTGTGAAATAGGAACATTTTGCCACTTTGCTTTTGTAATTTTATAGTTAGAGGTTTTTGTCTCCTAAAATGTCCTTTGCAGTCATGGATGGTATGGATGTAGTTGTTTAATTGTTTCTTCTTTAATTGTTACATCTGTATCTTCTCATGGAGCGAAGGTTTATTACGTTGAAATAAACAGGAAAAGGCTCATTACATTATGTCTTTAGAAGATGACCTATGAATTCTCAGGGCTAACTCCCAAACTGGGAATCCTGAGAAAGAGGTTATTTCTCTGGGAGCTGAATACAGCACTTAAGGTCTGTATTGTAAACAAAGTCATCGATTTAGGATACGGTCTTTAGAAAATGCCCACTAAAATGAATAGTTTTCCTAATTTCCCAAATAAGATGGCCAGGAATTACCTGTGTCTTCAGTCTCTTTATCATTCTCTCCCAGTGGCAGTAGAGTAGACTGTGCTGAACAAAATCATAGAAATCGTTATAGTATTGATATCGATGTGGGTAGATAGAAATTAAATGTGGACAGAGATACAGGGATGTGGATATTCTCGCCCTTCCTGAATGCTCAACGCTCCTATGGGCAGGCAGCAATCGGGAAGAGCCTTTGTGAACTTAATAGCAATCGTGGCATGGAGTTTCTAATTTTTTTTTTAATTTTGAGTTATTCAAAATTAAAATTTTAATTATAGTATCTGAACTAATACTTCCAGAAATCCATGTGTCATTTAAAAAGTTTGTTCACAGTCTAATTTAAATAACGTTGAGTAATAAAGCAATTAAAACAGAAGAAGCCTCCTTGATCACCTGAAAATATTCATTCCATAGATTCAGCATTTTGTCACTGCTAATTTGTTTGAAAACAAATGTAAATAATTTTCTCCCATGTTCTAGACAGTGTGTGAAATTTGTTATAAAAATGTTTAGGTCAGTTATCTCCATTGTGATAACTCACCTTAAAACACCCCCTCACGGGGCGCTTGGGTGGCTCAGTGGATTAAGCCGCTGCCTTCGGCTCAGGTCATGATCTCAGGGTCCTGGGATCGAGCCCCGCATTGGGCTCTCTGCTCCGCAGGGAGCCTGCTTCCTCCTCTCTCTCTGCCTGCCTCTCTGCCTACTTGTGACCTCTCTCTCTGTCAAATAAATAAATAAAATCTTAAAAAAAAAAAAACCCTCACATACACACACACACACATATATATTTTTTAAGATTTTATTTCTTTATTTGATGGAGAGACACATAGAAAGAGAGGGAACACAAGCATGGGGAGTGGGAGAGGGAGAAGCAGGCTTTCTGCCAAGCAGGGAGCCCAATGCAGGGCTTGATCCCAGGACCCTGGGATCATAACCTTGAGCCGAAGGCAGACATTTAACAACTGAGCTACCCAGGCGCCCCTACACACACATATTTTTAAACTAATATGGTATAGAGTAGTGGAAATTGGAAAGAAACTAGTCAACAGTAAGGGAATAATTTTATAAGTTATGCCATCTCTGTATCAAATATTGCATACTCAGTGAAATTATATGTGTAAAGTCTTAATTTGAATACAGTATGGTAAGTGAGAAAATCAAGGTATGATGAAATAAGAACAATTAGGTAATAATTTTACAGTTAGTTTTATTGCCTTTCAACATTATTTAAAGTCATTTATTTATAAAAATAAATACTAAGAAGAAAATTTACCAAAAACAAAGTAGAAAGAAGAGATTGGTGTTTAGCAATGGACATGAATGGAACTAATTAATGGTTCATTTAAATTTTCTGACCTTACTTTCCATAGCTTTAAAACTGGGATGATTCATATTAACAGAAAGGATCCATTTAAGGACTAAATGTGCTAATGATGTTGCAAGTTAATATTGAAAATTTAGTTCAAGATACACACACACATTTTTCTGTGAATAGGTATAATTGAGGGTTTTATAAAGTCATGTTCTTTGAACTCTACAATTAATTTAGGTTTGGGCAGTTTGATTTCAAGCAAAACCCTTTTTCCTTTTCAATCAAAATGCATGAGAGAATGAAATTAACTGCTCCATTTTGGGACATATCTCAAGATTTACATCTAAGATCTCGCCGGTGTGAGAACATATTTTCTGGCACTCACGGATCATTCAGCAGCTTTTTCATTCCAGTAACTTAGTTTGGAGGGGATTTCAACTTCTGAGTGTCATTTTCCTTTTACAGGCTTAAAAAATACCACTTTACTCTGCTTTACAGTGTTGTTTTAAAGTAGATTCTTAAAAATTTCAAAACTAAAAATATTTGGCCTTGGACTAGAATTTCAGTTAAGTTTTTATTTAAAGATATATTGTGATAATACCTGCACTGGCAAATTTTATTTAGTACTTAATTCAGTAAATTGCTAGGTCAGGTGCAGTGTATAAAAATCAGTCCTTAAGTTATATTTGGAAAAGGCATATAAGTAGAAATTTTGCTATGACCTATCTAGTTGTTGACCCATTTACCTTTGGATACTAACCATGTACTGTAAAATGTAACTTAACCGGGTGCCTGGGTGGCTCAGTGGGTTAAGCCTCTGCCTTCACCTCAAGTCATGATCTCAGGGTCCTGGGATCGAGTCCCACATCGGGCTCTCTGCTCAGCAGGGAGCCTGCTTCCTCCTCTCTCTCTGCCTGCCGCTCTGCCTACTTGTGATCTCTGTCTGTCAAATAAATAAATAAATAAATCTTTTAAAAAAAAATGTAACTTAACCCTACCAGGTCTAGGTGAGAGTATTATGAAAAAGACACTAGAATAACAAATTGGAAAATAATTTATATTGTTCAGTTTATTTTCAATGGCAAATAGTAATGTCAGAAAGCTTTTTTTTTAAACTTCTGGTATAGTTTGTTTCTTTTTTAAATTTAAACTTGTATGTTTAAGATTTATAATATTTGTTAGAGTGCTTGCCAGCAATCAATATGTTAATGTAATCTTTGCTATTAAAATTAAATTTTTTTCCCTAGCTGTATATATGTTTCTGTACCATTTTGCTTTATTCACCACCCAAGCTGGAATAGTATTTGTAATACAGTGAGTTTTTCACACATATTTATGTATAAGCCATAGCACATCAGGTAAAAACACTGGACTGATTTCAAGTAAGTTTTTTGTTATCATTGTCGTTTAATTTGGGGCAAATTGAATATTTTATTCTGAAATGGTAATACTTTATTCCTAGTTGTTTCTTGATGATATCGATAATCTGATCTTGGTAACAGAAAACATAATACCAATGTTAATTTTACAGGATATAAAACATTATTCACACAGTCTTTATGGGGTGCCTGAATGGTTCAGTTGGTAGAGCATGCAAATCTTGATTTTGGGGTCATGTGTTTGAGGCCCATGTTTGGGATAGAGTTTACTTAATAATTTTAAAAACCCAGTCTTTATTTTATTACTTATATACTTACAAAAGTATGTATGTATTTTCTACATGCTTCTTAATTTCAAGAGTAATTACTAGAATATACAAGATTGAACAGAATACTAAACTGATAAATAACATGAGGGAAAAGGGACCCCAGGGAAGAAAAACCATAGATAAATTCAGAGGGTAATAGGAAAATAAACATTTATGTCATAGAATCTGGTATTAATAAAGAAGATCATAGATTGTGTTCTGAGTTCATTAGTAGTAAAAGCAAAATTTGTATCAATCAGTAAATATGATACTATTCAGTATTATTTATGATTCAAGAACTAATGTTTATCAATCACATAGTATTCTAAGAATTGTTCTCGGCCTTTGTAATATGATTATGTTATTTAATTGTTGCAATGAATCTCCAAAGTGGTGATGATGTTCTATTTTATCTATGCAGAAAAGGACTCTCGGTGAAATCAAGTGTTTTGTCTGAAGTCACATTACTATTAACTGGTTGAGCTGGGATGTGAATCCAGATAATGCTGTCTCCAAAATCCATAACCTTATCCACAGAAGTTAGTTTTCATGAGATAAAATATTAGTTACTTCAGAAAAATATACCTTCATAAGAGAAAAAAAATCTATGGGGTTCAGGCTTGATTCAGGGATACAGTGGTGTTTGTCTAGAGGAATGTCTACAGATGCATATCCTTCAGGCAATCCTTGTGAATACTCTCTGTTCTGTGTTGTTATCAAATTATTTTTTCCGGAAGCTATGAGCAAATTGATTATGAACAGTTAATACTAAAGCGAAAAGGAAGACCTGTTGGTAAGAATTTTATTAACTTTGTCCTTATCAAGATCTAGAAGAAATACTCTTATAACTGACAACTAAGTCTAGAAATTCATTTATTTTGCAGAATTTTGATAAATGTTCAATGGTGTTTTAGTTTAAATTTTTTTACATATCCATTTTCCTTTTTCTCTTCTTTTCTTTAACCAATTGAACTGCAAATGTTTTATGATATAAACTTTTACAAAGAAGATAGATTTGGTTTTAGTTTCTTAATTTTTAATAAATACTTGAATATTCATTCATAGTACCATATGATTTTATAATAAATTTTATTATGGATTTTATTAAGGCAGAGATATTTTTGAACATTTTTCTTAGTGAAGGCAATGTGAAAAAAGTTTTTAAATCCTTTTATTATTAGTTATGAAAATCTTGCTTATTTTTTTTTAAATTTTATTTATTTATTTGATAGAGAAATCACAATTAGGCAGAGAGGCAGGCAGAGAGAGAGGGTGAAGAAGGCTCCCCACTGAGCGGAGAGCCCAATGCGGGGCTCAATCCCAGGACCCTGAGATCATGACCTGAGCCGAAGGCAGAGGCTTAACCCACTGAGCCACCCAGGTGCCCCGAAAATCTTGCTTATTTTACTTTCCTAGCTGGGCATACATTTTAGGTCTGCCTTATATTACTTTATGTATGCAAATGTTTTAAACATAAAATTTATTTCTACTAATTGTTTTCAGTAACCGAAGTTAATTTAATTTTTTCTTACATTTCTATCACAGTTTTAAATGTGGAAAGCAAGTGTACAAAGGAAAAAAACCAAAATCACCTAAAATCCCTATCATGTAAAAAAAAATGATCATTAGCTTTTCTGGTGAACTTCATTTTATACATCTGTGTGTGTGTGTGTGTGTGTGTGTGGTATGTATGTAAAGAGGAGAAAGAGGGGTAAAGGTGAATGATCAAACAAAATAATTTGCAAAATGTATTCCATGCACACTAGTTCTTCACAATACATATTTAATTTTTTCATATAACAGTAAAGTGGGAAACTAAGTAAAACTGACATGATGACTATCAGCTAGGTAAGATTTTTCCATCATTAGTGTTCTTTTGTTCCCTCCTTTGGTTCCTTCCTTTAATTATATTTTATTAATGCAAAGCGCCAGAAAGTCCTGGATGATTTCACGGTAGTTCTAAACCTGACCTCGCAAGCACAGAATTTGCAGGATGTATATATCTCCATGCAAACATATGTAGAATTACTCCTGTGAGATCTGTCTGAAGGAACATGTATTTGTTATAATGTGGGAAGACTAATCTAGTAATGAGGTCAAGTGTATTTTAATTTACACAATTTAAGAAATTGGATTATGAAAAATATTAAAAGATTAGAATTATTTTCTGAAATTCAGTTTCTATATTTTTACTTTGGATGGTAACTCAACTTTTTACTATAAACATGAACATCCTAGTTCACTGCTACATAATTAGTAATTAATAATGTGTTAGAAACATTGTTACTTTATACTGTGGTATTATATAACATTTGTCTTCCATTTTGTAGCCAATATTGTCTCTCCTGTTTCAGCCCAGTTCCAAATTTAGGTGTTTTTAACTAGTCCTTTTACCATGACTTACCAACCCATGTGTTCTTTATTTCATATGTCCCTTTTGACTGGGTTTTTTCCAGTCGGTTATTTTAGAGAATGCAGTGTTTTGAAGGTATTTTAGAAAAATGTATTAAATATATAAAAAAAATAAGAAGTAACATTTTCTCTTGGTTTTAGGTTTTATCCTATTTATAATATTTATTTAGTTTTATCTTATTCATATCCTATTTATAATATTTATCCACTTAGAAATATATTAATCTAGTTTATTAGTTTATTAGTCTTCTATAGGTGGTCATTTGAATAATTTCCAGTTTTATTTCAGTTATAAACAATGATGTTAATGAACATTGTACTGTATATGCCTTCTTGTAAACATATGCAAGTTTTTCTATGGTATATAACTAAAGTTGAAATGACACTGTCATATGGTATATCCATTTTTACCAATCCTAGAAATTATCAAATTGCATTCCAAAGTCTCATGAATATGATACTCATTAATATTCTTAACATCAAAATTATTGAAGTCCCAATTTCTAGACTTTTTCACAAATATTCAGTAGTGTTAGATGTTAACTTTTGGTAGCTTGAGTGTAAAACTGTTTTTGTGTTTCTAGTCATACTTATTTAATTGTATATCTAATTATCCCAAGCTTAAACATCACCTCTGATCATTGGCCATTTGGATTTTCTTCTTAGTTGAATGTGGCAATGTTAAGTGTCATCTCTTTTTGTTTTATACTCTCTTCTTTGAACTTTCATTGTTTACAATTGGAACATTTTTATTATCTGACCTGTATTTGAAAATATGCAGAACACTTGACTATTTCCCTGTTTTTCTTTAGCAAATTTTATTTTTATGTCTGTTTTCTGCCTTTTTACACATGTTATTTCCTCTCGCCTTCCTTCCACCTGCAGTGATTTTTAAGTGTTTTTTTAATCTTCCACAATCCCCATCTATATCTTTATTTTATGCTCTTTTGAGGCTGCATCTATTAAATACACATCAGCAAACCAGTTCATCTCAGCTAATAATTAAAATCCAGAAATTAGTTTAAATGGAAATATTAATTCAGTATTAATGGTGTCAAAGCAGATGCACATTTTTTTTTTTTATCACTAGTTAGAAGGGTTGAAGGGTTGTAGTTTTACCAGAAGAAACCATAGTATGTTGGACAGCCAGTTTCATGGTAATATTGTACACAAAAGCCAGTTAAAGTATAAAGCAATTAGTAATCCAGTATAACTAGTGGGTAAAGATTTTCTTTTATGGAGGAAGCGTCTGAGAAAGAAATATAGGGTTACAACTTGTGATAACAAAGAATAGGATTATGCTTCATTAAAAAATAGTGGCCATGTCTTCATGATGAGAGTTATATCCTGGATTTGAACTATTGCCTCAATGTATTGCCTCTGTCTCTCGTTCATCATTAATGTTCCCTTTCTAATATCTTTATCTATATATGGATGTTTATATATGTATTTAAGGGTTTCCTTATAATAAGTTCAGCATTGGCCATTACTGGGAGAAGAATAACCTAGAGTTGGTTACGAGGTGTCCTCCAGAAGGTGATAGGCAGTAAAGTATTGGTGTGTGTGATAGGAGTGAGCTATTCAAGAGAAGATGATGGAGGAGAGAAATAGGAAACTATTTCTTTCAAATGGGTTCTTAAACCTGGGTGTTCTTAAATTGAACTCAGGCCACTTGAAGATTTGTACATGAAAAAAATTACATCTTATTTTCACTAATCTCCAATTGTAATTTAATGTTTCCTCTCATTGTGAATAAAGGCCACAACCTACAATAGTATTAGTAACATTGATGACTCGGTTTCCAACAAACATCACAGGTATTTTCATATCATATTACAGGTATTATAGACAGCATTAGATATAGAGTATCATTTACTCTTATCACTACTTTGGGATTTGAGTAGTTTTAAGACCTGCCTCTATTTAATGCATTACCAAATTAATACATTTATTACTGTATTACATATATAACATAATTTAGTAGCTATTGTCCATTATAACTGGTTTCCAGTGCAATTCTCTGTATCTTATGCTTTTGGAAACCTTACTCTAACCGAAGTCTAACTTCATTAGACTGTCAAAGGGAGTCATGGCATAAAAAAGTGTAAGAACTTTTTTCTGTAATTGTTAAGCTAACTCAGCTTGCCTTTAACCTTCTTTTTCAAATATGACACTTCTCCATTTTCTCTGCCATCAAGCATAAATTTTAAGGGAAGTTGAGACATATTTTTTTTACTGAGCTATTTAATCACATTGTCTCATATTTTTTATGGGATAAATATACCTCATATAATGGGGGAAAGAAAAAGCAGTAACTTATTTACATCTATTCTAGCCCAAAGACATTCAAAACATCACAGTGAAGAAAGGGCAGAATGTAACTGCATTTATAAAAATTTCTCATGAGGGAAGAAAGGATTTTGTTTTAATAAATGATGGCAGAGAAACATCACAAGTTATATTCCTTATTTTAGGTTTCATGGTGATGGTTTGAAATAACTTTATGAAGAAAAGTGTGATACAGTGATAAAGTAATGAGGATATCTAAAATTGTGCTAATCACACAGAAAAGGAAACAGAGGAGACTGTCAGTGTTGATGTCCATGTTCCATTTTTCTATGAGGTCTCGATCATCATCTTTGAGTAGGATACTGTTGCAGATCTTTTCAGTGTTTGAAGCTTCCTTAACGTTTCACTGTTAGATTTTAAACATTAATGGACCTCACCCAGGTAGAGTTACCTGGAAAGAGTCTACTCTTTCTTTTTTAATTGAACACAGAAAGAAATATTTGACTCATTCTTGAATTGAAATGCAGCCTTCACCCCAGATTTGACAATTAATTATTTCTAAATATAATTGGATCTATTGCTTTTACCTCAGGCTCTTTCTCTACATATGGGAAGTTTAAGGCTGTTTTAGTGAGTATTACCAACTGTGCCCAAATTCTGGCTTTTCCCACCACAGACACACTTGGTAAACCTAGAAATAGCTGTTCCAACGTCTTTTCTCTCTTACATACAAACTTATAAACTCATCCACAGACACAGAGGAGAAAACAAGATAAAACACAGCAAAAGTGGGGGGGGGGGTAGATTCAGTTCAGTGGTAGTATGTATATATCAGTATAATGTATATATCATACATTTTTATTCACACATATATGATTGATGTCCTGAATAATGCCCATAATTAGTTAATCCACTTGTCAAACAGCAAAGTCCTGCAGTGCTACAGAATAGATAAACATCAAAACTAATATCTCCATTAGGTTGTGTCATAGTATATTGGCACTTACTGTTATTTAAATGTCACCCCTTTCCTTTTTGTAGTGCTGATGTTAACCTTGTGAGCTCTAAATTGTCTGGAAGTTAATGGTCTGTTATATGAGTATAATAGTTCTTAGTGAAAGAATATTAGATTATATTTTGCAGTTTGAAATGTAACTTGATCTCTATCTCATAACAATAAATAATGGCATAGTCTTTGTTCAGATTAAGGATATTTGTTTTTTTCTGCTGCTGCCGTGCTTAGTAATAAGTGAAGGATTTTTCTTTTTCTTCTTTTTATCTGGATAAACACATTTATTTGCCCATTGTCACACTCTGGTTTAAGGGCAAAAAATAAGAGAATGAAAACGAGCATATGTTGTAAAGGGTAGACTGTTGTTTGTGAAAATCAAAATTTGAAAATTATTATATTAAACTTGGTAAATTCAAAAGCATTATGTTCTGTCAGGACCCATATATGCCCCTGTCAGACTTTGCCAAAGTTTTATTTTTTTTTTAATTTTATAAGAGCTAAATTTGAATTGAAGCTAATGTAACTGACAAGAGGGAAATAGAAGCAATTGGCTTGCACTAAACAAGTTTGAATGGTTGTTAATGTGAATGACTTTCAGGCAGTGAATGTCAGAGAACAGTAGATTACTTTCTTTACCTCAGGCATTTTAAGCCATCTCCTGTGGTAGACTGACATAATTTTTCTCTCTCTCTTTCTCTTGAAACTGGGAAGCAAAGTAATTGGAGTCTGGTAATTTTGGCCTATGGCTGATGAAGATAAATCATAACGAGCTGTGGAATACACACTGACAATTCACATAGGGCTATGAGAACATGAACTTTCAGTAATGCATTAATCAAATATTGTTTCTCTCTGATTTATATTCCAGATAGCCCTGAAACTGTTAATTATGAATGCAGTCATCATTTGTTATTTCTGACAAAATTTTACACGCTAAACAAATTGTTTCAAAATGTAAGTTACTGTGTCCTTTAGAACATGGGCTAGAGTCCTCTCCTTTCCATTAGATCCATTATATATGATTTGAAGCTGGCGTATTTAATACAAACTATTTGAGGTTTGAAAATAATAGAGATGGAAGAGAATTCCAGACCATCTGGTCTAGCCCCTCTCCTTAAGGCTCATGAATGTATAAATCATCTTGAACAGATGGAGGTGTAGTCACCTAAAATTTTATAGAAATAGAGGTTGTAAAGCTTTCTTCACTAATTTGAGTTTGAGCACTCTGATTGCTAAGGAACTCTTTTATTTTCAAACTGTTGCAATTTGAATCTATCTTTTAATGTCATTTTGTAGGGTTTTGAAGACTAGATATTGCCTTGGTGTTTCAGTTCGTCAATATAAATTTTTAATTTAGAAATACTATGTACTTAATATTTACTTAATACCATTGGTTATTGTCAATGTATTAGACGCTGTACTTAGTATTTGTTTACATTATTGCATTGAGTTCAAAAATCTAGTAAGCTTTTAAAAAATCTAGGAAGTTTCTTTCTTATCTTCATTATAGATTTAGGAAAATGAGGTTCAGGAAAGGTAAGTAATTAGATAGAGGCACATGTCTGATGAAAAGTTGAAAAATTTAAACCTAAATTTTTCTGACCTGACTCTTTTCCATCGACCTATCTCCTCAGTATTAGAGTTCAAACTCCTTTTGTCTCTGAGTTAAATTTCCATGATTTCATGGTCCCACCATTTGCATCCCATTACTAATTTCTTTTCTTAGTTAATGGGGCTATGTTCAGTGTTTCCCAGTCTTTTTTCATTATCACCCATTTCCAGAGCTACTTCAGAATTGCTTTTTAATCTCCTTCCATAAAATAAGAATTCCGAAATATACTAGGTATCTGTTTTTGTATGTATGTTTTCAAAAGAGTAATATTTTTGTCCCCTTCACGTACCTGTTGTCTCTCCTTGAGGATGAAAGCAATATATCTCTATTACTCTACTTCTTTGACTGCTTCAGTGTACATTTCTTTTATTTGATATGAATGATATTTTTATTTGTTAAGACTATGAGGTATATTTCTAAATCAGTGAGCTTTTCAGTGTCTTGAAATATGAAGAATAACTTTGAAGAATTGTAAAATGTTAGGGCATAAGTCAAGTTTACTAGTGCTATAGAAATAATTTGTGCTTTTGGAAAAAAAGAGAGAGAAACTTAGAATATAAATGAAGGTGATCTGGTCTGTTTTGTCCATTCTGTAGATGCTATGCCAAATTTTGTGTTTACTTACAGCCCATTCTTATTAGAAATCCACATTCCTCTGTTTTGACATCACAATGTATTGACATAGAAATGATTGACACTTCACATTTTTCTTGCTGTCTTCACAACAGGTTTCGAAGGATCTTGACAGAAAAAAAATAGACTTTATTGGCACCAGTGGACTTTAAGTGTTATTGGACCTCTTTTTATTTCATTTTCCTTTAAAATACAAAAGTTAGAAATCACTTTTTCAGAAAGTTGTATGAACTTTTCATTCTGTGATTTCTTTCAAAAACCATATTGGATTATGATGTTTTATAAAAAGAGTTCAGATAGTGTGTTTTATACAATTTTTATTGTATATCTTAAATATAAAATTAGCTTGTACCACTGGCTTAGAAATTGTACTAACCAAAGTCATCCAGCTTTACCATTTTTTATACAGAAATATAGCAGTTAGGAGTAAACCTCACTGGTGGATTGTTATACCAGTAAAGAAACTGGCTGACAAAAGTTCTTTGGAGCTTCTATATGTAGACTGTGGAAAGTTTCTAGTCGGGGACTTTGATCTACTTGGATCAAAAAGATGAAAAATTAAATCTTGAGATTTTCATACCTTTTGGTATGAGATACACTCAATATTCAATTATTCAGATAGATGAAACTGACAACTTAGGTTTCAGAGTCTCTTCTTTTTATAATGGCCTCTACTTCTTTTTTCATGAAAGTCATTTTTGTTCTCTATTGAATTTTATAGCCCTTCAAATCTAAAGAGAGGCATTGCAGTAGTATCTTTTGTCACCCAAAACTAATTTTGACCTCATTGACAACTCCATATACATTCAGAAATTAAAAGGAGTGCTATACAGTAAATCAAGAGCCCCACATTTGGCCCCCAAAATGGTTTTCGTGTATATTAGTCTTCCGGAATTCAAAGAACTTCAGAAATTATCACCTGAGAGATGAGACGCTGCCAACTATTACATTTTTCAGGTGCATATAGAAAAGAGAGATACTATATATCTAAGAGAATGAAATGGAAGAAATAAATAGGTTTCCATTTCAAATGGCAAGGAAGAAAAAAGCTATAATAAATGACTATTTGATAAAGGTCGGGGAAGAGGAGAGGAGAACTCGGAGTGGCCGCTGTGCAAAGATGTTTTGAGTTACTTAGAGAGTCAAGTATTTGAGAGCACTAGTGCTTCATGTGGGTTTGATGAAGAAAAAGAATGAGAAATGAAAAGTAGAAACTGGGAAGTTTATGTAGACCTCTGCAATTTAACACCTGGTGATTTATTTTAAAATGTCTGTGTGTTGTGGATAAAGCATTCAGACTTTCCTCAGTGGCCTTGTTCCTCCACTATTAAATGTGTGTCTTGTTCACTTTCCAGGGTGAACACAGCAAGTCAATAAGCAATAGACAGAGAGGCCATTCATTTAAAAAGTTGACATTTTATCATGGATGCTTTAAAAATTGTTTTTCTTGACTATTTATATTTAATATCTTAGGATGAAAGATAAAATTAGACACTCCAATGATTGTGTAATGCTTTTGACCATTCACAAACTGCCTAATAATCCAGAACAGACAATCAAATCACTGATATTAGAGGAATGTCATTCTTGGTTCTGCTTGTGTTTTAGTCAAATATGAAGTACTTCATATGTTTACTTTACATGTATATACCAATAGAATATAATATAGATCAATAAATGATAGTAAGGAAAATAATATATATGTTTTCAGAAATGAGATAATCCTGCCCAGTCTTGAAATACTTTTTCCATTTTTTAAAAGACTTTATTTATTTATCAGAGGGAGAGAGAGAGTACTTACATGAGTGAGGAGGAGGGGCAGAGGGAGGGAGTGGGGCAGGGAGCCTGCCTGAGCTGAAGGCAGACGCTTAACTGACTGAACTACCCAGGTGCCCTCATTTTCCCTTTAAAAAGAGAGACTGATGGATGTGGAAAAGATGCAATCATAATCAAGAAAATTAAGGAGAATATGAAAGATCAATAGCCTGTGCTCAGACATGGAAACATAAAAATTCTGCAGTCGGGTCTGTAGCAACATACTGTGATCAGACGCATTTTACAGAAAAACCAAGGGGGACAATGAAAACCTAAAAACAGTGTCATCATAGTTCAGAATTAGAATAAGCAATTATAGACCTGTATTCATTTAAATTCTCACAATAATGGCATGTTAAAGGCAAAGAAATTAAAACAGAGAGGAGTTAGGGGACTCCTTTTGAGGTACAGGGTTACTAAAAGAGGAAGCCCTAATTTAAACTGAGGCAGCCTGGCTCCGTAATCCATATTCTTAATCCTGATACTCTGCTGTCTCTCTGATGTACAGACACACATGCATGCATACAGGCAGACACATACGTAAGCAAGCAATAAATTAAGAGTCATTTAAAAGTGGGTCCTGAAAATTCTATACACTTATGGGATTATCTTAAATTAAGTTTATATTCTTATAATAACTACTTTATGTTGTATGTAATTTTTGTTGCTAGTGGACATAAAGTTTTCTTGTCCATATTAATAAATATTATTGAACGTTATATATATACCTTCTAATAGTTTGGGTTTCTGGAAATTACACATCTTTTTTTAAATTTCAGGTACAATTTATAAAGCATTAGCTTATACTAGGAATTACAACTTTGTGACAGATTACAGCAAAATGTTAAATATGAGCAAGCACAACATACTCACAATAAATCATGAGAAAAAGCCATAATCAAAACTATAAAATTTAAGACTTTACAATAATTGCTACATGGGTATAGAACTTACAGTTAAACCTGGTGTTTGCATCCAGAGATATATAGACTGACCAACTGACAACTGAATCGTGCTTATTCATGTCTCTCTCAGCACTGAGGACTGCTTTTTAATAATCATACAGTTTGTAGTATTATGTTCCTGGAATTGCACTTTTTAATTTATCCAAGCTTTTGTGGCCCTTTGGAGAAATGACTGATAACTACATTTGGAAAAGGAAATACACAGATGGAGCCCGAAACGTCTCCTAACACCAGAAACTAAGGAAGCTGTGAAAGGTTGCTAGGGTTGTGTCACAGTGACAGAGCTTGAAATTGCTTCCACTCGCCAAAATTAGGATATTCTGAGAAAAAACCAAAAGGAAGGAAGGAAAGAATAATATAAGAAGGGAATGGGGAAAAAAAGAAAGGAAGGAAAGAACTGTAATAGATTAAATTGTATGAAATATGTTAAAAGTTTTAAGTTCATAACAATACTTAAAAATTGACATTAATAATCTTTGGGTGATATTAGGAAACCAACACATTACTCTGAAAACTTGTAAATCTAGGGAATACATCAAACATTTAACCTGCCTTTCCTATGTTAGCTATAATTCAGGGTATCCAGCTGAAGATAGACAGCTCTCTCTTTTTTTTAAAAGATTTTTTTTTTTAATTTATTTATTTGACAGAGAGAGATCACAAGTAGATAGAGAGGCAGGCAGAGAGAGAGAGAGAGAGGGAAGCAGGCTCCCTGCTGAGCAGAGAGCCCAATGCAGGACTCGATCCCAGGACACTGGGATCATGACCTGAGCCGAAGGCAGCGGCTTAACCCACTGAGCCACCCAGGTGCCCTAGACAACTCTCTTTAAAGGATTATTCCAGCCTAAGGAATAAAGAAGAAATGAGAATTATAATATTTCCACTTTGCAAAACTCAATGAAAGAATGGCTCTACTGGTCATCAATGACTATTAATACCACATAAAGAGTGGCCATTGAACATTTTTTGCCTCTGATAGATGTACACAGCACCTATGAAATATTCATGCCAAAAAATTCAAGCCCAAATCCGATCCAGCTGCTATAGCTAACTACTGGTTTATAGGAAATTCTGGGCACTGGGAGATGTGTAAATAATACTAAGCATATATAAGCAGGAAAATCTAGAACATAGGAAACTCTATAGGATAAATGACCCAGTTTCTTAGTTGTTGAAGAATCGATATGAAAGAGAGGACTTATATATTAAAATGGACTTGAAAGATGTATTAACCAAATGGACATTATTTAGATCCAGATTTGAACGCATCAACTAATAATTAAAACTAGGTACAATGAGGGTTTGTTATATTTTTCTCTCTACTTTTCCATATGCTTAACATTTCCATGACAAATATAAAAATGAAATATAACTTCGTGCATCAAATTATATTTTCCTCTTGTACCACTACCCAAGTAACAAATTTCGAGGATTTGTAATAGCTGGAATTGGGTTATCATTTTCATTATTTTTGAAATTATCTCGTTGCATGTTTATTTGCTCTTTGGTGAAGTAATTCCTTAGGTGAATCATTTATTTTTTTCAAATCTACAGTTGGTTTTAATTATTTGTATTTTACTGTGATCAGAAAATGAGGTAGTGGAACTTATGCCTGTTCAGAGTTTATTAAATCTTTATTCATTAACCAAGTAAATGATTTTTTTTGCATGGATATGTGGATTCCTCTCTTTTAAAAAGTGGCATTTTGTTATTCAGTCTTCTTTGTCATTATATTATTAATGTCTTCTACATCATTTTTGGTTATAGTGATCTTTTAGAAATGTTAATGATCATTATCAATAAAAATGAATTTCAATTAATTTCTCCTTTTTCCACTAATTTTTGCTATTGCTATTCTGATACTATAATCTTCATAAGTATTAATGATTAACAATCATTTATTACAAATTGAATTGTCTCTTTTGTCAATATATAATATCTGTTATTAATTAATAATATATTGATTATTAACAAATGCCTGTAAATGTGACATGCAAATTAGATCACTAAATTTTACATAATCATGACCTATCTGTTAAGTCTTAGCCGATAACCCTGACTCAGCTTTCTCTCTCCTTACGGAATTTTTCATCATACTCATAGCCTGCTCCAGTCATAAATCAGTTCTTAGCTAAAGAATACATGCCTCTGAATCCCTAATCTTCCATCATCATTATTGATAGTATTTATGGAGTTTCACTTTTTTCTTGGGACCATGGAGAGTGAAGCTTACTTTGATAAATGGAGGCCCTAACTACACCTTTATACTGGTTGTCATAATCCCTTTTTTAGCTATTTTAATATTTCAGAGGAAAAGGGCCATTTTTTTCACGGGAATATTGAATGAATAAATTTCCATCAAATGAAATGATTAACAAGGCCTTGCTGAATTTTATATTTTTCATTTAGCAGGCATTGTATCTAAAACGCCATTGTCTGACAGACCAGCAATGTAATAATACACTTATCTTAAATTCTTTCTAAGCCGACTGATTCTTAAAGGGGGAGAGCATATTTACTTATATTCATTGTGACCCGAAAGATGGATTTCAATCTATAGAACTGTGGTAAATAAAAAAAAAAAAAATGTCATGCTAATTGTAGTTTGAATGGTCCAGTCACCTTCTGGTAGTACCTTTTTATACCCCAGTAATCTAAATCGAATTCTGCAAAGAACATTTTCTTTCTTCTGAGAGCAAATACATAATATGCTCTAACTAATAATGGGAAAACCCACAAGCTAGAGAAAGATGAACATGATTAAATGGATTTACTTATTTTTCTTATACTATATATTAATAGCTTTCTCAACTATGTCCCAGGGGCTGCCGCACATTGTTCTATATACCTTACTGAGAAAATTGTCTCTTTTAATCATGCAGTGTTCACCCTCCTGCCATTTTTCACCTTTGCCTGTTCTCTCTTGTCTCTGATCTTTTGATTGTGATTTCACACGTAATACATACCAATTATTTGTATTTTTTCTCATTAATCAACTTATATTAGAAAGTTGGAAGGCTTGTGACAGATTGTAGTTGAGTTGGATTATTTAATTTTACAAAAGAGCAATTGGTATATATTAGAATTGTGGGTTCAGATCTCATACCAGACCCAGGTAGGTCACAAGTGCTCCCTCCGGTTGAAGTAATGCATATTGAGAATTCTGTCACCTTTCTCTCTTCCCAAGTTGCTCCCACTTTGTGAATCACAACATAGAAAGGCTACTCTCTACCATTTTGCCACCAAGGTCATGCTTTTTTCTTTACCTCTACCACCATCTTTGGTGTCTAAACTGTCGGCCAAAACAGACAGCTCATTTCTTAAGAGTATCTGTTTTTAAATGCATCTATCCATGCATTCCTAGACATTTTGATATCTCAAATTACTGCCTCAAGCTCTTTCTCTCCATGACTCAGATTCTAATTTTTTCTATTCTCATTATAAACCCCAATTTGATGGTTTCTCCTAGCTTGCCCACCTCCCCTGCATCAGGTTCTGGTACTTGACTGTTTTTTACTGTACCCTCTGGCTAGCTTGCCAAGCCTCAGCCTTCAATAAGCTACAGGATCCCCCTTCCTGATACCATGTGACCAGAAGTCCCTGTATGGACTGACTTTAGTACAAGCCCAGTCTACCATCAGCACTTTCGTTCATCTGTATTTTTAAACAGATTTCTTTTAAACACCCACCCTCTCTCTTAACTCTTAGTTGAAAATCTCACTTTTGATTCTAATGGGAAAAATAAAGTCATCTGCTCTCAACTGATTATTCTTTCTTCTCTCTCTTCAGTAAAATGTTTTTCAGAATTTACTTCCTCCTCCCTCCCTCCTGACCCTGTGGCTAGTGCATCCTCTGTGCTTTCCAGGTGTAATAACCCCTTCCAGAGTCCACTTAGTCTTAGCTGCTTATATCTTTCCAGAGACATTTTCCTTCAAATATTTCAGCTTAGCTAGTTTTCTCCACCCATTACACCACTTCTTCCAAATAGCCTACAAATATTCATATTCTTAAATCTTTTTATCAAAGAAAAAAAAATTTTTTATTTTGACCCCAATTTTTCCTCACAGTGCTCTGTCCTTTTCTTTCTTCACTAATAGAAGTCTCAAAAGAATTTCCTTTTTATACTCTACTTTTTTGTCTATATAGCTTTTACTCACTCATTCATCATCTATTATTCTGTTTCTTTGACCACTCCATTAAAACTTCTTTTAGAAGTTTGTAATAACCTTCTAATAGGCCACTGTAACTCATTTCTCTTAGATACCACCCTCCCTAGAGAGGTTTTTGTGTAAAATACAATAAACATAGGTTTATAGAATATGCATGTCACTTGCCACATCGGTAGGGGTGCGTGTATGTGTGTGTGTGTGTGTGTGTGTTTACTGTTGAAGATTTGATCTAGGATTTCATCTGTGAAGAATATATTGTCTTTCCTATCACCTGGTGGGGATCATCTCATTAGATGTGTGTTGATCTCTGTCTGGGTTCTTTTATTATTTTTATTTTCTTTATGTATCTGATAGACAAAATAATGTGCTAAGGAAATGCCTAAAACTACACGTTAGAATGAAAGACTATCTTTCTTTAAGAATATCTTAATGAGTTCTCTCTCCACCCTTCCCTCCTTTGCCTGATTATTTTTATATGGCTGTATAAATCTATTAAATGGTATAGTATAACAAGCATATAGGACTTTCTTGAGTTGTGACTGTTCGGAATACCTGACAAATGGACTGGAGTAAAGCTGAAATCCATAAAATTGGGAAAAATATTTTTCTATTTTAGCTTTTCAAAATTCTGTCTATAAACTTCCAGTTCGGCTTTCAAGAGATCTGGAAATTCAAGTCACTTTAACGAACATTTATTGAATTCCTAAATGACAGGCTTCACACTTCCAGTATCTCAATCAAAATTACTTTTTTACCTTGAATTCCTTTAGTATTTTATTTTGCTCCAACCAAAGCGCTATTACGTGATATTCCACATTTGAGTTATTGACTAATTATAATAATAGCTGACATTTAAACACATACTTCTCTTTCCCAAATATTATGCTTAATCACCTGACATACCTCACATCTAATCTCTCAATACAAACTTGAAAGTCGATGTTGTCCTCCCAGAGGGACTCAGAATAAACGTAGAAAGTTTAACTAAATTCTCCTAGATCACCTAGACTCAGTCACGTGTGACCTTGAATTTGTTTTCAAGCTTAGCACATCCCTTCTCCCATGTTTATATATTTATAAGCCTATGACTCCTTAATAAAAATGTGAGATCAGGGAAGGAAGGGATAGATAAACAGATGTTTATGTAATGTGATGACAGAGCACATTTTGAGAGCATTGATAGCAGTCAACTGTTTGAAAGTTGCAGGAAAGCAGGGAAGGCTGAACAGAAGGAGTGGCATTTGGGATGCCTCTGGAAAGATGAGCAAGGCAGGCAAGAGAGGGAAGGGGTGACATACTCCCGCGAAAAAGAATGGTGAGTGCAAAGTACAGACTCTTCAGAGTCCAGTGAACCTAGAATATAGGACAGATACCAGTTTAGTTGTTTTGATTATTTGCTTCACAAACAATGGAAGAGTTATGTAGCTCCTCTCTCACATCGAGTTGTTTTGTTTTTTTAAACACTCAATTTATTTGGCCCATTGCCTTGTTTTTATTTGTGAAAGTCAAAGGGAGTAAAATCAGAAGTGATTTTATATAATATTAAAAGCTTAAAAAAGCAGCACTCAGCCCCATATAGTAATTATAGATCTGTTACCTCATTCTCACCCCAACGCCTGGGGGTTTTACTTGTTGGCTTGCTGCTGTATTGATTGTAGCAAGAAATCACAGCCAAATCCACTGACCTTCTTGGCATCCTCTGTAACCCAAATTGGTACTAATGAATGTCTTAAGACTACACCCCGCTTCCAGCGCTGGAGCAAGCATTCTGTTTCTTTCACCCAAGGGAATGATAAGAATCATGTAGGGTTACTGAGGAAGATCTCAGAATTCTTATGAATTCCTGGCATGTGATAATGCTCAGAATACCATTCCATGTAGTCAAGGCCTGCAAGTAGCTGAAGGGCATCTCAGTTCGGCAATGATTATTTCCTCTCTTGCCTATCATTTATTTGCACAAAAATCCAAGGCTGATTTACTTGGGGCTGAAAGGTAGAGGGAGGAAGAAGTGATGAGAGGAATGGGTTTTAATGTCCCAATATAGAAAATTATACTAGGTTATATAAAGCTTCCATTTATTGAAACTTTGCCTCCATTTACGGAGACTTTATCAAGTGCTGGGTTCTTTACCAAGTACTTTGCATACCTTATCTATTTTAATTCTTACAACTGCCCTATGATATATGTATTATTAAAATAAATGAAGATATTGAAGATACAATGTTCTCAAGATTAGATAAGTATCACCCAGTGAATACTAGATTGAGATTGGACCTATACCTTCAGATTCTAAACTGTCCACTGCATGTGGACAACACTACATTGCTACTGCAACATAATAGGCATTCAAACATTAAAATATTATTCCTAAGTCAGACAAATCTAATTTGTAGCACGTTGCACATTTAATATGATTATTTTAGTGTGATTACTATTATTATCATCAATGTTAATTTTTCATTAGCTATCTGAAGTCATAGAGATTTTAAATAATAATCAGTGCCTGCCTATGCTGTGGTATCAAGCAGGCTGATTCAGTTCATGGTTCCTTTTCATTAAAATGCATCAACCATTTATGTACAATATGGTACATGAATTCCCCTTGAAATCATGGAAACAGGTAATTAAATTCTGTCATTTCCCCAAACTTTGGCTTTGTTCTTTTCCTGGAAAGACATTATATAATCTTAGAGTAAACCAGATCTCATTCCCCCAAAGTTAATTAACATGCAAATAAATTTCCGACACACTAGTGTTGGTTCTTGCTAAGTAAATCAGTGTAGCTAGAAACATTTTAAAGCAGAACTTTAAAACATTTTTTTCATAATATTAAAATATTTTGGAAAAATTACAAATATAAAAAATGGAATGCTGATATTCCTACTGCACAATTTGCCAATTCTTGGTTTCTGCTCTAATTGGTACATTGAAAAAATGCTAATAATATATCAGTAACCTATTAAAAATATCACGTCTCTTCAAGAAATACATAACTCAGTGCTATTGGTCAGCATTCACCATTTGAGTTGGAATGGATTATAGAGGAACATTTGTATTTTCTCCCTATAAAGGGAGGGTTACCTTCTAAAGTTACCCAACGCAGGAATCACTGGTACTTGCCACATCATTGCTTGAGCAGAAATTCTTTTTCTTAAAATCATTTTTATTAACATATAATATATTATTTGCCCCAGGGGTACAGGTCTGTGAATTATCAGGCTTCCACACTTCACAACATTCACCATATCACATAATATCCCTAATGTATAAAATGCAACCACCCTCTCCATACCCCACCTCCCCCCTGCAACCCTCAGTTTGTTTTGTAAGATTAAGAGTCTCTTGTGGTTTGTCTCCCTCCCGATCCCATCTTGTTTCATTTTTTCCCTTCCTTGTCCCCAACCCCCGCCCCGAGTCTGCCTCTCAAATTCCTCATATCAGGGAGATCATATGATAATTGTCTTTCTCTGATTGACTTATTTCGCTAATCATAATACCCTCTAGTTCCATCCATATTGTTGCAAATGGCAAGATTTCATTTTTTTGATGGCTGCATAGTATTCCAGTGTGTGTGTGTGTGTGTGTGTGTGTGTACACACACACACACACACACACACACACACCACATCTTCTTTATCTTCTTTGTCCATTCATCTGTTGATGGACATCTAGGTTCTTTCCATAGTTTGGCTGTTGTGGACATTGCTGCTATAAACATTTGGGTTCACATGCCCTTTCAGATCACTACATTTGTATCTTTAAGGTAAATACCCAGTAGTGCGATTGATGGGTCATAGGGTAGCTCTGTTTTCAACTTTTTGAGGAACCTCCATGCTGTTTTCCAGAGTGGTTGCACCAGCTTGCATTCCCACCAACAGTGGGAGGGTTCCCCTTTCTCTGCATCCTCGCCAACATCTGTCATTTCCTGACTTGTTAATTTTAGCCATTCTGACGGGTGTGAGGTGATATCTCATTGTGGTTTTGATTTGTATTTCCCTGATGCCGAGTGATGTGGAGCACTTTTTCACATGCCTGTTGGCCATCTGGATGTCTTCTTTGCAGAAATGTCTGTTCATGTCCTCTACCCATTTCTTGATTGGATTATTTGCTCTTTGAGTGTTGATTTCAATAAGTTCTTTATAGGTTTTGGATACGAGCCTTTATGTGATATGTCATTTGCAAATATCTTCTTCCATTCTGTCAGTTCTCTTTTGGCTTTGTTGACTATTTCCTTTGCTGTGCTAAAGCTTTTGATCTTGATGAAATCCCAATAGTTCATTTTTGCCATTGCTTCCCTTGCCTTTTGCGATGTTTCTAGGAAGAGGTTGCTGTAGCTGAGGTCAAAGAGGTTGCTGCATGTGTTCTCCTCAAGGATTTTGATGGATTCCTATCTCACATTGAGGTCTTTCATCCATTTTGAGCCTATTTTTGTGGGTGGTATAAGGAAATGGTCCAATTTCATTTTTCTGCATGTGGCTGTCCAATTTCCCCAGCACCATTTATTGAAGAGGCTGTCTTTTTTCCATTGGACATTCTTTCCTGCTTTCTCGAAGATTAGTTGACCATAGAGTTGAGGGTCTATTTCTGGGCTCTCTATTCTGTTCCATTGATCTATGTGTCTGTTTTTGTGCCAGTACCATATTGTCTTGATAATGACAGCTTTGTAATAGAGCTTGAAGTATGGAATTGTGATGCCACCAACTTTGGCTTTCTTTTTCAACATTCCTCTGGCTATTCAAGGTCTTTCTGGTTCCATATAAATTTTAGGATTATTTGTTCTATTTCTTTGAAAAAAATGGATGGTGTTTTGATAAGGATTGTGTAGATTGCTTTAGGTAGCAAAGACATTTTCACAATATTTGTTCTTCCAATCCAGGAGCATGGAATGTTTTTCCATTTCTTTGTGTCTTCCTCAATTTCTTTCATGAGTACTTTATAGTTTTTTGAGTATAGATTCTTTGCCTCTTTGGTTAGGTTTATTCCTAGGTATCTTATGGTTTTGGGTGCAATTGTAAATGGGATAGACTCCTTAATTTCTCTTTCTTCTGTCTTGCAGTTGATGTATAGAAATGCAACTGATTTATGTGCATTGATTTTATATCCTGACACCTTACTGAATTCCTGTATGAGTTCTAGCACTTTTGGAGTGGAGTCTTCTGGGTTTTCCACATAAAGGATCATATCATTTACAAAGAATGAGAGTTTGACTTCTTCTTGGCTGATTCAGATGCCTTGTTATTTGTTTATTTGTTGCCTGATTGCTGAGGCTAGGACTTCTAGTACTATGTTGAATAGCAGTATTGATAGTGGACTTCCCTGCTGTGTTTCTGACCTGGGTAAAGATCTCAGTTTTTCCCCATTAAGAATAATATTCGCTGTGGATTTTTCATAGGTGGCTTTGATGATATTGAAAAAACCTTTTAAACTTCTCCACAACAAAGAAGATTCTGTACATTTTAAGGGCCCTGAATTGGAAGAAATTTAGCAGGAAGAAAAACCTTTGCTTTAGTGGATAGAAGGAGGAGAGATGACTATAAACTATAAATACTAGTGACTTTCTGTTAAATAATTTCCTATGCAGAACACTTTGTCACTTCTCAGGTTTTATTGTTTGTTTGGTTTTTTATGTTATGTTGTTTTCATATGAACTATTGTTGAGCCAGGGCATCTACACATTTATTTGAATGAGAGAGTTTTAAAAACACAACTGCAGTACTCTGTTCAGCCGTCATTGAAGAGCCAATGAAGATTTCTCTGTATGAGTAGTGAAAACTATTGACCTTTACTTATGACATCCATTTTCTTTTCAAAGCGTGGTACTTATTCCTAATGATATTATGTTTTCATCAGTTGTACCATCTTAGAACTCTGCAAAATTCATAGATATTTAGAAGATGCTTCTCTGCTGGAAGAGTGGCATTAATGAACTTGTTTTAATGATTGATGTCTGAAGGACCATCCTGGAAAAAGAATTAGGGTTTTGTTTTTTAGTGCCAGAAAGATGGCTTCTTATAATTTTAAATACAAGAACTATAGAAAAAAAAAATCTAGCTACTTAGCCTTAAGCAGATTATGACTCTACTAGAATGTTTAAGTATTATTTTTATTCATAAATGTTTTCTATATCTGTTCACATGAACTGTGTATAAATTTCATGTTCTATGCCATATACATTTTTATATTTGATAAGTAAGAATATATTTACTACTTAAGCAAATAGTTAAAAATGGAAGTAATAAACTTTTTATACAAAGCAGTACCTCAGAAGATAACAGGAGAGCAAAGTGAAGTAGAAGAATGAGCTAATTAGATTGGAATAGAAAAAATGTTCCCATTTTAGTTCTCTAGTGCCTGTTTTTTCAAGCTATTCATTTGTATTAAAACATGTTTCTAATTGAAACAGTTATGTGATGCTTATAGATTATTGCAAATGAGATATAAAATTATTGAATACTACACACTGCTCCACAGAATGATATTAAAGTATTAATTTTAATACCTTGTCATGGCCTCTTATATCATATTTGCATATTAGATTGTGGGAAAATACAGTTTTACCAAATTGGTATATATATTAAAACAGTATGATAAGACACAACAAAAATAGATTTCTGTAAAGCAGTACAAAGGGTTTTTAAATTTTTAAATCAGTTTAATTGTGGTATAATTTATGTAGACTAGTTTGTCTTTTTCAGTATATAGCCATATGACTTATACAAATCACTACCATAATCCACATACAGAACATTTTCATCACCCCAAAAAGGCACCTCTTGCCTTTTTGTAGTCAAGTTTCAACCTCAGTAGCTTACTGTCTTCCATCTTGGAAAAAAATAAGGAGTGATCCTCTAACTCCACATCCACTAGAAGGGCCCTGATTTGCCTGGCCTAGATCAAGGACCACTCTTCCCCCAGCAACTATATGTGGAGAGTCACGTGCCATACCTGACCCAGCTGTGGCTAAGGCTGGGTCTGTGAGCACCCATCGAATCAAATAGAGGGAAGCAGGAGAATTTCCCAGAGGATGGTTGCTGTTCCTGAAGACACTGGCTTGGAATTCTGGGAACATAAAATAATGAAGGTCAATTATTATGCTAATTTGGTAAAAATTAACTTTCAACAAGCTAGTTACAATTTTTAAATAGGAAATTTTCTTTAATATGTTAACTGTAAATATATTGTAAATTAATAGAATATACATTATATCTAATGTAAAATTTTTTATAATGCAAGTATAATCTGAAAGAATTGGTGATTAATATTTATTAAAAAATAAGGTTACTCTTTTTTTATTTTTAATTTCTCCATATATAATAAATACTTCTATTCTTGCTTATTTACCTCCAGAATAAGAAATACGATTTTCCCTTTTGTTTTCTTATTATTCTAAATTTTACATCAATGTATTTGTCTAATGTAATGAGTACACATTCAAATCAGCTTTGAATTAAAGTCAAATAGACTCAGGTCCCTTCATAAGTAAAAGAGTAGTAATCTAATGAATTCACTTCTACTTTTCTTATAAAACAGGGTGTTTTAATTGTTCATGCCTTCATTTCATTAGGTGCTTCTTTTGTATAAAAGCTCATTACCGTTGATTTTCCCCCAAGCATCCTAACATTGTAGACCCTAGTTCTTAGGTGGCTTTTGTGCAGTAGAATTTATTTTAAGCAACTCATCTAACATCTAAAATTTAATCCGTACCACCATAGTACTGCCTTTCCTGAGAGATGGAGCTGATCTCTGCTTTCCCTCCACTCCTAATTTCAGGGTACATTGTCAAGAAGTTGCAAGTGAGTATTTACAAAACCATAGAAACTTTTCACCATGATCCAGATACCTGTGATAATACCATACATGTTATCTTTGGTTATGTATTTGGTGAAATTCATGCATTTGTTCAATACCATTGAAGATCTACTATGTGCCAGGTAGAATTTAAATGCTGGGAACTCAACACAAAGATAGTCACTGACTTTATGGTATTGAACTCATCTTGGGAGAACAAACAATAAAAAATAATTATATAAGAATGGCAAGTAAATTATAAAAGCTGGAGGAAAAATAATGTGAGGGCATGGGAAGTGATGGCACGCTTTTATTTTGACAGGTAACCTATGATGGTCAGGGAATTCCTCTTTGAGGTAGTGATATTATAGCTGAGGTGGGTAGGATAGCGAGCAAGACTGTGGCTCTCTGGGGAAAGAATATCCCAGCAAAGGAAACAACCAGAGCTGGGTCTGAAATGGGTGACGTTATTCAAAATGTGAACACTGGCCTGGTGTCCATAGCAAACTATTTCTTATTGATTTGCAACAAGATAAGACAGAACTTGAGAGGAAGTTTTCATAGAAATTTGACGTTGTAATTATATGTGTTAAATCTTTTTCTTTTTTTTTTTAAGATTTCATTCATTCACTTGATAGAGAGACAGATCACAGGTAGACAGAGGCAGGCAGAGAAAGGAAAAAGGAGGCTCCCTGCTGAGCAGAGAGCCCGATGTGGGGCTCGATCCCAGGACCCTGAGATCATGACCCGAGCCGAAGGCAGAGGTTTAACCCACTGAGCCACCCAGGTGCCCCTGTATGTGTTAAGTCTTGTATTTGATAGATGGTGCATGCCTTTACTTTTTATTTCATTATTAATAATTTGTTTTATTGCATTTTACAAAAATATAGGTACAGACTAGACTGCGGTACAAGGGCTGGTGCTGGTCCTTCGGCACGCACAATTTTAGAAGCAGAACCAGTGGTGTGAGTTAGGAGAAGGAGGACTTTGGATCACTTAGCTGCTGGATGATGAAGAGGTTCTCTTCTGAGTGAAAAAGAGCTAAGCTAAGAGTGAGAGTGAGGATAGGGAAAATGTGAAGTGGTCCTCCAGGAGAGTGACTAGGTCAAGAAATGGTATAGTAGCCAGGTTGTGCTGACAACCCACCTCAGATCTTTGGTTAAAAATCAAATGTGAAGCCAGTCATTGTGGTTATGCTTTTTCTTTTTCCCTTCAGCAACTTTCAGCTACTTCATTACAAGTGCTGAATAGGCTGAGAATAGGACTTCTCTGGGAAAGTATTAAGAGGAACAGAAGAGTTGAGAGCTTCTGAAAGGATGTGATTATAATAATGCTCTAAGAATCTAAGCCAGATAAGGAGGGGAAAGAGGTCATAAGAGGACGATGGGCAATGAGCAGGTCATTGGGTCAGTGGACTAGAAGTTTCGGGGAAGTCAAAGAAATCCTGGAATGGGAGCCTTGTAGACCAGGACCTTAAGGGTGAGGAGAACGAGTCAATGAGAAGGATGGTCAAATCGGTGCTTTGAAAGCAGAATAATTGGTAATGATCAGGTAAAGAAATCACCAATTGTGGTTATATGCTGAAATACTAATGGAGAGTCTCCTTTTTAGAATGACATAGAACAGCATAGCATTACACTTTCATGCTTTAGAAGTCAGTCACCATTAAAAGTATTACGTGTACTAATGACATTTAATGTTTCAAATCAAATAATCAGGTTTTCATCAAATGATTTTATTAAGTGAATGTATAGTTCCCTTCGATTTCTGTGAGAAGTAAACTGTGTTCTGTGTTTGGTGATAAGTGAGAGTACTGGAAGGAAGGAAAGAGAGTAAGGAGCTGAAGTAAATAATATTTGTGTCTGTTCTCATGTAGTTCCATGCCAATCCTTTGCTGTTTACTTTAGTTCCTTTATGTCTGGGAAATGGAGAGGAGGCACTTAGAATGGAGGGATCTGAATTATGGGATAAAAAGGGAACAGTGTAATAAATTTCAGGACCAATCAGTTTTGAAAAAGAATACAGAATTTTCTAATTCCTTTAAAGTAGATAAGTTTTGAAAAGCATTTGAGAAGTTAGTATTTTAGCTCAGAGACCATAAATAACTTGAGTAGTTATGCTACAATAATATAAAATTATATTAAGAAGCAGTGTACCAAATTGCCCCTCTTTTGCTGTGACTTAAAATATAGCCTCTCCTGTCTGTGATACTGCCAAAACCCTCCTCCTGTGTGTGAAAAATGCATTTATATGTATGATATCAGGGTACTTAGATGAGGTGTTGTGTGAATAGAAAAGCATTCACACCTTTTTAAATTTAGGCTTTATTTTTGTTATGGCTAAGACTTAGTGGTATTTTCTTTTTATTTATACATTCTAATTTTCCTGAGTCCACTTCTCTATGAAAAAAAAGTTCCAATTTTTCCTCTATATTATTATCTCTTTAAGAAGAAGTATATTTGCATTTGGAAGACACATATCTGTGAAAGCAATACATATACTTTGTGGTATTTATATTTGTCACATCCCATGGAATGTTGTGTTCATAATTTCCAGAGCACTTCCAGTGTTTGACTTGTCTGGGTGAGACTTGTGATGGATTTGTTCACCTTAGATGACATTTATTCCTTTTACTTCATTACACATAATCCACCTGTGTAAGATCTTAAGGCCTGTGGTCGACTTTATACTCTACTAGACAGCTTATCAGCCTCTCTTCAGGCTTCTCAATTTGAATTTTAAAGTAAAATTGAATGAATTTGTTTTGCTTGTTGAGCCCATGTTCTGAGCTCCGTCTGCTCTCTGGTTCTGGGGTGATGACTAATGAATAGAAAGCAAGTTCGTGGATTGTCATTCATAATGTTTGTATTATATCTGTATGGTCTTTATATGCATATGCACGTAGACATTTATATATACATTACTTATATGTATAAATACACACACTGATATATACCTGTATGCACACATGTATGTTAATGCATTTTTGAGACATTTGAGGAATAAGGGAGAAGAGCTGATTAATGATTATTAGAATTTGATGCTTGGAAGAAAAATTGTATCTTATTTTAGATGGTGCAATGTATTGTACCATATGTGTTGAAAAATGAACAAGACTTACAAAATTGAAGGTAAAGTTGGAAAATCATTTAAATGTTTTTTTTCCAGTATCTGTATGAAAGTGAGAATTAAACAGATTATTAAAACTCATCCCAGTACATTAAGAAAAGGGCAGCGTATCAGAGAGCCAAAGCCAAGATGATATGCAACAATTTTATAATCAAAACAAATAAATATAAAATGCTTTTGCAGCCAAAATGGAATTAATATATCTCTAGCCACTCAAAACTGTGCTTGAGAACATAGGAAAGCTTTCTAAAAGGTAGTCAGAGGCTGTACCTCAAATTTGTCCTTAGACCTGTATCTCTGATACTACTTTAGCTGTGGAGTACTTAGGGATTTAGTTGAGATTTATATTGTTTTGCTTTTCTTTTTCTTTTTAAGGTAATATTTGTGACTAAAATATTCTAAAATCATCTTCTTACATTCCTTTCTTTCAGAAAACCTTGTTATTCAATATGTTTTTTGTAAATTTTATGGTAATAGTCAAACATATAAATAAGGGTATGTCTCTGTTTTTAATATATAGCTCTTCCTCGATGTATCTAGAAGGATATTATTTTATCTTTGGAAATATGATATTAGTCAATAATTTGTATTGAAATTTTAATTTTCTTTGTCAAGATTTTTCCCTTGAGCTATAAAGAAACTTGAATTACCAGAACTAACAAGATAAAATGTTAGTTACACATTTTCAAAGTTTGACTTATGGTATAACAGTTTTAAATGAGATTTAATGAAATACCACACAAGATAAAATAATCTAGATCATCCTTTTTGTACTTTAATTTTAATAGGCATCTAGCCTTCATGAGCTTAATTTTTTCTCAGCAATCAAGAAACCAAGATGCATTTAATAAATAATCAAAATGCATTGAGTGTAAAAATGCAAGTCAGTAGGCTTTTCTAGAAGACAGGAGAAGTCACGAGATAGGCTTAAAGCCTTGGAAACGGTTTTCTTTGCTACCCGCTTCTGAATGGAGTCATCTGCTGCCTAGTCAAAACAAAATGCTGTGGTCCTCTTTAGATCTAATCTTCATATTTAAGGGATATAGATCACTTCTGCCAATATAAGAATATTTCACTAAGTGGAAACTGGGTTTTTGTATGAATTTAAAAGTACATTAAATTTTCAGAGTACATAGTCTCTTATGGTTCGCCTCCCCTCCCCAATGTCCATAGCCCGCTCCCCCTCTCCCAATCCCACCTCCCCCCAGCAACCCCCAGTTTGTTTTGTGAGATTAAGAGTCATTTATGGTTTGTCTCCCTCCCAATCCCATCTTGTTTCATTTACTCTTCTCCTATCCCCTATGTACTCTGAAAAACAACCTGAGGGTTTTGAAGGGTCAGGGGTGGGAGGTTGGGGCAACCTGAGGGTTTTGAAGGGTCAGGGGTGGGAGGTTGGGGGAACAGGTGGTGGGTAATGGGGAGGGCACGTTTTGCATGGAGCACTGGGTGTTGTGCAAAAAGAATGAATACTGTTACACTGAAAAAATAAATAAAATGAAAAAAAAACAAACAAACAAAAAAAAAAAACCAAGAGTCAGACACCCAAAAGACTGTGCCATCCACGTGCCCCAGTCCTTAAAAAAAAAAAAAAAAAGTACATTAAATTGCAAAAGCCAAGGAAGAAATTAAACCCAAAAGTCCAACTGCATTTAGCAACCTACTTCATTTGGATCTAGTCTGTTACCCTGAAAATCTTTGCCTATACATGGACATACTAAATTCTAGCCATAATAATGCTGGGAGTGTATTCAGTAGCTCAAATAATCACCTTACTCCTTCTTGAAAAGGTCATTTTTCCCACAAATTATAGAAAAATCACATGCATATGACTCTAGTCAATATCCAAATCAGTTTTGTTGCACTTATCTTAGAAGCAAAGGACACCATAGCAATAATTCAGGCTGAAGATGGGACTGGTAAAGGAGAGATGTCTTAGGCAAGCTCTTGACATTTACTGTGAGATATTTGACTACCGTTAACTGTACTTTGAGTTACTTATTTTGAAGATAGTATTTGAAGTTAAGGGGGAAAAAGCAATGGTTATACATTTCTTAATTTACAATTTCAAATGCCCCCTTTTCCAAATTCTGTCTCATTCCCATAGGATTATAATATCATCTCCTCATTTTGTCCATCAACTGTAAATGAAACCTCACATTTAGGGTTTTTTCTTCCAAGTGGTGTGAATGATACATTTAGCCGTCATAAACATTACTCATTTACTTCTAGATTGCCAGGTATATGATGAATTCTACATAACGTCAGCGTTCAAGAGCCAGGAAGCAACATGGGCATCTGCGTGGAAGCCAAGGGTGCAATCCTCTTTTAAGCAGGAAGTGAGGAGATGTCTTTCTCCACTGCAGAGAAGGGAATGCTGAAATGACAGTGTCTGAGGAACCTATGGCTGTTCACAGCATTTGTGCAGCCTGCTTCTGTTCTCTCAGTTTTATTTTTAATTGCTCAATGCCAGTTTATTTGGGTAAAAAAAAAGAAAAAAATTGTTGCTGGAGAAACAGAAGCAAAACTACTGTATCCAAAGTACAAAATGCAAACTGAACATGGTATGTGACATCAGTTGAATTTGGGGTCCCCTCTCATCAACTCTTCTGTCCCCCCGGAGTTTACCCAGAGCCCCTGGATGTTGATTCCAGAGTCCAGACTGCTCTTCAGGAACTGTCAGTGAAGGGAGACCTGGCTGTAGGTATGTTTGTATAGTAGGATTAGTCTTAGAAAGAGGGAGAGAATAGGAGAGAGATTTATTGACTGCATTAACTTAATGATCAGAAGGAACCCTAGTTATTCAAAAAGGCCTTCCTCAAAGTTGTATATTTCTTCATTAGCATAAAGCGTCTGTTTTCATAACTCTGATCTGAATAGGGGAACTTTGAGAACAAAAAGAAGATAGGAGCTCTTTATTTATAGTTTCTTGAAATTCCACGTTTTAGATGTTAGACACATGTCTTTTCATGACATTTTATTCTTAAGATGTCTGAGATGACTGTAAAGCTATTTGGGCTCTCACTGCTTCTCACACAGACCACTGCAGCTGCTTCCAAGACAACCTTTTTCCAGGCTTTCCTCAAAACTGAAATTTATTCTATATACCAACAGATTTACCTTTTCCTTATACTGCTTTTAACATAAGAGGCATACCTCACAGATACGGTGTCTTTGGTTTCAGACCACCTCAATAAAGGGAATAGCACAATAAAATGAGTTAAATGAATCTTTTGGTTTCCCAGGGCATATAAAAGTTATGTTTACACTATTTTATAGTCCATTAAGCGTGCAATAGCATTATGACTTCAAAATGTACATACCTTAATTTAAAAATACCATATTGCTGAAAAGGGCTAACCAGCACCTGAACTTGCAGTGAATCCTCATCTTTTGCGGGTGGAGGTTTTTGCCTTGATGGCTGCTTGATGATCAGAGTGGTGGTTGCTACACACTGGGGTGGCTGTGGCCATTTCTTAAAATAAGTCAAGTTTGTCGCATCACTTCCTTCTTTTCACAAATGATTTCTTTTTTGGCGTGCAAGGCTCCAATAGAACTTCTTTCAAAATTGGATTCAGTCCTCTCCAACCCTGTCACTGCTTTATCAACTAAGTTTTGTGA